>NC_140518.1:18637675-19115175 GCF_964339955.1 Pipistrellus hanaki
CAGAGCGGAAGAGAGGGAGGGAGACAGATTGGATGTGAGAGAGACACTTCGATTAGTTGCTTCATGCACCTGCCCCAACAGGGGGTGAGGTGAACCTGAAACCCAGGGATAGGTTCATGCTCTTGAACCAGGGAATGGAACTAAGCAGGGGTCTTCAAACTACGGCCCGCGAGCCACATGCGGCCCGCAGAGGAGTCTGATCCGGCCCGCCAGGTTTTTTGGGCAGTGAGCGCAGCCGAGGTGTTACAGTAGGAATTAGTAGTTCATATATAGTCCGGCCCTCCAGCTCTCTGAGGGACCGTGTTCTGGCCCCCACTTTAAAAAGTTTGAGGACCCCTGAACTAAAGGCTCTTCTGTGCGTGGTCTGATGCTCAAGCAACACCGGCCAAAGCCACTTTATGTAAGTTTTATAGTTTGGTTTCCTGGTTCATAATAGAAAGGGTTTTGTGAGTTGTATTAGTTAGACAACTTATGCTTTTTTAATTTAAAAAACTCTAATAGAGCTATTAATTGCATGAAAATTCTGACCTAAGTAGTTGCTTAGTCCTGAGTTCAAAAGGCTGTCTTTGTTTTTCATCATAGCACTAAGGTTATCTTCTAACTAAGTTATCCTGAAGAAGTTAACTTTTCTGGATAGCTATTATCTTTTCAAAATTCTAATGAATGTTTAGAGATTCTAGGACTATTTCCATGATACATTATTTAATTAAGAATAGAAAATTGATTGGCAGATTTGTTTTTGAAAGAATCTTAGGAAATAGGAAAGGTCAGGTGGTGGTGTCTGTATTTGAAATAAGGGATGGGCCTATAGACGGTGAGTTGCCGCATGATTTTAAGTGAAAGTGGGCTCTTGAGTTTACAAGAGTCATATTAAGTGCTTTTCACTTTCATGCAAAACCATTCCACCATGGCTTTTTTTTTGTGTAGAGTGGGTTTAAAGCAGAATATAAGAAGCAGGTTTTTGGATGGGTTGATAGAATTTGTGTAGTACTTGTCAGTCCTAAAAGATCTATTTTTAGCCAGATTTAAAAAAAAAAAATTTCTCCAAAAGTCTTTTATTTTTATTTTTTTTATTGTGCAAGACTTTATTTTTTTTATTAAGGTATTATATGTGTACATATCTTTCCATTGCCCTCCCACCCCCCCACGCCCATACCTGCCCTCCCCCCCAGAGTTTTTCGTCCATTGGTTTTGCTTATATGCATGCATACAAGGCCTTCGGTTGATCTCTTATCTCCCCCATATCTCCCTATCCTCCCCACTGTAATTTGACAGTCTGTTTGTTGCTTTACTGTCGCTATATCTATTTTTTTGTTCATCAGTTTATAATGTTCTTTATTATCCATAAATGAGAGAGGTCATGTGGTGTCTCTCTTTCATTGACTGGCTTATTTCACTCAGCATGATGTTCTCCAATTCCATCCAGGTTGCTGCAAATGATGAGAATTCCTTCTTTTTTATGGCAGCATAGTATTCCATTGTGTAGATGTACCATAGTTTTTTGATCCAATCATCTGCTGACAGGCACCTAGGCTGTTTCCAAGTCCTAGCTATTGTAGATTGTGCTGCTATGAACATAGGGGTGCATATAACCTTTCTGATTGGTGTTTCTGGTTTCTAGCCAGATTCTTTTTACCACCTTACAGAGTTTGACTTTGTTACCACTGTTAAGATTTGGAATTGCATTTTAAAATACCCAGCCCCTAGTGAACTTTTAAACAAATTAGTATTTATCTTAATACTTTATTCATTAATATGGGCCATATATATATATACACTGTAATTTTAAATAATTTGGAGAGTTAGAAGAAGTACCATACATCCTATATGGAAAAAGACACAAGTAGCAATAAATTTGGCCTCGGAGGCTTCATATTCTCTCTTTTCTGGTAGAATGTTAAGTACAGTGTCATCATCATTTCTTTGTTGGGGAGGGGACTACAAAAGCAAATTATCATCACCAGCTACACTAATGGAATGTTAATTCCATTGTTGGGATTTATTTTTTTTCCTGTGTTATGTCCCCTAGCTATATTATTGGGGGCGGGGGTTCTTTCTAGATGGTGTTCTCAATAAACAGATTGTCAGATACAGGTTATGTAATGCAAACCTGCACCTGCAATTCAGTGCTCTTTATAAAGGTTCATGAGAACATGTACTTACATGATTTTATTTTTGTAAATGATTAGAAAGAATGCTGAATCTGGGTGTGTATTTTTGTATTGAGTTCATTTAGAGAGCCACAGGAATTGGCGAAGTTTGATTCAACTTGTCTTTGGTTTAAATTTGAACATGCAGCCAAAACCGGTTTGGCTCAATGGATAGAGCGTCGGCTTGGGGACTGAAGGGTCCCGGGTTCGATTCCGGTCGAGGGCATGTACCTTGGTTGCGGGCATATCCCCGGTGGGGGGTATGCAAGAGGCAACTGATTGATGACTCTCTCTCATCGATGTTTCTAACTCTCTATCTCCCTTCCTCTCTGTACAAAATCAATAAAATATATATTAAAAAATAAATAAATAAATAAATTTGAACATGCAGTTAATATATTGGAATTTCAGAAGTTTGTTATAGGTCTATTGTATAGAGGTGGAAATCTGGAATTTCTTGATCTGTTTTAAATTAGTATTCATTCATTCATTCATTCATTCAACCAACATTTCCTAATTATCTCTAGTGTTTTGACACACCATGTGAAATCTAGAATTGTACAGTCTGTATCTGCTATTGTAAATAGTAGGGATTTTGAAAAGACTTGGAAAGTAAGTAAACCTTTCTTCCCTTCAAAATGATAGTTCTATAATCTCATCCTTCCTTGGGCTAATTTTTTAAAAAGTATTGCCTATGACAAAGTAATATAAACTTCTTACAAAAAGCAAAGAACCATAAGTATGTGAAACTTATCTCTAATGTTTACCTCTAGTGTTAGTTGGTCTGTTGTAATGTTTTTATAAAAACATTCCTTCCCTTTGGAGTAGTATAAAGAGCACATACTTTGGGATATGATAGACTTCAAGTTCCAGCTTCCAGTCCCAACTTATGGTTCTCAGCACATCACTCAACTACTCTGAACCTGAAGTATTCCCATCTCTTTTGGGAAGACGAACACCCTCATAGAATTGCTGTGAAAATTTTAATGTGTGATCAGATAATAGAGAGAGAAACTTTGATGAGAGAGAGGCATCAGTAGGTTGCCACCCATATGCACCCCCACTGGGGATCCAACTTGGAACCTGGGTATGTGCCCTGGTTGGGAATTGAACCTGCTATCTTCTAGTGTAGGGGTGTCGAACTCAATCGGAGAAGGGGCCAAAATCTAAAATCCAGCCTAAATCGCGGGCCGAATGGTTTACTGAACAGTCATAAACTGACAATGTCATAAACTGACAGCGGAGTGCAGTGATGACAGCGCGGTGCGGGCCACATTGCAAGGCCTGGCGGGCTGGATTTGGCCCTCGGGTCTTGTGTTTGACACATGTGTAATCTAGTGCATGGGTTGTCACTCAACCAACTGAGCCACACTATCCAGGATAATCTTTGACTCTTAAGTGAGTATTCTTTCCCTACTTTTTGCTTTTTACCTCATTTCTTTAGTAATGTTGATTCCATTAATATGCTCATTTGTATATTTCTGACGTTTAACAAAAGCTTTACATTTTTGATGCAATCCATTTATTTATCTTTGTGTGTTTCTTTTGCTTTTTGTGGCATAGCATAAGACACTATTGCCTGACCCACGTTCATAAAAAATTAACTGTGCTTCCCTCTAGGAGTTTTATAGTTTTAGCTCTTAGATTTGAGTTAATTTTATAAAAGATGTGTGGTAGGAGTCCAAATTATTCTTTTGCATGTTGTTCCGGCATCATTAATTGAAAATACTATTTTTTCCCCATCACGTGTTTTAAAATGGAAAATAATATAATTATTTAATGGAAACATTCTTGTTTTTAAAAATTTGGATGGTTCCGAAAATTTGGCCAAGGGTGGTAAGAAGACAAAAAATAATAGGAATACTATGAGTTTACTTTATAAAAATGAGGTTTTCTTCGTTTATTTGGTATATAGAGATAAGTTCTTATAGTAACAGGGGTCTTCAAACTACGGCCCGCCAGGTTTTTTGGGCAGTGAGCGCAGCCGAGGTGTTACAGTAGGAATTAGTAGTTCATATAGTCCGGCCCTCCAGCTCTCTGAAGGACCGTGATCTGGCCCCCACTTTAAAAAGTTTGAGGACCCCTGGTATATCAGGTATTGTCTAGGTTTGGTGATAGTGCAGTAAGAAAGACTTCTAGTTTTCCTTTTTTCTGTTTTCCCTTTTACTGAATTGACACTATATTCTCTACTCAAAACTTAAGACTTAATAACAAATTAGAGACTTTTAATGGTAATACTGTATCTGGTGCATGTAGGATGGATTTTAGCCCACTGGGGGCAGTGGAGTGTGAATAGGTTTAATGAATTTATCACAGGATAGCTAGTTAGAGGTAAGATTAGTGTGAGTCCTGTAATTCTATTATTTCATGAGTTCTAATCTTGTATAATCTTTGACTCCAGACCTTGCCGTCAGGTGAGGCCTTAGGATCAGGTGAAAAATATTTACCTACCTTTTTATTTGACTTACTATCTTTGAATTTGACTTAGCATTTTTAAAGATATTTGAACCTTTAGACCAGTGGTCAATAAACTCATTAGTAACAGAGTACAACAATTGAAATTTGAGAGCCAAATTTTAAAAAATATATATTTTATTGATTTTTGACAGAGAAGAAAGGAGAGGGATAGAGAGTTAGAAACACCGATGAGAGAGACATCTATCAGCTGCCTCCTGCACACCTCCTACTGGGGATGTGCCCGCAACCAGGGTACATGCCCTTGACTGGAATCGAACGTGGGACCTTTCAGTCCGCAGGCCGACGCTCTATCCACTGAGCCACTTCTTCAAAATAGACTCACTCAGGCCGTGGTATTTTGTGGAAGAGCTACACTCAAGGGGCCAAAGAGTCGCATGTGGCTCGAGAGCCACAGTTTGCCTACCACAACTTTAGACAAATTTAAATTCAGACAGCCAGGCTTGCTCTTGATTTAGGGAATTGAAGGCTAATATTTTCTTTGTGGTGTGTGAATAATGTTCTTCTGAGGTCAAGGCAGGAGTCAGGAAATGTGAATTCTACTCCTGGATAGCGTGCTATATACTTAGGGCAAAGATTAGTTAACTAGCTTTAGCAGCCGTTAGCCACTGTTCGTGTCAGGAGCCTAGGGAGCTGATTTTACATCTGGATTTTTCCACTGAAGGATGAGTCATTCTTGTGAAACAGTTTTCAAAACAGGAAGATGGAAGCCATGTTGTCATAAACTTTGTTGTCATAAAACTGAAAGGTTTCATGACAATTGTTTGTATCTAAAGAGGTGAATTCACCATTTTTATTTTTTATTTTTGGGTAAATATTGAGTATCTGCTATAGTATAAGGATTTGGAGAGGAATTCTGAAGATAACATGCTATTATTACACTTTGAGATAGTACATTTGACCCTTGAACAATATGGGTTTAAACAGCCTGGGTCCACTTACACATAGATTTTATTTTTCAATAAATATAGTAAATTTATTTTTCTTACGATTTTATAAAGAAGAACATTTTTCTTTCTCTAGCTTATTTTATTGTGCAATACATTATAATTCATATGTCATACTATGTATTAAGGGACTGTTATGTTATCAGCAAGTTTATGCTATTAGTCATCAGTAAGCTATTAGCAGTTAAGTTTTTGAGGAGTCATAAGTTATACATGGATACAGGTATGCAATATGCAACTCATAAGAATTTTTGTAATAAGCTTCTAAAGTTTATAGAAAGGGGGAGATAATATTTGGTTGTAAACACAATATTTCAGAGAATGCTTTAGCATGAAATATTTTGTGTGTGTGTTAATCCTCATTTGAGGGTATTTTTTCCATTGATTTTAGAGAGTGGAAGAGAGGGAGGGAGGAAGAGAGAGAGACACCAGTTGGCCGCCTCTGGGATCGAACCTGCAACCCAGGCACAAGCTCTTTGAATGGGAATTAATTTCACTACCCTTCAGTGTGTGAGGTTTGATAATCTAACCATTGAGCAACACTGGCCAGGGCAGCATAAAATACTATTTAGACTATCATACATTAGAGAGGATGGGGTTGGGTAGAGAATAAGTAAGTAGAGTAAAAAGGGGGTGAAGGGGGGTAAGGGGATAGAGGTGAGCCGAGCAAGTCAAGTATGAATAGAAGCTCAGAAGAAGAGGTTAGCATAATGTTTTGAGAGAAAAGTTTGACAACTTTACTGTGCAGCATCTGCTTTCTATTCCTGGTGTTTCACTGTACTCTAGCTTTGCTGTACCCCCACCCCAAATAATAAAACAAGTGTTCAGGATAAATATTTTAATTGGTAAATAATTGAAGAATTGTGGTATTTTTTCCTCATATTTTTTATACTGTTTGTGAGACTTGACTCCCAGCCCAGAAAATAAAAGTAACCTTGACAAACTAAACCTTGAACATTTTGATTTTTAATTTACACAGGTTTAGGAAATACTGTGTTTGGCATAATTTGGTCCATAATGACAGTTAAATTGCACTTGTGTTTTTCCTCCTAGGTCATTAATGCTTTGAACCTTCTGGTTTTCTTTATTTTATTAATTGTGAAGCCTGAGAGGAAAGGTACTATGTGAATTTAATAAAAAAATTTCCCTTTCCCTTGGTTTCTTCTTTCTGAATATACTTGGAACTTTCTGGGGACAGAGAACTTGAATTAGGTGGGCGATCAGAAAGGCCTTTGAATTTGGTTGATAAATGATTAAAAGAAGTGAGAGAGGGATTGACCTTTGAGCAACCAGTCTATGTAGAGAAATTTGTATGTCATTCATTTTACCATTGAGGATATCAATTTAAATGTGAGTGTTGATACTGTCAAATTTCTACTTTATGTTTCGTATTTCAGTCCTCACCATTTCTAGGGGAAAGTTTTCATTTTAGTAGAAAAGGATAAAGACTTGGTTTATCTCTACTTAAAACTAAAAAGGATAATTATGGATATGTGAATATGTATGTGCATATGTAAAATAAAATTTAATCTAAATTTGGTGGTGAATTCATAATAACTGTCAGGTTTTAGGAAAGAAAACTTTTAAGAAAAGGAACATTAGCCCTGTTTGAATGGCTCAGTTAGTTGAAACATCATACACCAAAAGTTTGCCAGTTTGATTCCTGGTCAGGGCATGTATTTAGGTTTCGGGTTCGACCCCCAGCTTAGGTGTGTATGGGAGGCAACTGATCAGCCAGCCTCCCCTCCCCCTCCCCTCCTCTTCCTTTCCCCCTTCTCTCTCTCTCTCTAAAATAATTTTTTTTAAAAAGAGAAAGGTAATATTTTATTTAAAGAATGTGTAGATTAGGAATTCTCATCTTGAAGTTGTGGTCTTTTATATGAAGATTACTGTGTGTTATTTTCTGTATTAATACAGTATCCTAATTGATTAGTGTATAGGTTTTTGACCCAAAGAGAGACTGCAGCACCCAACCTCTCACTGGTTAGCAACTGTTGACCTTGTGCATCTCACAGAATGTGTGTGATGAATGGTTTTTTAACGATTGTAGGAACACCTGATGTCTACTCAGTTAATGTTGTGAAGGTTTCTCTAGTTTTCCAAGCTAATGTAAGAGATTCTCAAAATGATAAAATTTTTCAAACTCAAGTATATGTCTTAAGAAATGAAAGTGTTGAGTACAGTCTATTTTGCCATAGCCCTGTGGAGAATTGTGAGTCATTATTTAAAAATAACAATATGCCGGGACTGGTTTGGCTCAGTGGATAGAGCGTTGGCCTGCGGACTGAAGGGTCTCGGGTTCAATTCCGGTCAAGGGCATATACCTTGGTTTCGGTACATCCTGGTAGGGGGTGTGCAGGAGGCAGCTGATCGATGATTCTCTCGTTTCTAACTCTCTATCCCTCTCTCTTCCTCTCTGTGAAAAATCAATAAAAATATTTAAAAAAAATAATATGTGTGTATGGGGGGAGGATTTCACCCTTAAAGTCAATGCGTGTGCCTTTAAACTTCTAGAATGTCTAGTCAACCCTGTAAATCCATGGGTTGTACCTCTCATTACTCTGAATAAAATTGAGATGTTAACTCTTGTGCCGGTGTTTGTCAGCTTCCTTTTCCCTTTATGTTTTTATTGTAGAAAATTCAAGCCTAATACCAAGTGGAGAGAACAGTGCAGTTAAACCCCCTTGTGTGTATCAGCTACAGCAGGCATTAATTCAACTATTCTGGTTTTATTTAGACACCCCACAACAACAACAACAACACACACACACACACACACACACCCCCCAATTATTCTGAAGCCAAGTCTATACAACATATTTTTCATCTCTATATATTTCAGAATCTGTCTCCAAAAGCCTTAAAAAAAAAAAAAAAAAAGGCATTCCTTTGTTTATTGATAAAGATGTGTAGGAATGAGGCAAAAGAATAGAAATTAGGTTCAACTAGATAATTTGACTTTCAAAAGAAGAAAATTGAGTGGACTCAGAACTATAAGGGAGATATCAACTAGAATACAGCACATTCTCCCCCCTCCCTTCTTCCCCTTGGCATTCTCTATACAGATCTCTGGGCCCTCTGCTCTCCCTACCCGTTGAATGTTATGGTACTTCAGGGTTTAGTTTTCAAACACTTATCTCCCCTTCCTTATACCATTCCTGTCTTTTAAGTATCATCCATACACTAATAATTCCAAACTGTATCTTTAGTTCAACTATATATTCTTTCTGAAGTTTAGATTCATATCCATTTATCTGTCTTGTAGGTATTTCAAATTTAGTATGTTAAAGTGAGTTTTTTTTTTTTTAATATATTTTATTTTGTACAGAGAGGAAGGGAGAGAGATAGAGTTAGAAACATCGATGAGAGAGAGTCATCGATCAGCCGCCTCTTGCACACCCCCTACTGGGGATATGCCCGCAACCAAGGTACATGCCCTTGACCGGAATCGAACCTGGGACCTTTCAGTCCCCAAGCCGACGCTCTATCCATTGAGCCAAACCGGTTTCTAAAGTGAGTTCTTGATTCCTTGCTAAAATCTAGTTTATTTCACTTCTCACCACCCCGCAACTCCACCTCCCTATCTCCATTTCATTCCTCATTACAGTATGTAATAAAGTCTAGGAGTCCACCTTTGTCTTAGTTTAGGCTGCTATAACAAAGTACCATAAACTGGGTGGCTTATAAACAATAGACATTGATTTCTCACAGTTCCAGAGGCTGGACGTCGAAGAGCAGGATGCCATTATGGCCAGTTTCTGTGTAGGTTCCATACTGGATTGCACACTTCATACTTCTTTCTCATTATAGTAAAGAGGAAGAGAGAGCTCCCTGAGGTCTCTTATAAGGGCACTAATCTCATTCATTAGAGCTCCACCCTCATTTTATAAGGACCTTGATTTGTATTTAGTCATTCCTACTTTCAGTCTTTTACATGACTTTCTGGTTCTATTTCTATAATATTTTTTGATCTGTTGACTTCATCTTCACAACCATAATGATCTCTCCTTGAGAACCTGTCCTAACTGGTTTCCTTGTATTCACTTTTTCTTCCTAAGTCTGGTTTTTATATTGTAGCAAAATGGTCATTTTAAACTTACTGTTTCTTTTTTTTTTTTTTTTAATATATTTTATTTTGATTTATTTATTTATTTTTTTAACAGAGAGGAAGGGAGAGAGATAGAGAGCCAGAAACGTCGATGAGAGAGAAACATTGACCAGCCGCCTCCTGCGTATCCTCCATAGGGGATGTGCCCACAGCCAACATACATGCCGCAGACCCACGCTCTACAACTGAGCCAAACCGGTTTCGGCTACTGTTACTTTCTTGTTTAAAAAACCTTTCATTAGTTTCCAGTTGCTTTTAGAATAAAATCTAAACTTTTTGCTATAGCCTTTTAGGCCTTATAATGCCATTATTCCTGATTGTCTTTTCAGCCACATACCTTAACTGTTTTCTTTATTTATTGTTAATCCTCTTCCAATGATACTTTTCTATTTATCTATTAGAGAGAGTGGAAGAGAAATATTGATGTGAAAGAAACTCATCGATTGGTTGACGGGCTGGGGAGGAGCCTGCAACCAAGGTACATGCCCTTGATCGCAATCTAACTGTGGTCTGCAGGCTGACGCTCTATCCACCGAGCCAGAATTGGTTAGGGCTGTATTCTGCTTTATATTCTGGTCCCCTTTCCTTGAACCAATCAAAATCTTTCTTAAGTTACAGCTCTTGGACTTACTGTTCTCTCTAATACATTTTCCTCAGCTCTTACTTAGCATGGCTATTTTAGTCTCTTACCTACTACATTTTTTTTGGTCTCTCATTCATTACAGTGTAAGCTGTATTGTGGTACTTACCTGGAGCCCATTGCCTAACACAAGGTTCCAAACAGTATTGTGTGAATGAAGATAGTAGAGAAGGTAGAAATTAATAAAATTTATTTTTCTGTTTTCTTCTGGTTCCTTTTTATCATTGGTATTGGAGTATGCAGAAGGAATACTATTCAACTTGTTTAAATGATTGGGATTGAAGGGTGAAGAAGAGAGTTACCCAATTTGTTTACTTAAAATTTAAATTTTATAACACTTATTTTTGAATAAAAACACTTGATTGTTATCATTGGGCTTTTATAAATCTGTAGCCATTTTAAGGAGTTGATAATTCACTATATGAAAGTAGTAGGCTCTTGGGAATAGTGAGGACAGGAAGATTCAATAACAAATATTTTCTTATGCTTTTTTTATATTTATGCTGCAAAATTATTAATATATCTAAGCCCTGACTTCTGTTTCTTCCTATCCCATAATCTGTTTTTATAGTATGTCTTTGTTGTTCTTTTTCTATTTGGAATAAAGAACAAATTATCTCTGTTCTGAGCTTAAAGTAGTGGTAATTTCTGGTATATTTCATAGTAAAATTATTGCAGTTAAAGTGCTGTGATAGAGTAAGAAGACCGGTGTGTCTGAGTGAAGTCTTAGGGTGCTTTCAGTACTGCTCCCTTACACCAGTCAGTAGTCATAGTTTGGGGATCACATTCTTGACATTACCACTTAATAATTGAGCAAACTTTGACAAATCATTTTACCCCTCTGGACCTCAGTTTTTTTTCTGCTTAAGCTTGCGGGGGTTGGGGGGGGGGGCGGGTTGCAGGGCGCTGGCTGGATTGTTAAGAGAACCTGAGATAAATGTAAAGTGGCCAGCATAATATCTGGCATATAATGGACCCTAAACAAATGGTCTCCATTGTTGTTATTTTGGACAAGTCACTAAATCTCTTTACGATTCTGTTTATTTATATGTGAAATTTGGAGATTTGACTAGAATCTCCAGCTTTCAAGTTCTTCAACTTTAGTGCTCATCAGAATCACCTGGTGGGCCCACAATTCATTTTATGATTTGGTGTGTCCTGAGTGGAGCATTAGAATGTAGATTTCTAAAAATATTCCCAGGTGTTGCTGAAGCTGCTGGGGTAGGAAACATATATTGAGAACCACTAGACTTGATAATCAGATAATCCTGCTAGGATTCATAGCCAGTATTTGAGACTATGTACTAGCTATTGTATATAGTGCTTTTGATGTACTGTATTGTTTGGTTCTCAAGGTGATTGGTAGATTTTTAAAAAAATATATATTTTATTGATTTTTATACAGAGAGGAAAGGAGAGAGAGAGTTAGAAACATCGATGAGAGAGTGAGTCATCGATCAGCTGCCTCTTGCACACCCCCTCCTGGGGATATGCCTGCAACCAAGGTACATGCCCTTGACCGGAATCAAACCGGGGACCCTTCAGTCCCCAAGCCGACGCTCTATCCATTGAGCCAAACCGGTTTCGGCTGATTGGTAGATATTAATCCTCTTTTAAAAGGCTAGATAAATTGTTCAAGTTCACACAGCAAGTAAATGGTAAAGTTGAGTCTGCATAGACACAAATCACCTTATTGTAGGCTGCAAGGTCCCACAAGGATGCAGGTTCTGTGTGCTTTTGTTTACCTCTTTGGTATCATATCATCTTACTACTTTTCCCTTGGCTCACTGTGCTCCAACCACACTGGTCTTCTTACTCCACAAGCCAAGTGCATTCCTGTCTGTACACTTATTAGTCCCTCTACCTGGAGAACCTTTCTGCTGATCTCTTGTTGGTTTAGTTCTTCATTCTGCTGTGGAAAGATAACTTAAATATGACAATTAAAAAATTTTTTTTTCTTTAAATCATCACCTGATATTTTTATTTTCTTTTTAAAAAAATCTTTATTGCCGATATCGGTTTGTTCAATGGATAAGAGCGTTGGCCTGTGGACTGAAAGGTCCCAGGTTCGATTCCAGTCAAGGGCATGTACCTTGGTTGTGGGCACATCCCCAGTAGGGGGTGTGCAGGAGGCAGCTGATTGATGTCTCTCTCTCATCAATGTTTCTAACTCTATCCCTCTCCCTTCCTCTCTGTAAAAAAAATAAATAAAAATATATTTTTAAAAATCTTTATTGTTGAAAGTATTACATATTGCTTCTCCCCCCCCCCCATCGACTCTCTTCAGCCATCCCTGCCCTGGGCCCTCAACACCCCACTGTCTGCAATCATGGGTTATGCATAGTATATATATGCATACCAATGATATTTTTCCATTGATTTTTGGAGAGAGAGCGAAAGGAAGGGGGAGAGGCAGAGAAAGAAACATTGATTGAAAGAGAGACATCAATTGGTTGCCTCTTGAACTCACCCCAACCAGGGCCAGGGATTGAGCCTGCAACCCAGGTACGTGCCCTTGACTGAAACTGAACACAGGACCCTTCAGTCCGAAGGCCAATGCTCTATCCACTGAGCAAACTGCTGGCTAGGATCACATTACAGTTTATTTTTTATTTTTTATTTTTTACAGAGGAAGGGAGAGGAATAGAGAGCTAGAAACATCGATGAGAGAGAAACATTGATCTGCTGTCTCCTGCACACTCCCTACTGGGTATGTGCCCACAACCAAGGTACATGCCCTTGACTGGAATTGAACCTGGGACTCTCGAGTTCGCAGGCGATGCTCTATCCACTGAGCCAAACTGGTTAGGGCTACATTTTTTTAAATTTATTTTTTATTTTTTTGATATGAGAGGAAGGGAGGGCTGTGTGTGTGTGTGTGTGTGTGTGTGTGTGTGATGTATTGCACTCGCAAGCTGTGAGCCCTGCCCCTAGCTGAGCGGTGCTCCCCCTGTGGGAGCGCATGGACCACCAGGGGGCAGATCCTGTGTTGAGCGTCTGCCCCCTGGTGGTCAGTGTACTTTGTGCAACTGGTTGTTCTGCCATCAGTCAATTTGCATTTTAGCCTTTTATATAGAACTAGAGGCTCAGTGCACGGATTTGTGCATTGGTGGGGGTCCCTTGGTCTGGCTTGCATCCTCTCACAATCTTGGGGGATGTTGGAGAGCTGGTTTCAGCCCCATCACCACAGGCCTGATCCAGACAGGAGGGATCCCAATCCTGTGCATTGAGCACCTGTCCACTGATGGTCAGTGTGCATCATAGCGACTGGTAAGAAGACTGGCTGACCGGACGCTTAGGCTTTTATATATATAGATTACTGGGATAGGAAGATTCTGAAGAGAACACAGAATTGAATTCCTTTTTAGGAAATCTGGTTACACAGTTGTGATTGGCCTTCTGATCCTTAGTGTAACTAAAGAGTGAAAATAACCCTTTGAACTCTGTTACAGAGAAAGTGGTGGTGTTCTGTAAAAGACATTTTGTTATGTAACAGTTTTTGCTGGCTCCCATAATCCCACTATGTCACCAAGTTTCTGAGCCAATTATAAATTACCTCTTGAGTTCCTGTGGCTTTCCTTTTCTTTATTAGCATGATAATCCAGTTGGATATATTACATAGAGGTTGGCTAATGACTATGACCAATATTTGAAAGAGAGGTCACATATTGGTGAGCGATTTTTGTTGTATAGTAGAGCCAGGAACATTTTTATATTACTTTTTCATACTTATCAAAGGAGATAAATATCCAGGCTATTTATGTATTTATTTTTAGATACTCAAATGTCTTGGAGAAAAGGACTTTGGAAAACTGAGACTTAATACTCAATTTGAACTTGAAGAAAAGTTATTACAGTTCTTATTAGGTAAATATTTTTAGATTTTAAGCCCCCCTTTAATTTATTTAGCTAAATTTTTTCTACTGATTGGGACTCCTTGGTATTGTCCAGAACTCAGTATGCTTTATATATTAATTATAAGAATTTCAATTTTGACTAAGAAAAGCAGTGTAGTCTAGTGGAAAGTATGCAGACTATTACTTTTTATAAAATATATTTTTATTGATTTCAGAGGGGAAGGGAGGGAGAGATAAAAACATCACTGATGAGATAGATTCATTGATTGGCTATCTCCTGCATGACCCTAACTGGGGATCAAGCCCACAACCTGGGCAAGTGCCCTGACTGGGAATGGAACTGTGACTTCCTGGTTTATAGGTTGATGTTCAACCACTGAACCACACCAGCTGGGCCAGACTTCTTTTAAAAACAACTTTATCCTATATAATAAAAACATAGGCTCTTTTTCATGGTGCCTCGGAGGCTGTTGGCAGCTTCAGGATGAAGCTCAACATCTCTTTCCCAGCCACTGGCTGCCAGAAACTCATTGAATTGGACGATGAACGCAAATTTTGTACTTTTTATGAGAAGCGTATGGCCACAGAAGTTGCCGCCGACGCTCTGGATGAAGATGGAAGGGTTATGTGGTTCGAATCAGTGGTGGGAATGACAAAAAGGTTTCCCCAGGAAGCAGGGTGTCTTGACCCATGGCCTAGTCTACCTGCTGCTGAGTAAGGGCACTCCTGTTACAGACTGAGGAGGGCTGGAGAGAGAAAATGCAAATCTGTTCGAAGTTGCATTGTGGATGCCAATCTCAGTGTTCTCAACTTGGTCATTGTAAAAAAAAAAAGGGGGGGGGCGGGGAAATATTCCTGGTCTCACTGATACCACTGTGCCTTTGTCGCCTGGGGCCCAAAAGAGCCAGCAGAATCCACAAACTTTTCAAACTCTAAAGAAGATGATGTCTGGCCGAAACCGGTTTGGCTCAATGGATAGAGCGTCGGCTTGGGGACTGAAAGGTCCCGGGTTCAATTCTGGTCAAGGGCATGTACCTTGGTTGCGGGCACATCCCCAGTAGGGGGTGTGCAAGAGGCAGCTGATCGATGATTCTCTCTCATCGATGTTTCTAGCTCTCTATCTCTCTCCCTTCCTCTCTGTACAAAATCAATAAAATATATTTAAAAAATAAAAAAAAAGAAGATGATGTCTGAAAATATGTTGTGAGGAAGCCTCTAAACCAAGAAGGTAAAAAAACCTAGGACTAAAGCACCCAAGATTTAGTGTCTTGTTACTCCACGTGTCCTGCAACACAAACTCAGGCATATTACTCTGAAAAACAACAACGTATTAGTAAGAACAAGAAGAGGCCGCAGAATGCTAAACTTTTGGCTAAGAGAATGAAGGAGATCAAAGAAAAATGCCAGGAATAGATTGTGAAGAGACGTAGACTGTCCTCTCTGAGAGCTTCTACCTCTAAGTCTGAGTCCAGTAAAAAATGAGATTTTTGTAACTAACGAATAAAGGAGAACAAATGTAAAAAAAAAAAAATGTAGAAGATAATTTAATCTCAACTGGAGTCTCCTGCCCCGCCCCCGAGTTCAACTAGGGAGCCTTGGGGTCCAGGAGGGGTGGGTGCGGAATTGGCCAGGGGAAAGAAGGGAGTGTCCCGCCCCGCTCACCCCACCCCAGCTGGCAGCCATTAAGGACCCTAACAGTGCATGAATTTCTTGCACTGGGCTTATAGTTGAGGTATATTCTAGAATGCAGATTTTTGAGTCAGACTGAATTTGAATTCCTATTGGTAGTCAGTTTATGTGGCTTTGTCCAAACTGCTCAGTCTGAATAGCCATGGGAAACAATGTTAACTTTGTTAGATTGTTTCTAAGATTAGAAAACTATATATGTCAAGTACCACGCCCTTCAGGTTTCAAAAAGTGGGAGCTATTTTTAATATTACTAATAATACTAGCATCTTTCTGTTCTTTTGGATTTTAAACCCTGGGGACTGAAATGTAATGGACAGTAGTGAAGGTAAAACCTGATATTACTGAACACAACTACACAAACTAGTTTGAAAGGTTGAAATATTGGTTCAACTACATTGTTACATTAATTCATCTTTTCCTAATCAGTGCACTCGTATGTAAGAGTTGATTTTATTGTATTAAATAAATTTACTAGGTGTACCGGTTAGTTGGATTTTTGTCAACAGATGGAGTTACACATATGTTGACATATATGCGATTTGATATGTATGCTATTTTGTTGTATTGACAGCAAGCTTCAAAACTTCATATGTCAAATTTGCTGAAGGGGTTAACATCATAGATATTTTTACGCTTAAAAATGTTGAATTTTGTGCCAAAAGGCATTTGTGGCAAATTTTTAATTCATTATTTTGAGGAAAAAGTTATTGTGTATTTAGGGAAGCTTATGATGAACATGCTTCATCTCAAGATACTTGTGAACGCTGGTTTAAATGCTTTAAAAGTGATGATTTCTATGTGAAAGACAAGTTTCTAGTTGAGGAACTTGAAGTCTTTAAGAGAGTAAAGGAACTATTGTATTTACAGAATGAGTCACTGAATTGTTGAGAAATTGGGACTTTGTTTAGACTGTAGGTGTTAGCTATTTTCTGGTTTTAATTTCCTACCAGTATTCATTATATTACCTTCAGCACCAATTACTTATTGTTGAAGGCCAGGTACATGTTAGTTGCTGCAGAGAACAAAATCCAGATTCCTGCCCTTATTTTCTAGTTGGAGGTCAGGACAGTAAATAAGTAGAATATGCTTTATGTTAAATGGCAACAAATGCTGAGGAGAAAAAATAAAGCAGATGAGGGGTAAGGAATGTAGAGAAGAAGGGGATGCAATATTAGAGTGTTAGGCATGGGGAACTGTGGGGATGATATTTTGGGTTGGGAGTAGGGGGTGACAGCAGGTGCAAAAACCCCCACAAACAAAAAGAAGAGGGATCTAGTAGGAGGTTAAGTCAAAGGGGGAAAGAAGTAGGTGGAGATAGTAGATCATATGGAAATTGATAGTTACTATAAAGACTAGAGGCCCGGTGCACAAAATTCATGCACAGTGTGTGTGTGTGTGTCTCAGCCCAGCCTGTACCCTCTCCAATCTGAGGCCTTGTGCATGGGTGGCGGGCAGCTGGTTTGTCCTGAAGGGTGTCCTAGATTAAGGTGGGGGTTCCCTTGGGGCGTGGGGCAGTTTGGGCAAGGGGCCTGTGGTGGTTTGCAAGCTGGCCACGCCCCCTGGCGACCCAAGCGGGAGGCCCTGGTATCTGGAATTTAATCTTTGTAGCCTGGAGTGAAGGCCTGAGCTGGTCAAGGCTGCAGAAGCTTGGCTTCCTCCATCACCTGGGGCAATCCTAACCTCTTGCTCTTCCAGCTTGGTGGCTGCTGCCATTTCTGTTGGAATTTATTTACCTTCTATAATTGAAACTTTGTACCCTTGAGTGGAGGCCTGGACCTGCCAGGGTGTGTGTAAAGCTTGGCTTCCTATATTGCCAGGGAAACCCAATCCTCCCTCTTGCTCTCTGTGGCTGCAGCCATCTTGGTTGGGGTTAATTTGCATACTTGCACTGAGTGGCTGGTGGGTGTAGTGGAGTGATGGTTAATTTGCATATCACTCTTTTATTAGATAGGATTACTAAGGCTCAGTGCACAAAGTCATGTACAAGTAGGGTCCCTAGGCCTGGCTGGTGATCAGGGACAATCTGGGGCAATGGGGGGAGGGAGGCGCCCTGCTGTCACCCACCTTGGAGGTGACCAGCGGGGTGATGAGGTGGTGGTGGCGCTCTATCTCATCTCCCCCTCATCCCTCCATGGGGCAACCTGCGGGGTGATCAGGGGCCCCTGCTGGCACCTGCCTTGGCTGGCCTGGGGCCTGTGGTCTGGGGGCAGCTCCTGTATTGAGCGGTTGCCCTTGGTGATCAGTATGCATCATAGCGACTGGTCATTCCACTGATTTGCTTATTAGGCTTTTATTACATAGGATAGCTTTTACTATGTGGCTCAGTTCTTGAATTTTGACCTATGAACCAGATCGCTGTTCAATTCCTGGTTAGGACACATGCCTAGACTCAATTCCTTGTGTAGGGTATGCAGGAGGCAGCCAGTCAATGATAATCATTATTGATGTTTCTAGCTCTCCCTTCCTCTCTCAAATCAATAAAAATATATTAAAGAAAAAAAAAGAAAAGCCTATGTCAACCTTTGAACAGAGGAGTGTCATGATCTTCTCTGGTTTGAAGGAAACAGTGACTGCTATTCACTGAAGAAGCAGGGAAACAAGATAAACTGGGGGCTATTAAAATATCCTAGTGAGAGAGGATGGTAGCTTGGGTCAGGGTGGTGGTGAAAGAGTTTGTTAGAAGTAATGTATGATTCTATTGTCATATTGCCTATGACAATACTGCCTAACTCAACTGCTATTATCAAAAACTTATCTATAAGATAGCCATCCCATCCCCATTTTCTAGCCTAAATTCCTTGTCTCTTTTTTTCCTTTTTTAGTTGTATTATATACCTGTGTTTGCCTAAAAATTAGAGGGAAACCAATAGATAAAATCTTTATTGGGAGGGCAAAAATGCTAAGGCAATTGTAAAACATACAGACAGCTTTTTAAAGTTTCTTCAGTTTACTTTCACTTATTTTTAAATTTTATGAAAGAGTGTACTATAAGTTATTTTATTGGACTTAGATTTTCAACATTATTCCTAGAATTCATCTGAGTTATTTTATGTAGCTGTAGTTCATTCATTACTCACTGCCTCATTGAGCAAATATACTGTAATTTATTCTCCTCTTGGTGTACATTTGAATTTTCCCTTTAAAAAAAATAATAAGTCCAGTGCAGTTATTCTGAACATTTTTTAACATGTCTCCTGTTGGGTGGGCCGTAACTGTTTTGGCTCAGTGGATAGAGTTGGCCTGCAGACTGAAGGGCCCTGGGTTCCATTCTGGTTAAGGGTATGTACCTTGATTTCGGGCTCAATCCTCAGTAAGAGGCAGGCGTCAGCTGATGGATGTTTCTCTCTCATCGATGTTCCTATCTCTCTATTCCTTTCCCTTCCTCTCTATAAAATCAATAAAATATATTTTTTTAAAAAGAATTGCTAGGTGGTAAAGTATGCAGTTTCAACTTGATTGGATAATGACTATTTCTATTATGTGTTGCTGCTTAACAAGCCACGTCAACGTCAAACTGAATGGTGTAAGACAAGCTATATTTTATTTTTCTCATAGATTCTTTGGGTGAGAATTGAGGGGGACAGTTGGAGTGGCTTATCTCTGTTTCAGGATGTCTAAGGCCTCAGGTTGGGAAGATGCAAATACTTCCAAGATGGCTTCTTCCCTCACTTGTGTGGCACCTTGTTGGGGATGCCTAGAGGACTTGCTCAACTGGACATCCTTGGCAAAGTGTGCTTACACTTGGACTCTTCAGCATGACAGCTGTTAGACTCTTTATTTTTCAAAACAAGGGTAAAAGCTGCCTGTTCATTTATAAAATTGTCTGGGAAGTCGCCTAGATTCTATTGACTGAAGTAGTCAGAAGCTCTCTCAGATTTGAGGGGAAGAGACAAGAGAACACTACCTCTCAATGGGAGGAGTGTCAAAGAATTTTCAGTCACATTTAAAATTTTAAAACCTTTTGTTTTTATTTTCAGTTTTTAGAGAGAGAGGAAGGGAGAGAGAAAGGGATAGAGAGAGAGAGAAACATCGAAGTGTGAGATACCTTATGTTCCTATCAAACCCACAACCTGGGTATGTGCCTTGACTGGAATTAAACCGGACACTTTTCTGCGCATGGGACAGTGCTCAACCAACTGAGCCATACCCAATAGGGCAAATTGTTCTAAACTTTATCTGGTCAGAATTTTTCGGTGTGTTGTAATTTGTAACCTTCTTCTGTGAAGGAATTAACATCTCTGTTAAAATGCTGAAGCATTTATCTGATGAACTTTAATGGGATTAAACGTGTGTGTGTGTGTGTGTGTGTGTGTGTGTGTGTGTGTGTGTTTAACTAGTTACCTATTCACTCTGTTGACTGTCAGTCAAGAGTCTAATGACTTACTTAGTCAAGCATTGCTTTCATTATCTAATTTTAAAAAGATTTGCATGTTCTTTAAAAACATTTCAGTCAAGAATTATCATTGAGTCCTGGCTGGTATGGCTCAATTGGTTGGACATCTGTGTACTGTGTATGTTTTTCTATTTGTATGGTTCCCGCTTATTTCTAAAAATAGATTATTATGTTTAATTTTATATATTAGAAAATTGTCGATCAAGTGGTGTTAGTTTTGAGTCAGCAAAGTAGTTAAAATTTTAAAAGATAGTAACTGAGTCACAGTTACCTGGTCAATCAGTTAAAGAAACCAAAATAATTTTTAAAATTCAAATGTAACTTAGCTGATGTTATCAGACCAGACTTTGATATCTTTTTCCAATGTTTCCTTTAAGAGCTTTACTGACTAAATTGACTTATGACAATAGAACAGTCATTTACTCTTTTGGTGTTCCATCTTAATTACTTAAAAATTGAGATGCTTAGAGAAAATCTTGAATGTTTCTTTTGTTTTTAAAAGTTTTTTGGTATGTTTTGGGAGGGTAACTTAGATTTAGAATTGGCATCAAGATCCTAGTCTATATGAGTGTAATTAGTAACTAAGGGAGAGAATTTTCCTGAAGCATCTGGAGTTAATTGGATCTTGCAGGTATCTATCTAGTCTTCATACCCCAGTATAAATTACAGCTGTATATACAGGATGTATTTTATGCTGATGGTTATAAGTTCATCACATTTTGTAAAGAAAGAGCCTTGTAAGGTTTTTTAAGTCCAACTCACTAATTTTATAAAGGACATCTGTGGCTGTAAGATCTTAAACATGATCTACATACAGTAAGATATACAGTTTATATGACTCGTTCTACTTGCAGGTGAATCTGAAGACTCACTGGCTTACACATGCCTAACTGAAAAGTTATTTACCCTTACTGTATGTGTGTGTGTGTGTGTGTGTGTGTGTGTGTGTGTGTATATATATATATATATATATATATATATATATAGTTCATATTACATACCGTAATATTTTCTATTGTATTCTTTTTTTTTCTTTTTTTTCTTTTTTTTCTTAATGTTGGGTCACAGTCTGAACTTCTCCCTTGCCACTCATTTTACTATGAAAGAACCTTAAGACTTTTGTGGCTTCTTAGGCAAAAAGCCTACAAAAACGTAGGGCCATGAGGTGCCAAAAGGAAGTGTTTACTTGGGAAAGGTTAGGTTTTAAACTTATCAGTGAATCACATAAAACAGGGTTCCCACCTTTGCTATGAGGTACTTTTTTTTTTTTAAATATATTTTATTGATTTTGTACTGAGAGGAAGGGAGAGAGATAGAGAGTTAGAAACATCAATGAGAGGTAGTCATTGATCAGCTGCCTCTTGCACACCCCCTACTGGGGATGTGCCCGCAACCAAGGTATATGCCCTTGACCGGAATCGAACCCGGGACCTTTCAGTCCCCAAGCCGATGCTCTATCCATTGAGCCAAACCGGTTTCGGCTGCTATGAGGTACTTGATGTCATCACTTAAAACCTTGGCCAATTCTATTAGGATCCATGGAGCATAGGGGTTACAGCAACTATTTAACTGCCATCCTGGCAATCACCAGGGGAACTGAGCCAATAGATTGAGAGATGATGTCGCTGTTGAAGGATGGTCCCTATATTGTTGTTATGTGTATTATGTGAATGACAGGCTAATACAATTCTTCATCCACAGAGAGTCGGTAAGAAAAATACACTCTGAATGGAATCAGTAAGACTCATCATTGGCTCAGAAGATAAATTGCAATAATTTTTTAACCTAGTGTAATGGTCTCTTTCTGATTTGTGTGTGTGTATATACACGCATTTCTTGGAAGGATAACCACTCAATTAAAAACATAGACTTGGGGGGGAAATAAATAAGACAGGGTTCCCATTGACATTTTGTTGTGGAGAGTTTCTATGTATTATACTTTAGCAGCATTATTGGCCTCTGCCCACTAAAAATGTGGTATGGCCTGTCCATATATACCTTGCTGAGCATGCTATCATTTGATTCAGAATAAAAGACACTTGGTTTCAGTTTTCTGTTTCTCAAGTGTGTTTAAGGAATACATATTTACCAAAACAAATGTTTGTCATGAAATGGAAGGGCATGGAATACCTTTTGGTAGCTGAAAGCTGAGTTAGTTCAGCCAGAAGTTAGAGCAGCAGCAGTTACTATTGACCGAGTAATTATTGTAATGCTAGGCATTGTGCTTAGCATTATAATATGTATCACTGCTTGTTGGTATCTCTCAATTGTTAGAGCAGTGAAAATGCCTGTCTTTGTGCCTTCAGTAAGTTTTTACTATAAGCTAGTTGGTCTCTGGGCTCACTAGGTCATTAAAAATTTTATTTCTTAAAGTTTTGGGTTCTTTTTTTAGAGGTGGGGAGCAGATGTATATACTATTTGGTAAAGAAGAACCTGACAAAATAACTTTCAAGTTCTTATGAAGGAATGGTTAAAGTTACAAAGTATACTTTGAAAGAGAGCATCTTATGTATATCACATAATTCAGGATTCTAACTATTAGTAAATGGTTTGAAAGTGAGATGTGAGAATTTTATGTTCATAATACCATCAGTAAGTAAGCATCCATTCAAGTTGTGTGTGGTTGGTGTTAAGAATATGGGTGAAAATACTTTGTTGGCAGTTTTTACTTTGTAATACAGCTTTATTTTCCCTGATCATTGTATTTCTGGATTAAGAGTGTGGAATATAATTCTGTGTAACCCACTTTGGGAAAAAGAGAACAGAGTGGCTTATGAGATCAATTGGCACCAAATGAGAAAGGGGTTAGTTTCACTGTAGCATTGCTTTGGTTTTTATCTATTGCAAGAAAAAGTTAGGATCATGGTTATAACTGCTATCCTTTTTCCCTTCCTTTCAACAAATATTTGAACACCTACCACATGCCAGACAATTGTTTATGACACCAGAAATGTGATAATGAACAGGACAAGATCCCTGCTGCTCTCATAGGAGAGGGTTCTAGTGGGGGGAAAAGACAATAAATAAGATAGTAACTTCTAATCATAAAATCAGGAGGAGAAAGAGAGATAGAGAACGAACAAGCATTGGGGGATGAATGAATTGTGTGTGTGTGTTTGTGTTGAGGAAGGGAAAAGGATTTCAGTTTTAAGAATAGCCATGGGAAGAAGGAAGGCCTCATTGAAATGACTTTTGAGGAAAAAACCTGAAGAAAGTGAGGATGTCTGCCTTGAGAATACCAAGTAAAAGGCCTGTGGTTAATAATAGCTTGCCTGGCATGTCAGTGACAGCAGTGGCTCAGTGGAATGAGCCTTGAAGAGAATAGGAGACATAACTTGGATTTTAGACATAATGGGAGGAGAGAAAATAGATATAATGAATATTTGTTATAAAAAGGAAAGAGAGAAATGGAGTAAGAATGTTACCCCTGGCCTCATTTCTTATTTTTAAAATATATTTTTATTGATTTCAGAGCGGAATTGAGAGTGAGAGAGAGATAGAAACATCAATAATGGTCTAGCTGGGTTAGCTCTGAGGATAGAGTGTTGGTCTGTGGACTGAAGGGTTTGGTTCTGGTCAAAGGTACATGCCCAGGTTTCAGGCTCGATCCCCAGTAGGAGGCGTGCAGGAGGCAGCCGATGAGTGATCCTTTCTCATCATTGATGTTTCTATGTCTCTTCTTTTCTGAAATCAAAAAAAAAAAAAAAAAAAAAATGCCAATGATGAGAGAGAATCATTGATCAGCTGCACGCACCCACACTCAGGGTTGAGCCTGCAACCTGGGCAATGCCATGACCGGGAATTAAACCATGACCTCCTGATTCATAGGTCAGCATTCAACCACTGAGCCACACTGGCTGGGCTCTTATTTCTTATTGTTAGTTGGACCCTTGTTCCATCTCCTTTGAAGTTACTGCAGGGTTTGCTTGGTATTTTGGGACCAGGGGAGTGAAGAGCCAATCCGGATAGCTTTCTGTTGCTAGATTGAAAGTCAGGAAATGCCATACCTGGGTTACCCCCAATAGGATGGGGTTTGTTTATTTATTTATGTATGTATGTATGTATGTATGTATGTATTTATAATATATTTTATTGATTTTTTTTTTACAGAGAGGAAAAGAGAGGGATAGAGAGTTAGAAACATCGATGAGAGAATCATCGATCAGCTGCCTCTTGCACACCCCCCACTGGGGATGTGGCCGCAACCAAGGTACATGCCCTTGACCGGAATCGAACCCGGGACCTTTCAGTCTGAAGGCTGACGCTCTATCCACTGAGCCAAACCGGTTTAGGCTGGATGGGGTTTTTTTTAATGCCCTGTCACTATGGTATTCTAGTCCTGAGGTTCCTTATCAGTTGCCTTTCTCTTTCCACTGTTCCAAGTTTTATTTGGTTGACTCTTACAATATTCCTAGGATTTATAGTTGTTTCGCTGGAATGAGTTGGGAGAAAGAAGTCTACACCATCTTGCCTGGACAGAGTTCTTGTATTTATTTTTGTGAAATGACAAGTTGATTTTTTATTAGACTTCATTTTCTTAAGATGTATTCTTTGTTTCTGAACCATCAGTAGCTCAGTAATACTTCTGAAAGTATGGTCTTACATACTTCTTTTATAAGTACTATTTAAGAGGCTTTTTCAGGCAGGTCCCCAGGACTTCAACTCTTTGGTATTTCTTATACACACTGAAGTTGTAACATCACTCCTGGAGGTTGAGCATTGATAAAACATGTTGTTCTTTGATCTTTTAGTAGCTGCCTAAGTGATAGTAGTAACTAAGTGGCAGGGCCACAATTTGGAGTTCAGTGTTCACTGATCCCAACACCATATTCTTTACAGCAAGCTATATTTTATTTTTAAAGTGAGGAAAAAATGTTTCTTTATAGGGATTCTGTTAATATAGTTAATCTATTCAGTTAAATACAAAGATTTCTTTGTTCTAGAGATAGCCAGAAACATGGAATAAGAGGAGCTGGCGTGCTCCCTCCCCCTTCCTCCTCCTCGTCAATATGTACATTGTACTTTTCTACTCTTTCACTCTCCTTTAAGGAGCCCAGAGCTGGGGAGTTGGCGAATGGTGAAAAGAGGAGGATTGTTTTATTTCTATCTAAATTGTAATGTTTGTGAGAAGCTTTAAGTTCTAAGATGTGATCCTTGTCAGTCTCTTGCTTAGGTGAGTGAACTGGATAAAATAATAGCTGTTCTTTAATTTATGGCTATTGAGTGACTGGAATTATTTAACTATTTAGGGGTTTCAAAGGAGGAATTAAATCTCACAGAATGTCAAAATCCTATTCTCAGTGTCATTTATATTTTTTTAAAAGGTTCTAAAGTGGAATCCACTCTAAAAAGATGAACTCTCAAGGCAGAAAAGTGGGCAGAAAAATGGTTGGTTTAATCTGGAGGAGCCACTCTGGAGTAGCAGTTCTTTGAATAACTGAGAGCCTTTCAGTATTAACTTTTGTCATTTTGCTTTATTCTTGCAATATAACAGAGTCCTACTCAGTAACTAAGCCCATTTTTGTTCTGAATCTTCATGCTCAGATTCCATGTCCAGTCCTATAGCCAGACAAGAACTATAAGCCACTTGAATCTTTTTTTCTCATACTGTAGTTTTCTCTATCAGAACACTTCATTGTGTTTTCTTTTTCTTTTTCTTTTTTTAATATATTTTATTGATTTTTTTATAGAAAGGAAGGGAGAGAGATAGAGAGTTAGAAACGTCAATGAGAGAGAAACATTGACCAGCTGCCTGTTGCACACCCCCCACCAGGGATGTGCCTGCAACCAATGTACATGCCCTTCACTGGAATCACACCCGGGACCTTTCAGTCTGCAGACCGACGCTCTACCGCTGAGCCAAACCGGTTTCAGCTCATTGTGTTTTTGAAATTTTAAGCACTATAAACAGCTAAACAAATTTTAGATTTCTCATATTTCCTAGGAATTACATCTTTAAGATAATATTATTTTTAAAAAATATTGATTTCAGAGAGGACGGGAAAGGGAGAGAGAAAAACATCAATGATGAGAGAAACTAATTGATCGGCTGCCTCTTGCATGCCCCACATTGGGGATTGAGCCTGCAACCCAGGCATGTGCCCTTGACCAGAATTGAACCTGGGACTCTTCAGTCTGCAGGTCGACACTCTACCCACTGAACCAAACCAATATATTATTGACAATTGATTTACATTTTAAACACATGACTGGTAGTGTCCCTACGAAGACATAATTTAGTTGAAGATCAGTCACTTATATATGCCATGACTTGGAAATATATAACATGTAAATAACAAAGTAAGAGGCTTTACACTGAGCTTGAAGAAAATGAAGTAATGAATTATGAGGTACAATTCACCAGGAGAGACTTTTCCACAGGGAGGTGGGTTTTAGGGATAAAATTGGTTCTAGATATTTTCAGGTGAGAGGCTTACATAGGGTTTGACAAACATATTGGCCTGAGTATTAGGGAAATTATTATTTTATTGTGCTTGGTAGATTATATTATGTGTATGTTACCGTGGTTGTGTTTTTGTTTTTGCAATTTTATAACTTTATTCGACAATCAGCAGTTCTCATCCACATTAACTGTTTGCAGATTTTTGAATCTTCATCCTAATTAAGTTTTTCTGGACAACTGTACCCAGATACAGAATGGGATGTTCCTTATTCCTTTGGCCCAGACAGATTTGTTCAGCCTGGTGTTAAATGGTTACATCTGGAGTTCCCATCTCCATGGCAAATTTCTGGATCTCCTTGCGTGTCTGAGTGGCATGCTTCGCGAAACCTTTGCCGTGGATACGCTGGTGAATGTTGATGGTGTTCTCTGGTCACCACTGCGTTAATGGTAGAACAGCCCTTCTTACCACCACCCTTCTTTGAGGAGCCATTATGCCCTGTCCAAGTTAGAAAGAAAAAATGTTACTAATAAAAAGTTGACAGGTGGTCATTGAGAAATGTTTGAAATACCTTAAATAATTATTTAAAGGTTGGGTGTGTTTTAATACATAGCCTTAAACATGTAAACATTGAATGTGCAAAAGTACAAATAATTTATGAGCTGATCTACAGAACACTAACAAACTAAAGGTAGTTTAAAAGTGTGTCTGTTAAGTTCAAAAGTGTAGACTTTGAGACAAGGATTTAATTGCAAAATCCACAATGTGAGGAATTCTAAAGGACATATAACTGTTTTCTACTACAAATAAATTGCAAGGGGGAAAAAAGAGGAAATCTGTTACAAATTTGAGATGTATTAACTAAATGTGGATCTTATTTAATTTCGACAAACCAATTGAGACAATCAGGAAATTTGTCCGATATTTGACATTAAGGAATTAGTGGTTTTTAAATTATGGAAATATGTATACATTTTAAGTGAACTTAACTTTTCAGAGATACATGTGGAAATATATACAGATGTAATGATCTGATGATAGGGATTGGCTTCAAAATTAATCCATGGGGATGAAGGATAGATGTTATAGCTGAGGTTGGATTAGTCAAGAGTTGCTAGTTGTTGAAGTTGTTTGATGGTTATGTGAGAGTTTGTTATACATTAGTTTGTATTTGAAATTTTTTATTTAGAAAGAGTCCAAGATAAATAACAGAATAATGGGCCAAGATCAGGACAGTTTATATTGTTTCATGAAGTTGGCGTGGCCAGTGGTGTTCAGTGGTTAGAGTTTTGGCCTGCACACTGGATGGTCTTGGGTTTGATTTTCAGTCAAGGGTACATACATGGGTTGCAGGTCAGATTCCCATCCCTTCTACTTTCTTTTTTTTTTCTTTTCTTTTTTTTTTTTAAAAAAATATATTTTATTGATCCTTTTACAGAGAGGAAGGGAGAGAGATAGAGAGCTAGAAACGTTGATGAGAGAGAAACATCGACCAGCTGCCTCTTGCACACCCCCTACTGGGGATGTGCCCGCAACCAACGTACATGCCCTTGACCAGAATCGAACCTGGGACCTTTCAGTCCGCAGACTGATGCTCTACCACTGAGCCAAACCAGTTTCAGCCCCACCCCTTCTACTTCCATTGTTATTCCTTTAAATCAGTGTTTCCCAAACTTTTGACATATGTGTACCCCTTCTATAATTTTTGTAGCTGAGTACCCCTCGTACTCATGAGAACGTAGAATTAGGCTCAGCTAAGCACGGTGCAGTGCATATCCCTCACGAAACTCTTCCCGTACCCCTGGGGGTACGCGTACCACACTTTGGGAAACACTGTTCTAAATGTCACTATGTCTTGATAATCTTCCTTGTTACATTCCAATTAGTTTTCTTTTACCCCATAGTACACATTTATTGCATCTTGCAATGTTGGCTTGTATCACAATCATTGCTAAATTTGTAATTATTTAATGTTTGCTTGTTTTGCAAGATTTTAAGCTCTATGAAAAAAGGAATGGACTTCATGTAGCTCACTACTGAAATTCCAGGTCTCAACTCAATGACTTTATGAAAAAAGAAATCTGTAATTGGGAAAAAAATATATTTGTTAAATTGAAGGGGTAGGGGAAGGAGAATTCAGGAGTTCATGGAGGATTGAAAGCTTGTCTGAAATCTGCCAAAATGCACAAAACTTATTTCTGTTTCAGAGATAATCTGGTTTAACACAAAAAGGTTAAGTGTTCATTCTTCAGAGTATAGGGATGAATTGGCAGTTTAGAATTGGCTCTGGCACATTTGTTTCCTATTACTACAAACCTATAAAAAGCTGATGCAACCTAGTTAGAGTGACAAATACAAACTGTTGTGTGTTTTATTTTTTTATTTTTTTTTTAATTAAAATTTTTTTTTTTTACCCATTCTCATCTGAGTTTTGTTTTTCAACTATAAAACATTTGGGATATTTCCTCCATCTTTAAATTTTGGTGGAGGGCGAGTAATGTCATTGAAGTTATGGCTGAACACTATGTCTATTCTAATATAACCACTTGGGTTTTACTATTTAGAGTCGAACTTCCTTTCAGATGACTATGAAACCCAACCCTCAAGAAACACAGGATTCTGTTGCTAACTGAAAACACCTACTTCCTGAATTAGTTTGCCTCAGGGTTTTTTCTTTTCTTTTTACTTCTCTTTTCCTGTCCCCTTTTATATCTTTCATGATATGGAATTTAAATCCAAAGTTATATGTATTTTATTTTTTAAAATATATTTTTATTGATTTCAGATAGGAAGGGGGAGGGGAGAGAGAGAGGGGGAGGGGAGAGAGAGAGAGAGAGAGAGAGAGAGAGAGAGAGAAAGAGAAAGAAACATCAATGATATGAATCTGGGACCCTTCAGTCTGCAGGCTGACTCTATCCACTGAGCCCAACCAGCGAGGGCTAAATGTTGTTCTAATACACATACTATACTTTGCAGTTATGATTACATCATTTTATGAATACATCCTGTGAGGAAGATGCTGCTGTCATTTTTAGAAGTCAGTTTACATTGTCAGACTGTATACATTTTTTAAAAAGTGAGAACTTGGTTTCAATTTGTCTTCCTGCTCTTTCCCCTATTTGTTTCACACTGCTCTTGAGCTAAGTAGTGAATATTGGTATCTATATTTTTTTATGTGACTTTCAGAAATGCCAAGATTTTCTGTTGTCCTATCTAGCAGCTATGTGCTCTGATGTTTAGGGATATTAGTTTTACTTACTGTATTCTATTAGTTTTATAAGGCATATAAAGAATCTGGAAATTACAGAATTTAGATGCCTGACTGGATTGAACTAGAAGTAGGCTTGCAGCCAACATGGAAACGGATAATTGTACTTAAAAATGAAAGTATCGCTGAAACCGGTTTGGCTCAGTGGATAGAGCGTCGGCCTGCGGACTAAAAGGTCCCAGGTTCAATTCCGGTCAATGTCATGTACCTTGGTTGTGGGCACGTCCCCAGTAGGGAATGTTCAAGAGGCAGCTAATCGATGAATCTCTCTCATCGATGTTTCTAACTCTCTATCCCTCTCTCTTCCTCTCTGTAAAAAATCAATAAAATATATATTTTTTAAAAATGAAAGTATCTTTTAAAAAAGTATCCTAAGTTTTGGGCAGTGGCAGTGTGGTAGCCAATGAGGTTATCCAATGGCGAGATTATTGCTTTAAAAAAAAAAAAAAAAAAGTATCTTGTCCTAGCTGGTTTGAATCAGCAGATAGAGCGTCGGCCTGTGGACTGAAAGGTCCCAGATTTGATTCCGGTCAAGGGCACATGTCCAGGTTGCGGGCTCAACTCCTAGTAGGGGGCGTTCAGGAGGCACCCACTCCATGATTCTTATCATTGATGTTTTCTTTTTTCATTGATGTTTTCTCGCTCTCTTTCTCTCTGAAATTATTAAAAATATATTATAAAAAGTATCTTTATAGCTTTTGCTGATTCCATCAAGATTACATAATTGTGTAATACGGGACTCTACCTGTTAACGAATTTCATGCACTGGGCCTCTAGTTTAGTATAAATGTTGCTGCTATAGATAGACACACACACACACACACACACACACACACAATGAAGACATGAAGACAGACAGGTAGAACCCCATATGATTACAGAGGTAGAGACTAGAGTGATGCATCTACAAGCTAAGAACACCAATGATTGCCAACAACACCAGAAGCTAAGAGAAGGCACAAGACACATCCTTTGGAGGAAGCATGGCATTGCTGACACCTTAATTTTAGTCTTCTAGCTTATATAACAGTGAGAAAATATATTTCTGTTGTTTTAAGTCACCCAGTTTGGGATACCTTGTTATGGCAGCCCTGGGAAGATAATGCAAACTCCATAAAAATAAAACATTGGCTCAGAAAAAGAATCAACTCAAGCGAAAATGAAATGACTAAGTTCTAGCAATGGTGGGTGAAAAGATTGGCAAATCATCTTTCCTCAAAACAACTATAAAACTGTATACAATGCTTACTGCAAAACAATTATTTCAGAGCTTTGGAATAGACCAAAGGCATACAACAAATTTGAGGAGCATTTATTTAGTAAAAATTGCTGAACTTTGGGTAAGAATAGTCAGAGTCTAGTTTTGCTTTAACATGATAACCTGTGGCCATTATCATTCTAAAAGTTTTCATTCCAAAAATATGTAAACACACAAATTGCACATGAGGATATTCTCATTGCAAATAGCAAAATGAATTAAATGAAACTCCACATTGATTCCCTATCCTCTAATCTCATCTCTCTCTTTTGACATTACTGTATCTATATAGAAGCAAATAATTTGGCTTGTGATTGTTTTGATATTTAAGTAGTCATATTAAATAAACATATTTTAAAAATGTTGCTGCTACTCTTGGGATTTCACTCAGTTTATTTCCTTTTAGGAGGCGCAGGTCAGAATGGAGATGGGCTGCAGACCGCGCGGCTATTGTCAGCCGTTGGAACTGGCTTCAGGCTCATGTTTCAGACTTGGAATATCGAATTCGGCAGCAAACAGATATTTACAAACAGATACGTGCTAATAAGGTAAGGGATAAGTGTCTGGTCTTTTTCAGTCCAGCTAAAACTACCATTATACCTTTTTTCCTATCCCTTGATGACTTAACTATGTCCAAGAGAATGGTTTAATATGATCTGATACAGTGGTTTAATTTGTTTAAGAGCCTGACGTTGCTTAGTGGAGTGCAGATACTAGATACATTCTGGTTTTCTCTGTAACTAAGCTTCCCTTGTTTTCTTGAAGCAAAATAGGGTCTTTCCTGAAAAGTTGTTCAGGCAGAATTAGACATTGATGGTTAAGATTTTTATTTTCCTGTGCCCTCCTATCTACAGAGAGCTGATTATTAGTGCACACTTTTATCTTTGGCAGCGACACTGTGTGCAGTTTTTCTTCTTAAATTCAACTTAGAAGAATTCTCTGCTCAGTTTGGCTTTTATTGAGGGATAAGTGTACATGGAATATAAATTCATTCAACAAATAGTTGAGTGCCTACTGTATACCAAGCACTGTTCTCCTTAGTGAGGTTACAGTGGTAAATAAAAATTCTACTTTTGTGAAAATTAAATTCTTGGCAGGGTTTTTTTTTTTTTTTTTGTATTCGTTTGTTGCACACATGGGTCTAGATCAGCGGTCACCAACCGCTGGTCCTCCCCCCAGCCGGTCCCTCTCACAGTCCCTCCCCCTGGCCAGGTGGTCCACAAGGTCTAAAAGGGTGGCGACCGCTGGTTTAGATGAAGAACCTACTGCTCCTAAAAATAGTGTCATGACATGTTTTTGTCTTGTCTTAGTGCTGGTCAAAGCCCTCAGAAGACTGCTGTGCTGTGACCTCTGTGCATTAAATTAATGAAGGCCAAAAGTTAAAGGATGACCAATTGACAAGATAAACAAAATGATGAGAGTTTGAAGTAAAAGTTTTATAGCCCCTCAACCCCTTTACGTTTTTATTTTTTAAATTCCACTTCAAGCTTCTTTCCAAACGGTCTATATATAATTCTCCAAAAGTTCAGTAAGACATGTTATATTGAGGGCAAAGTCCAGAGGACTTACCTTTTTAAAAAAAATTTATTCCTTTAGAATAAAGAACAAATAAAATCCTGACTAGTTTAAAAATTAGTTGGAGCAAATGAAGAGTTAAAACGAAAACTATTCCGTAAGAGTGGCGAACATTTTGCTTTCTTTTGCTCTTCTTCACAAGGGAGATTCAGTGAGATTGTATAACGTGAGCTGGAATGGTGGTAGAAATGACTGGCGGTGCCTATCCTGAATTAAAAAAAAAAAACAGTTTTGCATGGTCAGGAACTTTACTGTCTGTTTATAGCCAGTAGTTAAGTCGGAACTTCCATATTTGAGAACAAGAGTCTCTTAGTAACAACTGAGATTAGTACAATGGTAATCATATTTGTTGCCTTTTTTATATATACGTTCATAAATATGTGTGTTTATATGTGTGCATATGCTTTGCTAGTTGTTCCCCATTATAAAATTACTATATTTCATATACTTGAAGATGCTACTAATTGTAAGATGCACCATTATTTTATGTGCCATTAAAAAATGATTTCAATTAAACCAAGACATGCCATCAATTGTTAAGATATATTTTGATTTAAAAGATGTTAAGATATGGGAAAATATGCCTTAGAATTGATGAAAAACTGTGTTATCAATTCTTAGGAAACTTGCAAAATATAGGGAAGTATGAAAGAGGAAAGGGGAGGGCACCTTTCTCTTTAAAAAATTTTTAAAGTAAGACTTTATTTCTATTTAAAAATGCTCCAGATATTATAAAAAGGCCGAATATAAGATCCTACTGAGTTGTATCTGTTGATTTTCCCATTACTAAGGTATCAGTTTGATTCTTGTTAATGAAACACCCCCATGATACTTCTTAGTGTCGTGGTGATTTCCTCTTTTTCCCCGTATTTTTTCATAAATGGACATCAGCTCACAAATATCAAAAAATGTATTGCATTATTCTTGAAAACCAAGTCCAATGATTAGCAGTTTGAGTAGCTGAGATCATGATGTGTGTCTTGAGCAAAGACTGGTATTAAATGCAGCTTTTTCAGAACAGAAACCAGTGAACACCCTTCAAGACGAAACATCCCTTTCTCTCAGTTTTGCTGTAACCTAAAACTACTCTTTTAAAAAAGTCTTAAAAAGACATCCCAAAAACAAAACCCATACTCAACATTTGGGCATGTTTTAGTTCGCTGTTAGCTTTCTATGCATATAAATAATTTCTTTAAATATAGTAATTTACATTTTTCTGTTATTTTTGGATGATATTTTTACTGACTATATTTTATTGCCCTTCTTGGTTGATTATTTCATTAATGTACAGGCATACCTCAGAGATACCACTGGCTCGTTATAAACCTCCTCAGTAAAGTGGAGGGTCTTCTTGCTTTTACTTTGTAAAAACTTCAATATTTGTGAACTGCAATAAAACTAGGTATGCCTGTATTATTAAGCATGCACAATAAACATTTTCACCTATGTCACAGTATGAATATTTTTATGTTCTTTATGCATGCTTGAAAGAAGTTTTTTGACTCGGTTTACAGTCTCATTAGCTATGTAAGAAGATAGTCTTACTTCATTTTTGGTTCCTGCTTCATTCTTTAGCTCATAATTCAGTTGTAATGACAGAGCAGTTTTGGGAAACTTGCAAAAGTCTTAAATATTTCTAAGTATCTGGAAAGTAATTGTTTGGGAATTTTGTGTATATGTTTATTATCCAAGAGTTTTGTCATGAAGGGCATAATATATTAAAGAAGCACCAGACTTCGACTTGGTAATCTTTGGTTCTATTCCTGCTTTTGCTACTATTATCTATACTAGAGGCCTGGTGCACGGGGTCAGGGGTGTGTGTGTGTGTGTGTGTGTGTGTGTGTGTGTGTATGTGTGTGTGTTGTTCCTCAGCCCAGCCTGCACCCTCTCCAATCTGGGACCCCTCAAGGGATGTTTGACTGCCCATTTAGGCCCGATCTCACCGGCATCGGGCCTAAATGGGCAGTCGAATATCCCTGTCACTATCCCGGTCTGCTGACTCCCAACTGCTCGCCTGCCTTCCTTCCTGATTGCCCCTAACCACTTCTGCCTGCCAGCCTGATCACCCCTTAACCACTCCCATGCCAGCCTGATTGATGTCTAACTGCTCCCCTGCCAGCCGTTTGCCCCTAACTGCCCTCCCCTGCGGGGTTGATCGCCCCCAACTGCCTTCCCCTGCTTGCCTGATCGCCTACAACTGCCCTCCCTTGCAGGCCTGGTCCCTCTCAACTGCCCTCCCTTGCAAGCCTGGTCCCTCCCAACTGCCTTCCCCTGCTCGCCATCTTGTGTCTACATAGGGGCAGGATCTTTGACCATATGGGGACAGCCATATTGTGTGTTGGAGTGATGGTCAATCTGCATATTACTCTTTTATTAAATAGGATAGAGGACTGGTGTATGGGTGGGGGCCAACTGGTTTGCCCTGAAGGGTGTCCTGGATTAGGGGGCAGCCTGAACTAGGGCCCCGTGGTGGTTTGCAGGCCAGCCACACACCCACCGACCCAAGCGGAGGCCCTGGTATCTGGGATATATTTACTTTCTACAATTGAAACTTTGTAGCCTGGAGTGGAGCCAAGCCTCCTGCTCGCTCAGTGGCAGCAGCCGTTTCTGTTTGGATTTGTTTACCTTCTATAATTGAAACTTTGTAGCCTTGAGTGGAGGCTTAGGCCAGCAAGGGCAGGCAGGTATGGTCTTAATCCAGATTAGGTAAATTCTGTTTCTTGTTTCCTGGGAAAAACAGATGTTAAATGGAGGTAAAAATTTTCCTTGTCCTTAATGCCCCTCCCCCTCCATGGAAATTTTTGAGTTAGAAAGGACCTCAGGGATAAATCATTGGTTCATTGGCTCACAAGAAAGAGCCTGCCAATTATGATGGCGTAGGGAGGCCAAATTGATGCAGTCAAAATCACTAGGTCCTGAAATCTGATTTTAAGATGTTATCTGGAGAATTCTGATGCTGTATCAAGACTGATCAAGTTTTTTTGTTTGTTTTATTTTGTTTTTTAGTTTAGAGTTTATGTTAGGGAAGCTATTTAAAAATTCAGCCCTTTTCCCTAGAGATTCTGAATAGACTTGATATCGGACCTGGGTAGGTATCATTTGTTAAGTTTCCCCAGGTAATTTAATACAAAATTTTTGTTAAGGTCTTCTTATCAGTTAGATTTTTTTCGTTTTCTAGACCAGAGAAAGAACCAAAACTACAAAGCCCTGATCACTTTCATCAGTCTTTCTTTTACTCAACAATATAACCTGATTTTGGTCAACTTTACTTGAATTCATAGGAGGAGGATTCATGTGTGTGGTTTTTTGTTTTTGTTTTTGTTTGTTTATTTTTCATAGTAAGCTAACTTATGCTTTCACTAAGCTGAACCCATGCTGATTATTGAGAGGATTTTAGTGTCGTGTAAATTGGATCTTTTCATATGTTTTTCAGTGAATGTGTATAGTTCAAATCTCTGTAGAGAGGTGAAAAGTTTTTTAATTTCCTGGAATGAATGTATTTTCTAAATTTGAATTGTCACTCAGGAAACTAATCTGGAGTAATATTTATGCTTATGAGAAACAAGTGCTTTTGGAATACCTTTTTTTTTTTTTTTTTTTTTTAATAGTTCTTGGTTTCTATTATAGGAACTGTTCCACCTTTTTTTCATTTAGTAGTTTTGGTTGCTCATGATTTATTATAGCTCATCCTATATAATAAAAGCGGGATATGCCAAGTGTCCAGTCATCTGGTTGGCCATTCAACCAATCAAAGTGTAATATGCTAATGATGTGCTAATGGCTCTCAACCGCTCACTATGACATGTACTGTCTACCAGGGGACAGACACTCCAATTGGTAGGTTAGCTTGTTGCTGGGGTCTGGACTGAGCAAGATAGGCTGGACATGCCCTGGAGCCTTCCCATGGTCCCTCCCTGGCCCCGATTGTGCACTGGTGGAGTCCATGGGCTTGGCTTGTGTCCTCTTGCAATCCAGGACCCCTCGCTGGATGTCTGAGTGCTGGTTTCAGCCTGATTCTGCAGGCTAGGCCTAGGGACCCCACTGGTGCACAAATTCATGCACTGGGCCTCTGGTCATTTATAACTGTAGCACTTCTAGTTTGATAATACTTAAAGCCACATTTGTGATCAAGTAAACTAAAAAGGCTGCATTGCTGCTGTTAAAACAGTATAGTTTGGTTGGTAATATCATGTAAAGTACCATACATATACTGTGATAAAGATTCCAGATCTAAAAGATGCTAAATGGTAATAAGCCATGTAGGCTAAAACATTCTAATGGAAGAAAGCAGAAGCTTGGGTCTGAGTCTCAGACCTTACCGCTAGGCTTTTGTGGAAATAACTCTTGGCAAAGCATAGCATGAGGGAAAAGGCCTCTGGTAAACCAGCCCCCTTCTCCTAACTCTTTTGATATTAACTTTTAAATTAAATTTGTAACTTCTAATACCACTCACTTGTGCTGTTTTTTTCTCTTTGTTTTTTAGGGGTTGGTAGTTCTTGGAGAGGTGCCTCCTCCAGAGAATGCAACAGCAGACTTGATTCTTAGTTCTGAGGTGAAGACAGATCATGGGAATGATAAATTTGTAAGTATAAATACAGAAAGGGGGAAATGAATGCGAATTTGGGGTGTAGCATGAACACACAATTTATTCTATTAGAAGGATCCTTGCATTGGCTGGAAGAAGGATAGTTTATCCCCTTTTATCTTTTCAGCATTTAAATATCTGAATTCCTGAATATGGTAGTACATAGCTTCTTCTGCTGTTGTGTAGTTGACTTTAAGAGTTCAAAATTAGCCGAAACCGGTTTGGCTCAATAGATAGAGCATCGGACTGCGGACTGAAATGTCCCAGGTTCCATTCCGGTCAGGGGCATGTACGTTGATTGCGGGCACATCCCCGGTAGGGGGTGTGCAGGAGGCAGCTGGTTGGTGTTTCTCTCTCATCGGCGTTTCTAGTTCTCTCTCTGTCTCCCTTCCTCTCTGTAAAAAAATCAATAAAATATATTAAAAAAAAAAAAAAAAAAAGAACAAACAAACAAAAAAACCCCCCGGATCAGTAAGTAAGACAATGTGCCCTTTGAGATGAGAAAAGGTAGTCAATAGAAACGTACTGAAAAGACTCAGAAGTTGAAATTAGGCAATAAAGTCTTAAAAGCAGCTAATAAAAATGTGCATGGAGATTTCAAATAGAATATAAATAGCAAACATGGGGAAATCTCTGTAGAGAGGTGAAAAGTAAAGAGTTGAATGGAAATGAATAAAAATTATAGAATTAAAAGTTCAGAATTCAAATAAATTTAAGCCGAAACTGGTTTGGCTCAGCGGTAGAGCGTTGGTCTGCGGACTGAAAGGTCCCAGGTTCGATTCCGGTCAGGGGCATGTACATTGGTTGCGGGCACATCCCCGGTGGGGAGTGTGCAAGAGGCAGCTGGTCGATGTTTCTCTCTCATCGACGTTTCTAGCTCTCTATCTCTCTCCCTTCCTCTCTGTAAAAAATCAAATAAATTTAAGAGCAGATTAAAATTTACAGAAGAATGGGTCAGTCCACATGACAACTGGTCAGTGGAAATTAGTTAATCCAAAGAACAGAAAGATTGAAATGTTCAGGAATGAACATAGTCTTGGAGAAACAGTGAATGTGTATAGTTCAAGTTCAGAAGAAGAGAGAATGGTACAAGAAAAAATTTTCTGAGGAAAAAAGTAACGATATTTGAATGAGAAAGGTCAATTTACATATTCAAGAAATTCAAAGAATAGTAAGTAGGAGAAATATAAAGTGATGAAAATCTTGGAAGTAGCCAGAGGAAGGAAGAAAGATACATTTCATATAAGAAAACATTGGTAGCCGAAACTGGTTTGGCTCAGTGGATAAGCATCGGCCTGTGGACTAAAAGGTCCCGGGTTTGATTCTGGTCAAGGACATGTACCTTGGTTGCCGGCACATCCCCAGTAGGGAATGTGCAAGAGGCAGCTGATCGATGATTCTCTCTCATCGATGTTTCTAACTCTAACATTGGTGGTGATTGGTGACTTATCAGAAACAGTGGAATTAGATATTTAAAATTGGGGGTGGAGGGTGCCACTTAACATTCATAACAGCAAAAACATTTTCTTTTAAAAATAAGATGAAATAAAGTCATTTTTATTTTTTTCTCTCTTTTTAAATGTAGTTTTATTGGTTTTTAGAGTGGGAGAGAAAGCTAGAAACATCAATGATGGAGAGAGAATCATTGATTAACTGCCTTCTGCATGCCCCACCTTGGGGATTGAACCCAAAACCCTCACTGGGAATTGAACCATGACTTCCTGGTTCATAAGTAGATGCTCAACCACTGAGCCATGAGTTCGTTTTTAGATAAAGAAAAAGTGAAACGATTTGTTGGCAGAATATCTGCATTTAAACACATTTCTTTATGTTAAAGGCAAGTAATATCAATTGGAAACTCGGGTTTATGGGGAATAAAAGGACAGGAAAAGATATATTTTGTGAACAGTAATCATAAGAAAGTTATTGCGGGTATACTAATGTCAGTAAAATAGTTTTTGTGACGAAAATATTACCAGAGTTAAAAAAAAAAAAATTCACAATGATAAAGGCGTCATCAGTTAATCAAGAAGACAGTCAGGAAGGGGAGACAGTAGTGGCCACCACACTCTGATGCCCCAGACAAGCTGCAGGACCCAGTTCTTCTGGAACAGAGGAGGCTCGTGAGGTCAGGCTCCACTGAATGATGGCCAGTGAACAGCCCCATGGGGCCACGCAGGCCTTTCTAGTGGGAATCAAACCACCCAGACTGGCACACGCAGCACGGAAAGTTTCCCAGGGGTTCCTGTGTGTTGTCTCATCAGAGCCCCTCAGCAATCCTGGAAGATACAAGCAGAAGTAGGCGAATACCCTCCCGGCTCACTGCAAAACTATGATAATCTGGGAGATTTTAAAACCGAATTTACTTGAAAAGGACATAAATTCTGACACATGCTGCAACTTGATGAACTGAGTGAAATAAGCAGGTCCTGCCGAAACCGGTTTGGCTCAGTGGATAGAGCATCTGCCTGCAAACTGAAAGGTCCCAGGTTCGATTCCAGTCAAGGGCATGTACCTTGGTTGTGGGCACATCCTAAGTAGGGGGTGTGCAAGAGGCAGGTGATCGATGATTCTCTCTCATCGATGTTTCTAACTCTCTATCCCTCTCTCTTCCTCTCTGTAAAAAATAAGATATATTAAAAAAAAAAAAAAAAAAAGAAAGAAATAAGCAGGCCCCCAAAAGACAAATACTGATGAGATCACTTACATGAGATCCCTACAGTAGTCACATTCACAGAGACAGAAAGTGGAATGGTGGGTGCCAGGGCTTGTTGGGGAGGGGAGAATAGGGACACTGTTTAATGGGGATGGGGTTTCCGTTTTCCAAGATGAGAAAGTTCTGGAGATGGATAGTGGTGAGGATTGCATGACAATGTGAATGTAATAAATAGTAAATTTTATGCTTAAAAAAAAAAAAAGACAGTCATAAAAATAGATGCTTCAAATACATGCAGCGCAAAGCTTAATTTCTCTACTTTTTTAGTAAAATAAATCTAGTGGACATCGGTTCTTAGACCCCAGAAAAATCTGTACCATGAAACCTTAATTTATTATCTAGCTTTTCATTAAGGGCTTTTTGGCACACTTAATATGTGTGGCCAAGAGGGTGGAGTAATGAACCAGATGCCTGCTGTATATGAATAACGAATTTGAATCTCATTGCTCTGTTAATTTTATTCCATACCTCAGCCCCTTTCAGTCAGGGGTAAAAAAATCACTTCAATAACTTACTGGGGCTCTGCTTTGTGGAAGAAAGGGGTGGGGGATATCTTACAGAAATAGTCTGTACTATCACTTCACCTTTTTTACTCTGCTCATGCACGTATCTGAACATCGCATAAGTCAAGAGAAACTCTGTATCCTTTCTTGATGGGATTTTTTCATCCTTTTTATTTTCCCATTTGATGACAAATATCTGAGTCATGCTTTAGTTTCTTGAAAATACTAATGATATAAAACTGCAGTAGTAATGATTAAGCTTAAATTAGTGTGTGGATTTCATAGTTTTGAGATATTTGTTAATGCTTTTCTACCCTCTGCAGCCTTTTGTACTGAAGAGAAGGGTGTGTTCGCTTTGTTTTAAGGCAATGTGAATGCATTTAAAAACTCAAGTAAATTTACCTGTGTTTGAGATTGGGTTTTTCTTTTCTAGGTAGGACACTATTGGAGGACTGGTGTTAATATTTTAAGAATGAGTGATGAACACAGGTGTCCCAATGCTTTGCTTTTGGATCTGTGTGATTACATGATATCCCAAGGTCTCTGAGCAGGTCCTTGATGAATATTCAGAGCTTTTCTTTGTGGTAGGGACTGGAATTCAGGCACATTTCTTCTCTGATGTTCATGCTCTTGATGCTGTGTGCCTCTATATCCTTGACAAACAATTCTGTTCTAAATAACGTTTTGCCTTTTGACTTCAATTTTAATTTGTAGCCTGAATTACCCTCCAGGAAAGTTTGGGTTCCTCTAAGAAAATCCAGAGTTCATATTGAAGATTAATGGCATATACATTGAGTGGCCAGATTATTATGATTTCTAAACGCATAATAATCTGGCCACTCAGTGTATATCCTCCTATATAATAAAAGGCTAATATGCAAATTGTCTCCTCGACCAGGAATTAAACCAGCAGGCAGGCCAGCCAGCCGCCCATGTCCCCTCCCCATGGCCAGACCCCAACCATGCATGAATTCATGCACCGGGCCTCTAATGTTGAACACTTAGTTTATTAATATTAATTGCAGTGATCACCTTTGTGTATTTTAAGATTTTCGGGAATGTGTTGGTTGAATTATTTAAGATAGATTTTTAGTGTTGAGTAAAATACTTTATCAAAAGATTTGAACATCTTCATAACATAACTACTTAGTGTGGCATTACTATTCAAAAGAGAATCAGTATAGCATTTAAGGCAATGAGGATATGTGCCAATTTACCATAATTTTGGCATCAAGATATTTGTGATACCTTAGGAGATGTATAGGGTATCTGAGAAGGAAGATGGACAGTTTCCCAGTGTTCACTCATTGAAGTATACTGGTACCAGAGGCCTGGTTCACAAAATTTGTGCAAAGGTAGAGTGGTCCCCTCAGCCCACCCTTTTCATTCCGGGACCCCTGGCTCCTAACTGCTTGCCAGCCGGCCTGGTCACCCCACACAACCTGCTGTTCAGTCGTGTGGTCGTCCCTCTCTAATCCTCTGCCATCCTGGTTGCTCCATGCAGCCTGCTGTTGGTTCGTCCGTCTGTTTTTTTGTTTGTTTGTTTTTCGGTTGTGTTGGCCCATGGCTTTTTATATCTTAGGATGTTTTACCTATTTATATGCTATTTTGACCTAACTTTTTTGATAATTTGTATTAAAACTTTTAAGTTATCTTCCCTTTCTTGATACTTGTCTATGACTGCTCTCTGATCCTTTGGTGTTTTTCTCCTGTGGTTGAAAAGATAAAAATGAAATTGAGCAATATTTAATAGAATTTCAGCTCAAAATATTGGCTTTGTGCCTAGGCAGTGTGCCTCAGGGATTGAGCATCGACCTATGAACCAGGGGGTCACAGTTCAATTCTCGGTCAGGGCACATGCTCGGTTGTGGGCTCCATCTCATGTGTGGGAGGCAGCTGATTAATGATTCTCATCATTGATGTTTCTATCTCCCTTCTTCTCTGAAATTAATTTAAAAAAGAAAAAGAAAAAATATTGGCTTTAGTATGCAGGAAGGAGAACTTCAGAACATCCCCTAAGTCATTCTAAATGTAAGGTGACAAGGAACACAGCCATACTGTGGTATTCCACAGTACACAGAGCTGAGGAATAACTGCTTCTGTGGCTTTATTGCCTACTAGAGGCCCGGTGCATGAAATGTGTGCACTGGGGGAGGAGGGTTCGTAAGCCTGGCCTGTTCCCTCTCACAGTCTGGGGGCCCTGTGATAGATCAACTCCAAGAGGTAGGTCCTGCCCACCTGCTGCAACACTGCCACAGTGTAGCCTTGGCCTCCCTCTTGGGGGCAATTGATTGCGGGGCTTTGTGTGGATCACCCCAAAGTGGTAGAACCTGCTCACCAGCTGGGGCTCTGTGGTGGATTGTCCTGCAGAGGGAAGCCCCACCCACCCACTGGTCGGTGGCCTGGGCCTCCCTCTTTGGGGTGATTGTGGAATCCCCTGATTGATTGATCACCCTGCCAAGCTGGTGGCCTGGGCCTCCCTTTGCAGGGTGATCATGGGGCGATGGCCATGCCCCTGACCAATTGCATTGCACCTGCCTTGGCTGGCCTGGCACCAGTGGATGTCAAAGCGTGGTTGTCTGGATGGTGGTTCTGCTGTTCGGCCGTTTGGTCAATTTGCCTATTACACCTTTACTATAGACTAGAGGCCTAGTGCACGAAATTCGTGCACAGGGACGGGGGTGTCCCTCAGCCCAACCTGCACCCTCTCCAATCTGGGAACCCTCAGGAGATGTCCAACTGCCTGTGTAGGTCTGATCCATCCCTCTCACAATCCAGAACTCTGGCTCCCAACTGCTCGCCTGCCAGCCTGATTGATTCCTAACTGCTCTCCTGCCAGCCCGATCGTCCCCAACTGATCTCCCCTGGCAACCTAGTCACCCCCAAATATCCTCCCCCACATATTCCCTTTTTATTAGATAGGGTTTTTTCTTTAACATATTGGACAGCCCTAACTGGTTTGGCTAGGTTGTTTGAGCATCTGCCTGCAGACTCAAGGGTCACAGGTTCGATTCCGGTCAAGGGCAAAAACCTTGGTTGGGGCCACATCCCCAGTGGGGAGTGTGCAGGAAGCAGCTGATTGATGTTTCTCTCTCATAGATGTTTCTAGCTCTCTATCCCTTTCCCTTCCTCTCTGTGAAAAAAATCAATTTATTTATATATATATATATTTATTTATTTATTTATTATTATTTTTTTAAAGAAACATTTAAGATTCCTCCATATCTGCCTGGCTGGTGTGACTCAGTGGTTGAGACCCCAGGCTGCATCTCCTGGGTGGGGATGGGGCCATGAGGAGTGAATTTGTTTTTGTTTTTTATAAAGGGTCAGGAGAGACTCTGGCCAGCATTCTGCCAGGCTGCTTACTCTGCAGGCTCTCAGCGGCAGCCCTCCCTGAGACTGGGGGACTCTGGCAGGGCTGAGAGGACTGGGCACTGTCATCTTGTGGCTATGGGTGACACCATTTTTGTGGCGGAGTGATGGTTAATTTGCACATTACTCTTTTATTAGATAGGATACTTCAGAAACTCCATCCTATCCCTTCTGAGCCTAGTAAATATATAATTCATTTCAAAATATTTAAATGAAAACTTTCCATATTCTTTCCACCATCCTTTTAAAAAAATTTTTACTGTTACTAAGCACATATTAGATTTGTATAGTCCAAAGAAAATAGTTACTACCTGATAACATTGGTTAATTATTTATTCATTGATATTTTATTGGTTTTTTATTTTAACAGATATATATGTATTTTTGAACAAATTATGGTTTTTCTGGAAACAGACTTTAGCAAACACTGTGAAGTTAAGCAGAAATAAGTAATTTAAATTTCCTCAGTACTGAACTTAAATATTCTTCTTGACCTTTAGTTGAAGATTCTTATTATTTACTATGTAATCATTTTTGCTAAGCTTTTGTTCTGTTGAATTGTTTAGGTTAGCCATTGCCAACCTGTGGTTCATGGACCACCAGTGGTCCCCGAGGCACTTATTACTATTAATCTGGTAAATGTTATGCACATCCACTGTTCCCAAAGCAAAAGCTAATTAATTGTTTTCTTTTTTTGTTGTTGTCATACAAATTTTGTTTTTCAAGTTGTTCATCAGAAATTTTATGTATTTTATTTAAATGAAATGGTGCTATGTGTCAGACGGGGTGGTGTTGGTTAAATGTTGTTGTAGTATATTTTTGTTTTCTTTTCCTTACTCAGACTGAGTCTGTTTCTCAGCCACTGGAAAACCATGGTGCCTCTGGTCATCCTTCAGAGTCATTATCTACCAAATCATATGGAGCATTGAGACCTGTCAATGGAGTTATTAACACGTAAGTTCTCTCTTCCACTTCTCACACTCAGTATGCTTGTAAAAGAGCTCTTAGTTAGTCCTAGCCAGGACTAACCCTGGTTTAAAGACAGAAACCTCATCACATAATAATATTGTGCACGTCTTCTTCTGTAGCAAGTATAATTAGCATGCTAATGTATTTCCTTTTTACTTACGCCTAAAATTGACTCATCGTGTAGGAAAGTGAAAGGTCCTACAATTATTGTGATTGGTCGTAGCATTGGTAGAATTCCTCAGAAGCATTTACATAAAATCCTCTATTCTAGAACAAATTAAATTCCTAAAGCTGGTAGACATCAGCATCAGGAGATGAACTCCTCCTGCTTCAGAATACTTATGTGTGTCTGTGGACATTTACAAGAGGAGGTTGAGCCAGTATTAAAGGCTTTGTTTCCTTGAGTCTTCTGAAAAGTGAATATTATTTCTTCCTCTTGTGTAGTCTGCAGCCTGTCTTGGCAGACCACATTCCAGGTGACAACTCTGATGCTGAGGAACAATTACATAAAAAACAACGACTGAATCTAGTTTCTTCATCAACTGATGGCACCTGTGTGGCAGCCCGAACACGACCTGTGCTAAGCTGCAAGAAACGGAGGCTTGTTCGACCCAACAGCATCGTTCCTCTTTCCAAGAAGGTCAGTACCAGTGAGGTTTGATCATTATTAAACCATGAGCCAGATGCTCAGATAGAAGTATTAGCCTTTTGCCAACTTTGCTTCATTTAACTAGTGTTTTCCAAACTTGGCCAACCACCAAGGTTTCCTGGGAAGTTTTAAAAAATACTAGGCTCCTTAACCCTGTTTCCCAGAGATTCTGATTCACTTGCTATTGAGTTGGACCTGGAAATCTTGTGGGTTTTTTTTTTTTTTTTTTTAAATACTATATATTTTATTGATTTTTCACAGAGAGGAAGGGAGAGAGATAGAGAGCTAGAAACATCAATGAGAGAGATACATCGACCAGCTGCCTCCTGTACACACCCCACCAGGGATGTGCCCGCAACCAATGTACATGTCCTTGACCGGAATTGAACCTGGGACCTTTCAGTCCGCAGGCCGATGCTCTATCCACTGAGCCAAACCGGTTTCGGCGAAATCTTGTTTTTAAAAAAGGAAAAACTCCTATGTGACTCTTCAGCCAGGTTTGGAAACCATTGGCTTGAGATTTTTAATTGAAATGGGAGAGAGGAAGTTGAAATGCTGCCATCAACATTTTGAAAAACATTGGTGTGTCTTCTCATTTGTACTGGTATCACTAAAAATGGCAATGTGGAATGCTTTTCTTTTAAATACGAGTTTCCATTAAAATTTCTAAATTGGTTGCTAAATGAAATTGGTTCCCTGTCTTCACAGGGAAAATGGAAATTGATTCACAACTATAGGAAGTTTGATTGCTGACTCTTCAAATAGCAAAGTTGGATTTATTCCAAAACTAATGAAATGATTAATACTCCAGTAAAATTAATGTCATGTAATGGTTAAGAGTATTAACTTTGAAGAGGATAAACTTGTGTTAAAATCATGGCATTGCCACTAGTTTTATGATTTGGGGCAAGTTAATACCTCCTCCAACACCCCTACTCCCAGCCTCTGAGATCTCATAGGCTTGTTTGAGGGTTAAATGAAATGCATGTAACTTGCTTATTGGGATGTCTGGCTCATTAGTTACTAGTACAGAGTGGCTGATGCTAATATTACTTGTTTTTGTTTGTTCATTCTCTCATCCAAAAATATTTATTGAGCTCCTACAATGAGCTATATCTGCTCTGTGTGCTGGGAATACACTAAACAAAAACACAAAAATCCTTAATCTCATGAAAAAAATAATAAATGAAGTTTACATTATATCCTATAATGTTAGGTGCTTGGGGGGGGGGGGGAAATGCAGCAGAGGAAAGGAATGAGGAACATCTGGTTGCTCAGATGGAATTAAGCCTTGAGCATTCCAAGGCTTGTAGATAAGAAAGATAAGAGAGTGGGAGGAAAGAGTGGAGTGACTGGTGCCATAGAAGGAAAACTAAGTGTGGTATGTGGAAGGCAAGTGAAGAAAGTGTTTCAGAGAGGAAGGAAAGATCATCCTTAGATGCTGCAGATAGGTCAAGCTAGAAAAAATTGAGATTTGACCATGGGATATGATGGGAGCCAGGCTTGTTGGAGAACTTTATGAGCAGTTTTGTTAGAGGGAGAACAGTGAATTCTGAGAGATTGGGGGCGGGGAAGGAATTGAAGAAACTTGTAGATAATACTGTCAGAGAATGTTTTCTGTCCAGGTAGGCAAAGAAATAGCTTGTTTTAAGGGGAACCTTTCTTAAGAGAGAGCTGTTACAATATTTTTGCTGATGAGAAAAACTGTAATGATCAAGGAGAGGATAGAGAATTGTTGGAACCATTAATATTTGGACAGAGGCTTTTCAGTACTTAGCTTATTTTGTTATAGTATGCATTTAAACTATATAATGTTACCATGATTTTTTTTTTTTTTAAAGAAAAGTATTATAAGTAAAAATTAACTGTCAGGCTGTACCATTTCTCTTGTTTATTCTTCAGACTGCCTGAACTACCAAAATATCAGAAAAGAATAAGATATTTTGCAGGTTTCTCATTAATATTTGAAGGTACAATACATTTTTAAAAAATAGTTGAGGCAAGAAGAAGACGCACAGAGCATACTAAAGACCCTTTGATTCCAATACCAATTTCTAAAACAATGGTCCTGTCCTGGCCAGTTGGCTCAGTTGATTGGAGCATTGTCCTGTTTGTCCCATACACCAAAAGCTTGTGAATCTGATTCCCGGTGAGGACACATAAGTGGTTTGAAGGTTCATCTGAATCTGCAACTGATTAATGTTTCTCACATTGATGCTTCTCTCTTCCTTTTTCCCTTCCTACCACTCCCTTCCTCCTTAAAAACAATAAACATATCCTTGGGTAGTAAATAAATAAATAAGTAAAATAAATAAAACAATCATCCTGGCATATGCAAAAGTAAGCTGCATGGAAAATAAAACAAATAAATAAATTGAGTTTGGAAAATAAACCAACTATTTGCTGATTATAGCAGAAATACTGGGGTTCTGCCAAAGCCGGAAACAAAGGCCATTCTCTATCTTGGTTGTTTACCAGTATCAGTGATCTTTGCTACTGAGTAAGCATCTTGCCTTCTGTCATCTTTAGGTGTTATATTTGGGTTATTTCCCTATATCATGATTTCATGGTAATATAAAGACTGATCATTATAAATTGTCTATATTACTACTTATATTTATCACTTTAAGGGTCTAATATTAATATGTTAGATATTAGTGAATTAGCTAAGCCAGTAAAGAAATATTCAAGTGGGAAGTTTTTATAATATATGTCATGTTTATTTTGTGCCCTGCTGGTTCTGTAAGGTAGATATTTATGACTTAATCTAAAACGTTAGTTTCTAGATAGTGAGATTTTATTTTTTTTAATATATTTTATTGATTTTTTTACAGAGAGGAAGAGAGAGGGATAGAGAGTTAGAAACATCGATGAGAGAGAATCATCGATCAGCTGCCTCTTGCACGCCCCCAAACACACAACATCACTTTTTTCACATGCAAGTCAGGTTTTGGCGTGGGCTGCGGAGCCTCATTTTTGTCCAACCATTGAGGCCGCCTTTTCAAATTAACATACAGCACCCATTTTTCATCTCCGGTAACAATTTGCTCTAAAAACGGCAAACGGTTTTGACGAGAGAGGAGCGAACTGCAAATTGTGACTCTTTGATTACGGTTGTTGTCGGTCAACTCATGAGGAACCCATTTTCCAAACTTTTGGACTCTGCCAAGTGCACGCAATTGATTGGAAATTGTTTTTTGTGAACAATTTAAAGTTGTCGCAAGCTCTTGTTGGGTAATTTGAGGATTTTGCACCAAAAGAGCTTGAAGAGCTTCTTGATCAAAATTGGACACACGGCCTCGAACACTCTTGTCATCTAACGAAAAATTTCCCTCGCGAAATTTCTCAAACCAATGCTGGCATTTTCTGGCACTAACTGCATCTTGACCAAGAGCACTACAGATGTTTTTTGCAGCCTCACTTGCTTTTCTTCCTAATTGGAACTCGTAAAGCATGCAGTGCCGAATATGCTCTTCATCCGCCATCTTCTTAGCCCTAGTTTTGCAACAAAAACCAAACCAAACACAAACTTTTTCAAGCAAAACTTGTTAATTGCACTTCACACGTTCTGTAGATACCACGTGTTTGAAGGTTATGTCAATACAAGTCAACGCCAAGCAAGATTTTAAACGAATGTTTAAAAACGACATCAATTATTGCTAGACCCGATACATGCCCTTGACCGGAATCGGACCTGGGACCCTTCAGTCTGCAGGCTGATGCTCTATCCACCAAGCCAAACTGGTTAGGGCTGCTTTCTTTTCCTTTGTTCTGCAGTGTTCTACTTGTGAATTTTTCTTTTTTTCATCATACTTTAAAAGTAACTTGATCTGTCCAGACTTCGTGTTTATCACTAACAAAATTTAGTAGCACACTATTAGTTTCCTTTCACAATTATAGAGGCTAGAAGTCTGAAATCAAAGTGTCAGTGTTTGCTGCTTCTCAGGCTCTAGGAAAATTCTTTCTTGCCTCTTCCTGCTTCTAGTAGTTGCCAGCAATTCTTAGCATTCCTTGGCTTGTGGCAGCATAACTTCTATCTCTGCCGTTGTCTTCACATGATCATCTTACTGTGTGTCTGTATCTCTGCTTCCTGCATTTTCACATGGTCTTATAAGACACCAGTCCTTGAATTTGAGTCCCTCCCTAATCCAGTATTACTTTCTATGTAATTACATCTGTACAGACCCTATCCTATATCATAAAAGCCTAATATGCAAAATGTCCTCTCAACCAGGATTTTGATTAGAAGTTTGACCTGGAGTTCGACCAGGGGGCAGCAGGGTCAGCCAGCCAACCTCCTGTGGCCCCTCTACCCGGCCATGCACGAATTTATGCACCAGGCCTGTAGTCTATAATAATAATAAAAGTGTGGTATGCTAATTAGACCAGATGATCTTCTGGATGAAGCTGATACTGTGACGGAAGCCCGGGTCCCGGGTGCCTGCTGGCAGCTGGGGGAAGGAAGGCCTACTCTTGCACAGATTGTGTGCATTGGGCCTCTAGCTTACAAATGAGGCCCCATTCTGTGGTTCTGGGTGGGTATGGATTTTGGGGCAGGGTCTGGAGAGGAAACACTATCCTACTCAGTATACTGGCCTTTGTGTGTTCCTTGTCTCTGCTACATGCTAGTCAAATTATTTTCTCAATTCTAAATCTGGAAGATGGGTTGATAGGCGCCATTCCCAATTCAATTCTTGTGTTTGCTCTAAAATAGTTGGGCTTCCTTCACTCCCATTGACTGTTTTCTGGGACTCTTGTGTACTATTGAATTTATTGTGTGAAGAAATTCATGTTTATAAGAAAAATACAGATAAACAGTGTTCCTTTTATTTTCTGTTATCTCCTTCGCCTGCTTTCTTCTCCATAGGCAACCACTATCTGAATTCTGTGTGCTTGTCTTTTTTTTTTCCTCGTTATTGTTTTAGGTATTACATATGTGTCCTTATTCCCCGTTGCTCCCCTGAATTTTTTTATATCTATTTTTTTTAAATCTTTATTGTTGAAAGTATTACATATGTCCCTCTTTTTTCTCCATTGACCCCTTCTAGCCTGCCTTCTGCCCCAACTATCATGAGTTTGATATGTATACTCCCAGTTCAGGTTCTTATTTGTACTACATGCATGTATCCATGAGCAGTGTTGTTTCATTTAATTATATGTTGTCATGGTGTACATACTCTGCTACTTGGTGGGTTGTTTTTGTTTGTTTAAATAGAGGCCCTACTGGTGCATAAATTCTTACACCAGTAGGGTCCTCGACCTGCCCTGTGGGATTGGGCCAAAACGAGTTGTCCCGGATTGTGAGAGGGTGCAGGCCAAACCAAGGGAATCCACCAGGGCCAGGGAGGGACGCGGGAGGTTGACCAGCTGGGGAGGGGCCATAGAAAGGCTCTAGGGCGTGTCTGGCCTGTCTTGCTCAGTCCTGATAGGCCGGACCCCAGCAGCAAGCTAACCTACTGGTCAGAGTGTCTGCCCCCTGGTGGTCAGTGCACGTGATAGCGACTGGTTGTCTGCTACCTGGTGGTGGTCAGTGCACATCAGGATGCTCCAGCCATCTGAGCTACCCAGCCAAGACTAGTTCACTTTCATTAATAGTCCACATTTCCTTAAACTGTTTGGGTGTGAGTATATTGATATCCTGTTTGTTGACTTCAGGTTTTAAATTTAACTCATATCTTGGGCTTATTAAAATTGCATTCATATCTTCTGTATTCTTTGGTCTGCTTTCTGCTTGTTTTTGAAATATATTTGATATGTGACATTGTGTAAGTTTAAGGCACATGTGTCAAACACAAGGCCCGCGGGCCAGATCCAGCCCGCCAGGCCTTGCAATGTGGCCCGCACCGCGCTGTCATCACTGCACTCCGCTGTCAGTTTATGACATTGTCAGTTTATGACTGTTCAGTAAACCATTCGGCCTGCGATTTAGGCTGGATTTTAGATTTTGGCCCCTTCTCTGATTGAGTTCGACACCCCTAGTTTAAGGTATATAACATGTTGATTTGCTATTTATATTGCGGTATTATTGCCTTTGTCTAACACCTATGTCATGTCACATAATTATTTTCTTTTTGTGATGAAACAATGAAAAAAGAATACTTAAGAACTAGTCTCATCCTACGTGGTTTGGCTTAGTGAATAGAGCGTTAGTCCTGGGTTTGATTCAGGTCAAGAGTAGTATGTACCTCAATTGTAGGCTCCTCTCCAGCGTAGGGTCCTGGTGGGGGCTTGTACAGGAGGCAACCAATCCATGTGTTTCTCTCACATTAATGTTTCTCTCTCTCTTTCCTTCTCTCTTCCACTCTCTCTGAAAAATCAATGGAAAAAAATATCCTTAGATGAGGATTAAAAAAAAAAGATCTAGTCTCTTATCACAGTTGATATTTTAAAATACAGTTATATTATCTATAATCACTATACTATGCATTAGATCTCAAGGCAACCACTTTAAGTAGTGTAAGTTTGTAACCTTATATAATATTTCTCTTATTTCCTCAACCCCATCCCCACTTCTTTTTCTTTTCTTTTTTTTATCCTCACCCGAGGATATTTTTCCATTGATTTTTAGAGAGAGAGTGGAAGAGAGAGGGAAAGTCAGAGAAACATCAATGTGAGAGAAACACATTGATGGGTTGCCTCCTGCATGTGCCCTGAACAGGGCCCGGGCCAGGAAGGAGACTGCAACCGAGGTACGTGCCTGCTGACTAGAAGCCTTACCTATAACATAAACGGTTGATTAACATATTTTGTATGTTATATGTATTATAATTCTTATAATAAACTAAGCTAGAGAAAAAGAAAATATATTTATTGAAAAAAATTGCATGTAAGTGGACCCATGCAGTTCATACTTGTGTTGTTCAAGGGGTAAAGTGTAGTGACAAGCATAAAGATCCTTCAGGACCTCAAACACTTTGGTGGAGTGTGATGGGTGAATCAATTTGGAGAGCGCTTCAAAGATTCATGAAAGATGTTAAAGATCTGCCGGGACCGGTTTGGCTCAATGGATAGAGCATCGGCTTGGGGACTGAAGGGTCCCGGGTTCGATTCCAGTCAAGGGCATGTACCTTGGTTGCGGGCATATCCCCAGTAGGGGGTGTGCAAGAGGCAGCTGATCGATGACTTTCTCATCGATGTTTCTAACTCTCTATCTCTCTCCCTTCCTCTCTGTATAAAATCAATAAAATATATTTAAAAAAAAAAAAAGATGTTAAAGATCTAAAAGTCTTTTGTTAAAAAGAAGAAATGCTTTAATTTGTTTCCCTAACTTATTTAACAAGGGAACCTTTGTAAAGTAATACCTATTAAATATGCTCATGAATTAGTAGAATTCCAAGAGAAACATTTTAGGACACCTGCTTTCTGCTCTGTAATGTCTTTGTAGGCGATACTTGAACACTTGGAAATACTGAAATAAGTTAGAAATGAAACTTTTACAAAGTAAATATGATATACTCAAAACATTGATTTAGTTACTGATCCCATTTTAGGTTCAAAAATAGTCTTAATTTTATAGAAAAATAAACTAATAAGATCAAATTGCACATTTCCTATTAATATTTTATACACTTATATTTGTTTTCATTGCTGTGTGTATATATTTTAGATTTTTGGGTTGCATATACATATTTTTAAATATTAGTACTTGTTTTTTTGGTTTTTTTTTAGGAGCTAGAACATTTATTTATTTATTTATTTAAATATATTTTATTGATTTTTCACAGAGAGGAATAGAGAGGGATAGAGAGTTAGAAACATCAATGAGAGAGAATCATCGATCAGCTGCCTCTTGCACACCCCCCACTGAGGATGTGCCCGCAACCAAGGTACATGCCCTTGACCGGAATCGAACCCAGGACTATTTATTTATTTAGCCCCCCTCCCTCCCTCCCATAGATACCCTCCCTCCCCAGAGTTTTATGTCCATTGGTTGTACTTATATGCATGTATACAAGTCCTTGGGTTGATCTATTATCTCCCCCAGATCTCGCTCCCCTCCCCACTGTAAATTGACAGTCTGCTTGTTGCTTTACTGTCTCTATATCTATCTTTTGGTTCATCAGTTTATAATGTTCTTTATTATCCATAAATGAGTGAGGTCATGTGGTGTTTCTCTTTCATTGATTGGCTTATTTCACTCAGCATGATGTTCTCCAATTCCACCCAGGTTGCTGCAAATGATGAGAATTGCTTCTTTTTTATGGCAGCATAGTATTCCATTGTGTAGATGTACCACAGTTTTTGGATCTAATCATCTGCAGACGGGCACCTAGGCTGTTTCCAAATCCTAGCTATTGTAGATTGTGCTGCTATGAACATAGGGGTGCATATATCCTTTCTGATTGGTGTTTCTAGTTTCTTGGGATATATTCCTAGGAGTGGGATCATTGGGTCAAATGGGAGTTCCATTTTCAGTTTTTTGAGGAAACTTCACACTGTTCTCCACAGTGGTTGCACCAGTCTGCATTCCCACCAGCAGTGCACGAGGGTTCCTTTTTCTCCGCAACCTTGCCGGTATTTTTTATTTTTTAACCCTTTGCACTCCGAACCATTCTGGACATTGGCTACCAGCTACTCGACGCTACTTTGCCGCGGAAACTCAATTCCCCGTAATCACTAATAAACTGAATCTCCCCTGAGAGGGGACATCCGAGTGATATGCTAGAATTCCGATGTCCCCTGAGAGGGGACAGTGGAGTGCAAAGGGTTAAATTTATATATATATTTTAATTTCAGAGAGGAAGGGAGAGTGAGAGATAGAAACATCAATGATGAGAAAATCATTGATTGGATACCTACTGCATGCCCCCTGGGGATTGAGCCCACAACCTGGGCATGTGCCCTTGACTGGATTTGAACCTGGGACCCTCCAGCCCACAGGCCGACTCTATCCACTGAACCAAACAGGCACAATACTTGGCATTTTAGATGCTGCATATGAAGTGATGCCACAGTGTGTTTAACCATTCCACAGTTTATTTTTCACTGTTATATATCAGGTGAACCATGAGAATTTTGGCACAAATTTCAAAATCTTTTCTGATTCCATTGTTATCTAAGTTCCTTTGATTGCATTATCAGCTACTTCCTTGTTTCTAAAATAACAAAAGAGTCTACTATTGTTAGTTCTGTATATTGTAAGTTGAGGCTATATTAAGATTGAATCAGTACCATCTCCAGTGTTATGGGTGATTATTACCACCAGTAAAACTTTTAGTTTTAACAGTAATTTTCTACTTTTATCAGAGACTATTCTGAGACTATTTAAAAATGATTTTTTTTTTTTTTTAATATATTTTATTGATTTTTCACAGAGAGGAAAGGAGAGAGATAGAGAGCTAGAAACGTCGATGAGAGAGAAACATCGACCAGCTGCCTCTTGCACACCCCCAACTGGGGATGTGCCCGCAACCAACGTACATGCCCCTGACCGGAATCGAACCTGGGACCTTCCAGTCCGCAGACCGACGCTCTACCACTGAGCCAAACCGGTTTCGGCTAAAAATGATTTTTAAAGTTTGTTTGAATCTAGGTTCAGATACGGTCCTACATTCCAGTGAGTCTTTTAAATGTAATTTTATAGGTTTCCCCTTTATCTCATTTTTTCTTAATGGTTTAAACACTTTTATGATATGCTTAGATATGATTTTCTTTGCATTTCTGTTCTGCTTGGGTTTTGCAGTTTTAAGTCTGTGGGCTGGTGACTTTAATTAGTTTTAGTACAAACTGGGCCATTATCTCTTCAAATACTATTTTCCCCCCATTCTGTCTTCTCTGGGTTGCCAATAACAAGTACATTGTGCTTTGTCACAGTGCCCTGCAAGTCCTTTACATTGTGTTCTGTATTTTACTGTGATTTTTTTCCCCCCTCCCTCTCTTTCTTAATTTCTCCACTTCCTATTAAACTATCTGCCAGTTCTCTTATTTTCTCTTCTTTTGTACCTCATGTGAAATTTATTGATTTTTAGATTCACTTGGTAGGTATGTATTTGATGTCTTTTTGTTGTTTATAATTTTCACCCTTACCTTTTTCTTCTTCCTCTTCTTCTTTTTTTTTTTTTTTTAATCAATCTTTATTGTTCATATTATTACAAAGGTTCCTCATTTCTTCCCCCCTCCACCAGGTTCCCACCCCACCCTCCGCCCCCTCCCCATCCCCCATTGTCCTCATCCATAGGTGCACAGTTTATGTTCAGTCTCTTCCTCCCTCCCTCTCCCCGATAGTAAATCCCTTTTCAGATAGTAAATCAGTTACTTAGCATTTTCTCATATCAATAATACCTCCACATGCCCAATGATACATTTCACACAAAAGACATTTCCAAATTGGTCAACCAGCCTCATCCAGGCCCCACCCAAGGCACCCACAGATCAACACCCCAGCCCTATACTAACTCAACACATCCAGATCTAAGCCTTCATCACTTGATTCAGCAGACCCTCAAGTTCCCACAAAAGTTTCCAGCCATGTCTGAGAGGCAGCCGTGGGTCAGGGGCAGGCGAGGAGCGAGCTGTTCCGGGCCTGGCTGCTCCGGGCCTGGCCTCTGTTGCTCTGGTTCGTTCCAGAACCAGCTGCTCCGGGTCTGGTCACTGCCGCTCCCGACCTAGTTGCTCTGGACTTGGCTGCTGCTGCTCTGGGCCTGGCCACACCCGACCCGGCTTCTCTGGGCCCGGCTGCTCGGGGCCTGGTAGCTCCCAGCCTGGCAGCTGCTGCTCCGGGCCTGGCTGCTCCCAGCCTGGCAGCTGCTGCTCCGGGCCTGGCTGCTCCCAGCCTGGCAGCTGCTGCTCCGGGCCTGGTCACACCAGACCCGGCTGTTCCGGGCCTGGCCGCTCCCAGCCTGGCAGCTGCTGCTCCGGGCCTGGCCACACCAGACCCGGCTGCTCCAAGCCTGGCCGCTCCCAGCCTGGCAGCCGCTGCTTCGGGCCTGGCCGCACAGACCCGGCTGCTCTGGGCCTGGCCGCTCCCAGCCTGGCAGCTGCTGCTCCGGGCCTGGCCGCACCCGACCCGGCTGCTCTGGGCCGGGCCGCTCCGAATCTGGCCGCTCCCAGCCTGGATGCTTCGGGCTTGGCTACTGCTGTTCTGGGCCTGGCTGCTCCCAACCCGGCTGCTCTGGGCCTGGCCACTCCGGGTCTGGGTGTTCCTAGACTGGCCACCCTGGGCTTGGCTGCCTCCGCCTCAGGCCTGGCTGCCACTGCCCCAGGTCTGGCTGCTCCAGTGCTGGCTGCTGTTGCTCTGGGGCCTGGCTGTTGCTGCTCCGGGCCTGGTTGCCACTGCCTTGTGCCTGGGCACTCTAGGCCTGGTCTCCGCTGTTCCAACATTCTGTCCTTTTTTTTTTTTTTTTTTTAAGCATATATGTTGCAATGTTGGCTGGTGAGTTGAGTTCTGACTTAGTCTTTGATTTTTCAAGATCTTCTTTGTATTCTTTCTTAAGTAATTTTACTATCTTTTGCTCTCACTTGATTTCTTCACATTGAGAACTTCTTTGGTTTCTTCCTCCTTGTCCTGGGAGCTCAGCAGGTTGGCCTGTGGCACCCCTTTGTTCTCCGCGGGCTCCCGCGCTGCTCCAGCCTGTTGCCGGGGTCGGCACCACCCAGGAAGCAGCCCAAGGCCTTGGCTCCGTTGCCCGCGCTCAGAGGTCGAAGGCTCAGGGGCACACCCCCCCCACCTTGAGGGCACCGTCGCCCGGCTCACTGCCTGCGCCCGGTTGGCCGGTGTCCGGCAGGGGCTCCTGCTCCCTGTCGCATTCCTCCAGTCTGGAGCTTTTTTTTCTCTTTCCCGCTAAGGGAGTCTAGGATCAGAGTCAACAGACTGTCCAGGACTGGGGTTCAGAGCAGTCGAAACTGGGGCCTAACACAGCCAGGGCTCCCGTTTCCTTCTCTCCAGGGCAATCCCGCATCAGAGTCAACATTCCTTCCCTTGCAAGCAATGTGCACGACTCCGGGGGCTCGGCCTTTCGCCACTCTCCCAGGACTCCACCTCACAGCCCCGTCTCCCTCTACTTGAGCCTGGGTCCCCAGGGATTGGCCCAGAACTGGGGTTCAGAGCAGTCCGGACTGAGGCTCAGCACCGCAGGAGGCCCTGTTCCTTCCAGCTAGGGTAATCCAGCATCAGAGTCAACATTCAGTCCTCTTCGCGCAATGTGCGCGCCACTCCGGGGTCCCTGCTTTTCACTTCTCGCCTGGGATTCCGCCTCAAAGCCCCGTCTCCCCCTGCCGGAGCCTGGGTCCCCAGGGTCTGGCCCATAACTTGGGGCTCAGCGCTGCCGGTTTCAGGGTTCAGCCCAGGTTGGGGGTTTTATTTCCTTCCTGCTAGGGAACGCTGGGCAGCATCCAGCCCTCTTCTCCTCTCCATCTGCGACCTCTCCGTGCGCGTGTGTGCGAGCGCGCAGCATGTCTCCGTACCTTAGGCTTTTTTTCAGCTCCTCTGATTTTCCTTCTGGTTTTCTCTTTCCTTCTTGTAGAATTTTCAGTCAGTCGACTACCTGTGGCTCTGGGCGATGTCCACTCTACATTTTAGTTGTATTCCATTGAAATTGTTGTGTGCTGCTGCGGTTAGGTGTCTACCCGAGCAGCCATCTTGGATTCTCTCTCTCTTCTTCCTCTTCTTAAAGAATACCCTTCAGCATTTTATGTAATCCTGATTTGGTGATGATGAACTCCTTAACTTTTTCTTTTCTGTGAAGCTCTTTATCTGACCTTCAATTCTGAATGATAGCTTTGCTGGGTAGAGTAATCTTAGTTGTAGGATCTTACAATTCATCACTTTGAATATTTCTTGCCACTCCCTTCTGGCCTGCATAGTTTCTGTTGAGAAATCAGCTGACAGGAGGCTTTGGAGCTGTCTGCACCAGGTTTCAAGTTTGCTGGGTTAAACTGCACTAGAGAAGGCCATTCATATGCAAAAGCCGCTGCTTGGAGCTTTGGGCAGAGTCTTGGGGCAGAGTCTCAGGAAATCACTAGGCTAGGGCGTGGCCAACAGCGATGGCTGCCCACCAGCCCCCTCTGCCTCTCTGCCCATGTCCCGTGTCTTGCGCCCCTGCACAGCAAACAATTATTCTTGCGTGCAGCTCTGCAAGCAACCACCCTCACTTTTTGACCCAATGGCAGACAGTCTAGCTTCTCTCCAGAAACTGGACCTCATAGAGGTTGGGAGCTTGTCTCTCTTCGGGATCCACGGCCAGCCCATATCGCACACGCCCCCCCCCCCCTCCCCCGTACCTTAGTTTTTCAGTGCTTGTGCCCTGAATGCTCTTCTCTTTCTCAGTCTAGTTGTAGAATTTCCATTCAGCCAGTTTTCCCGTGGTTTTGGGTGATAGACGTTTGTATTTTAGTTGTAGTTTTGTAATTGTTGTGCCCGGCAACAGTTTAGATGCCCCACCTACACCGCCATCTTGGATTCCTTCCTGGCTGCAGTAATCTTGAAAGCTTTCTTTTTCACTATTAATATTTAATAGGAGCCCACACTTTGAATTTTTCTAGGCGGCCTGACCATAATTTGAGCCTTATGGTTCTCAACAATTTTGCTTTCCCAGGAAAGATTTAGCAGTGTCTGTAGTCATTTTTGATTGTCACACAGGGGAGGACGGAGAGTGCTACTTGCACCAGGGGCAGAGGCCAGGAATGCTGCTACTTATCTGCAGTGCAAAGGACAGCTCTTACAAAAAAGAATTATGCAACCCAAAATATCATTAGGTGCTGTTTTGGAGAAATCTTGCCCATATACTAGTTTAGTTAGCATTTATGGGCTTTTTAAAAATTTATGAAATCATATTACCTTTACAACAATTTATGAAATTGTTATTGTTGGACCTTTATTAACAGACTAGAGGCCCAGTGCACGAACTTCTTGCATGGGGTAGGGTCCTTAGGCCTGGCTGGTGATTGGGGTCAATCTGGGCCTTCTGGCTGCTGGCTGGGACCTCCCTTCCCTGGCTGCTGGCTGGGACCTTCCTTCATTCCATGCCGCCCCCTGGTGGTCAGCACATATCATAGTGAGTGATCTAACTCCCGGTCAAACTTCTGTGGGAACAATTTGCATATTAGGCTTTTATATAAATAGGTAGTGAATACATTTGAGGAGGCCATATAACTTACCAAAGGTCATACAACTAACCTTCACAGAACCTTCTTTGCATGCCATCTATGTGGTTGCTAAAAGTAGGTATTTGAGGAATGCTGATAAAGAGCATATATGTATCTTTCTCCTATACATGACCATAAAGATAAACAGCTTTAAAGAGATATTAATGCTAAAACTAAATTTAGCTCTTGGCAGTTGTTAACAGAATTTTTGATAACAGATTTTTGATGCAATTCTGCCTTACTAGAGGCCCAGTGCACAAAATCATGCACGGTTAGGGTCTCTAGGCCTAGCTGCAGCCAGGGCCTTGTCCGCCACCTATTGTCGCTCCTCTACTTCCATGGCCCCTGCCCCAAGAAGCTCCATGCTAACTGCCCACCCCGAACCCCCCCGAGACGCTCCACGTCCACGCTCACTGCCCCCACCCCACGAAGGTCCACATTAACAGCCCCTGCCCCATGGAGCTCCTTGGCCTCAGCCACCCCGTGTTGTGACGTTCCTCCACCTCGGCTGTCCCGTGAAGCTCCATGCTTACAGCCCCCACTCCATGAGGCTCCTCAGCTCCTGTGGCCCCGCCCCACCACGCTGTGAGAGCCCGATAGGTCATTTGGTGGTCCTGGTCATAACAGCCACTGGCTTTTTATATAGATAGATGATATCAACCTTGTTCCTAGCATCCCCTCTCATAGGTGCCATTCCACAGGCAAGTTTTTTCTTCTAGGTCTGTGCTGCCAGTTAATTTGGGGGCTGGGAGTGGAGGGTGGTCATGATTAGGCAAATAATAGTCTTACTCTAAAGTGTAGCTAATGAGTTCATGCAGTCCAGGAAAACTTGCCACCTCATTTGAAACCACCTGAAAGTCTTTTTAGAAAGAGATGTCAGGTGTCATTGATTATCAAAGTTCTGCCGAAACCAGTTTGGCTCAGTGGATAGAGCGTTGGCCTGCTCACTGAAAGGTCCCAGGTTTGATTTCGGTCAGGGGCAAGTACCTTGGTTGCGGGCACATCCCCAGTAGGAGATGTGCAAGAGGCAACTGATCGATGATTCTCTCTCATTGATGTTTCTAACTCTCTATCCCTCTCTCTTCCTCTCTGTAAAAAATCAATAAAATATATTTTTAAAATAAATAAATAAAATAAAGTTCTTAGGTAGATAAGTTGCTGGCAGAGCAAGTCATGTCCTACCAAAGAATCAGGAGCCAACTATTCATTTTAGCAGAGGGTTGAGAACCATGAAGGTAGTAGAAACATGTAGGTTTTATAAAGTGTTCTTAGAAAGCAGTTTCAGTAGCTTTAAATTGTAACAAGTTTGATACCAGGTAAGCATTTAGGGCTTCAAAAACCTGGATTTCATTAGAAGCAAGTTTACTTAATGTCTTTGAAGGTTCATGTGTTGGAGAAATGGAAATGTTAACAAATTAATCAAACTTTTGTTATCTGTGTCATATAGGTATCTAGAAAGAGCCTTTTAAATCTTTGGTGTAATGAGTGGGGAGCCGGGTTTTTATCAGACACTCAATTGTCCCTTTTCCTGGCTCTTCGCAGGTTCATCGTAATAGCCCGATGCGCTCTGGCTGTGATGTGAATCCCTTCTGTGCACTGTGTGGCTCAGGCAGTGCCAACACCATGCCTCCAGAAATCCATTACGAAGCCCCTCTGTTGGAACGCCTTTCCCAATTGGACTCTTGTGTTCACCCAGTTCTGGCATTTCCAGATGGTAAGAAAGGACACAGAATATCTATCTATACTAATAAAAGCCGAGGTGGTCCTCGTGTGCGACTCCATCACAAGATGGCCATGTGCACAGTGGAGGTGGTGCCCAGCAGCCGCTATGCACGGTGAGGTCTGGGGGTCCTGTGGCTCCGCACAGTGCAGGGAAGGCCAGTCCCGGCATCTCCACCGCCTTGCGCCGATTAGATGGGTCGCAGCAGGAGTGGGCAGTTGTGGGCCATCAGGATGGCAGGGGAGGGCAGTTGTGGGCAATTGGGCCGGCAAGGGGAGCAGTTAGGGAGAATCAGGTAGGCAAGCAGGTGAGCGGTTAGGAACCAGCAATCCCAGAAGGTGAGAGGGATCCAGGTTGGGGGTATTGGGCTGAGAGACACAATACCCCCAACCCCCACCCCCGCACAAATTTCGTGCATCAGGCCACTAGTAATCTAATAAATGAGATTTAAAGGGTTGAAAGTGAAAAGTCAGCTGAGATGTTGGTACAACTCAGATATTATGATTGTATTGCTATCTGTCAACAGTCTTCTCAGAAATTTTACAGATAGGGTGCAATAAGTCCATCAGATTTGCTAAGAGAAAGATTTCTCCCAGCATTTCAAATGGCTAGGCATGGCTAAGGACAGTTGCCTTCATCCACAAATGAAGTGGTCTGTTATATCCCTGCATATCTTTAAAAATGTATTGCCTATGTGCCTGTGATGTAAAATAAGGTGGGCAGCACTATTCTGAGAGAGTGTCTTCATATTGGGGGTGTATGTAGTACTGGGGGTGGTTACATGATGGCTTTCCAAGATGTACATGAGCATAGATCTTCATTGTTAGCATGTACCGTACTATTTTTCTAAGACTAACCTACCTGATAAGCCTCTGTGCTTGCCAGTTTTCCTTTTCATAATTGTTTTTCTCCCATTTCACAAAAGAAAATTATTTCTCTTACCCATATTGAGTCTCTTCTGTTTTTTTTTTTTTTTTGTGTGTGTGTGTGTGTGTGTTTTCATATTAAGTCTCAATGTGGGTCTTGCCCCAGAGTATAAAAACTTCAGGCAGTAGGGACACCAAAGGGACCATTTCAAGAATTCATGGCTCCTGAAAGATAATCCTATGGGAATTAAGTAAAAAAATTAATGAAGATGGAGTTACCTTATTTTGTGTAGATTCGGTGTTTGTCATCTTAAGACTAGTAAATATTAAGAGACTAACTGAAGTTAGACTTTATTCTAACTTCTAAAAGTCTGATTGATTAGGGTTTAAAAGAAAGACTTTTCCTTCAGCTAATTAAGCTAAATACAGTTACATGTCAAGGTGTTGATTAAAATTTTTCTGAGTTTATGATTTTTTTAAAATAGCATTTCATGTGGTGCAAGTCCATGAGCAAAAATGTTAAAACCACTGCTCTAGATATTGCCTGCAAGAACCCAGTGGTTCTTAATCTGGATTATTTCATTCATTTGCAAATAATCTCTGGATCTGGCTCCAACCTATAGCTATAAGCATTTCCTTTCAGATCACTGGTATCTTATCTATTATGTTATGGCTGTTTTTAAATTTACATTTCATTACTAAAATTATAAGCTTCCTGAGGGTAAGGAACCATGTTTTCTCTCCTCTTCTGTCCTTTATAACACCTCACAGATAGTCTGTGCATCTTTTTTCAAGGAGGGTAATTGAGATAGGAATACTTAAAAGATAACTGAAATAGGACTCTGAGGAATGAAAATTATGTGGGAAGTAAGGTTTACTTGTTTGTAGGAGAAAAAAAAAATGTTTTAGCTTGAATGGTATGTAAAGTTTTTCTTAAAGGGACAGATGCTCAGTAATTTAGATGTTTTGAACCGTACTATGTTTAGTCTATGCAATTACACAACTCTGCCATAATAGCACAAAAGCAGCCATAGACAATATGTAAACAAATGGTGTGGCTGTGTTATAATAAAACTTTATTTATGAAAATAATCAGTGCCCTAGCTGGTTTGGCTCATTGGATAAAGTGTTGGTTTGTGGACTAAAGGGTCCCAGGTTCGATTCCAATTAAGGGCACATGCTTCGGTTGTGGGCTCGGTCCCCAGTGGAGGGCATACAGGAGGCACCAATCAGTGGTTCTCATCATTGATGTTTCTCCCTCTCCTTTCCTTAATCAGTAAAAATAGATTTTTTAAAAGTCATTAATAGATCCTGGCCAGTGTGGCTCAGTTGGTGATTGTCATCCTGTGCACCAAAAGGTTAAGGGGTCAATCCCTGGTTGGGGTGCATATGAAAGGCATCTGATTGATGTCTCTCTTTCTCTCCCCTTCTCTCTCTGCCTCCCCCCTCTTCTCTAAAATCAGTAAAAACATTTTCTAAAAAATCATTACTGATGTTTGTTCTTTAAATTATTGAATTCTTTTGATTATTTTGTTAATCCTCATCTGAGGACATTTTTTCCCATTGATTTTTAGAAAGAGTGGGACAGAGAGAGAGAACATTGATGTTAGACACATTTATGTGAGAGAGACATTAATTGGTTGCCTCCTGCACCTGCCCTGACTGACTGGGGCTGGAGATCGAGCCTGCAATTGAGGTAGTATGTGCCCTTGACTAGAATTGAACCTGTGGCCCTTCAGTTCGTAGGGTTATGCTCTATTCACTGAGCCAAACCGACGAGGGCTGAATTCTTTCTTAACCACCTAAATTCTGTAACTACTCCCTGACTTGTTATCAAAACTCTTTTTGACTAAAGAAAGGACATGGTATGATATTCTTGTTGCCATTTACTTTTAGCAAGAGTAGAAATACTTAGAAAACTTGGAACAGATGAATAGTAAGCTAGGCAGGGGTTTAGGTCAGGAATGGTAGAGCTGTAAATTAGCTTAAAACAGAATGAAAATTGAAGACACTAAAACATTTTCCTCTGCTTCAAATTTCAGGGTCATTAACTTCTACCTTCTCTTGCCATTTGGGTTATCATATACTAGCTATTTGTATAGCATCTTGTGGTTTAAAAAGCACTTTTCTCACAACTTGCCTTAATTGCTTCTCACAGTAATCTTGTAAGGTGTTGCTTTCAGCTTTCCAGGTTAAGAAATAGGTTTAGAGAGGTAGTAGTTTTATCTCAGGCTAAATGGCTAAAGACTTTAGATGGCTGTAGAATTCAGACTCGGGTCATCTGATGCCTGACCTTCATTTTTCTCTATTCTGTGTTCCTCCCCAGCCAGGTTATTAAGAGAAGTCAGGTTTCTACTCGATTCCACACTCTTGAGTGCAGATGAAGCCACCAGGAAGACTTAGGAAAAGTTCTCACATTAGTTACTCTCTCAGGATTACCATGTTGAATTGTGTATTATAATCTCATATTTGAAAAAGAAGTCTGAAGCCTATACTGGTAGTTACATTCTGATTTTCATAAGGCCTCTTCATACTCATTGAATATCAACTGATAAACATGGTGAGCATTCCTTTGACAACAGTATTACCATGCACAGTTCTGAGTTGTCTCCTCCATGTGCCCTTGCTGGAATCGAATAGCTAATAGCTAATAGCTATTAACTGTCCTTCTGATTGCATCATATCTATGGATCTAACCACTGCCCTCAATACTTCCATCCCATTACAAGCAACTAGAGGTAGCAATAAGGGAGAAGAGAAGGAAAGATCATTTTCCTGTCTGCCTCTATTATTTCTCCCTTTGTCTCTCTTGTCTTATACACACACAGAGCTCCTAACCATGACACTGGGGTTTGAACAAGAAATGGGCATTAAATTCTCCTTATTTGAAGAGAATTCATAGAAAGGAGAATATTTATGTATCTTTTATTATACCAAGTTGGATGGATGAACATCGTTGCCTACGGATAAATTAGACTTAATGTGAGTTGACTTGGGGTCCTAGATACCATATTAATACTGTTCTTTTTCTGGTAATTTTGCTTTGTCCTAACAACTCCCACATTCAGAATGCAATCTATTTGTAAACTGGAAGATTTGCAGGGCCACAAGTCCACAGGACTCCATCCTATGTGAATCTTAACGTATTAAGATTCTCTGTGTATCATTGTGTAGAATAATTAATAACAGTGAAGACTAGCAGCCAGAATAATACTGTGGGTCAGATGTGCATCAGGGTCACCTTTTTGCAACCTCTTCATTTTGAAGTAGAACCAGTTGTGTGGTTTGTGAGGATAGGAACCAATACTAGTTCTCTCCCCCATGCTGTCCTCATTCACTCCCAGAAAGTGTGGCTAGAGATGATAGAATTTGAGGAACTGTAAACCCGGCAGGAATGTGGAGGCATTAGGTTGTAATCACCTCTTAGTGTTCCAGAAGGAGGGGCTTGTTTCCTTACCATCTTAATGAATCCGGGTTAATCTTTAGCTTGAAATACAGAGGATATATAACCTTGGGGAAAACAATGTTAGATTTGGGTTTAATAAGAGCACCACCTGCTGGCCATGATCTGTGTTTTGAGAGAGCTTGCCAAGACAACTACGATAGCTGTATAGGAGGCTACCACAACTTGCCAGCAGGAGGAGAAAGTGAGCATTGCAAAACAACCCTAGAAGTGTGTTTTGAGAAAATGGGGGAAGAGTATGAGCAAAACCGTCAAATTAATCAACCCTGGTGAGCCTGTAGTCAAGGTCTTTTCATTTTGTTTGCAGAAATAGTAACAAGATGTTTGTAATCACTTCTGTTTTCTTGTTACTGACCTGATCTAGTAACGCAATCTTTATTCTCTAATATCACTTTAATGCCGTTGCCTGTGAGGGTATAGAATGTATGAAATCCTCTAGCTCTGTGGTCAGCAAACTGCAACTCTCGAGCCAAATGTGGCTCTTTGGCCCGAGTGTGGCTCTTCCACAAAATACCACTGCCTGGGTGAGTCTGTTTTGAAGAAGTGGCATTAGAAGAAGTTTAAGTTTAAAAAATTTGGCTCTCAAAAGAAATTTCAATCGTTGTCCTGTTGAATTTGGCTCTGTAGACTAATGAGTTTGCCAGTCTCTGCTCTAACTGAATGGGTCCCTATCATTTTTTTCTTCCATTTCATATATTTTTCTTCACTTACTTTCAGCTTCTCTATATCCAGTCTATTCCATAGGTTTAGCTCTACGTGGATCCTAGGTTTAATTTTTTCAGGTAGAGCATAAGTTCACATCAGTAATTCCTAAGAGATCATTTTTGTTCACTGACTGGAGGGTTTGCCTGTTCTCTTTTATATGAAAGCACTTAAAACACAGAATACTTCTAGCAAAGTATAGCTGCCTGAGTTTCCTAAATACTAGTACTTCATTATTATCCCTAACTGCTTATTCAGTGGTTTGTAGGAGGAGTTCTTCTATTTATTACCTCAACTCCAAGGATGTCCTCCCTTGTGCTTACTCGAATTGTTTGATAGTAGTTGTCTGGATTTAATTTTTTAAGAAGAGTCTGAGGTCTTGGGGTTCAGCAGAAACTGTGATTGCTTAGCCTATGTTCCAGAAGAGAGAGGAGGGGAGAGCTAGGTTACCAATCCTGGTCTAGGCCTGCTGCCTCATCTACAGATGGAGAAGGTAATGCCCAGTTAAGTTTACTTGTTCTTGTTTTTTCCTCCTATTCAGTGATGGTACTGGGATCTGAATCCAGGTCTACTTCTAGTCCATTGCTTTTTTTCAATGTCTCCTTTTTCCCCTGGCTTAATTTTCAGTTTTGGGAGAGTAGTAATGGAGAAAAATAAAAGGAAAAATTTAAATCACTATGGTTTTGTAGTCTCATTATATAGCCTTTGCCAAGTGGGAATAACTCTTCTGGTGACAAAGGGGTATCTGGGATATAAAGGGAAGTGTTTATTCTCCTTTTGTATACCTGTATATGTTCCAGCTTGGCCCAGCTTTCAGAATGCCTCTACAATGCTTTATTTCCTAAGGGCCAGCGTTCTAGTCTCAGAACTAGAAAATAATGTCTATTCCTAAGACTACTTGCCCATTAGGGACATCGTCATTGAAAATGGAAATATTATTTTTTAAGTATATTTTTATTGATTTCAGAGAGGAAAGATGAGTGGTAGATAGAAACATGGATGAGAAAGGAAGTCTTGATTGGCTGCCTCCTGCACTACCCCATGGGATTGAACCAGCAACCCTGGCATGTGTCTTGACTGGGAAACAAACAGGCGACCTCTTGGTTCCTGGGTTGATGTTCAACCAGTGAGCCACACCAGCCAGGCGGAAATACTCTATTTCGTATTCATTCTAGTCCTGAAAAATCTAGTTAGTGTTCAGACTAGGTTTTTGAAATATGAAATCAATGGTTTATACTATAGGAAAGAGGGGTAAAATTCTTTAAAACTGCAGAACTCCCTTGAAAAATACCCTGTACGCCCCAGTTCCTTAGGAATAGTTTGAGAAACATCAGTCTTCACCTGAGAGTTAAACCTCTTCATTCTTTGAGCCAAAGAATAATCTTAGGTATAGTGGCTAAGAGTATGGGCTTTAAGATTGTGCAAACCTGACTTTGAATGTTGGTTCTTACTAACTAAACATTGTAACCTGAGACAGTTAATTCACCTCTCTGAACCTGTTTTTTTTGTTTATTTGTTTGTTTTTGTTTTTTTAATCTTTAAAAGGAGCATAATGATGATTACGTCATGGAATTGTTAGGAAGATTGAATGGTATAATAAACACAATGCTAGCCACCTAGTAATGGGTTCAGTAAATAATCTATTCCTCTTTTCTTGCTCTCCCACTCAATCCTAGTTTATATTGAACACATATTCTACCCTCCCTCCCTCGTATGTTTCGAAAATACGTTAAGTAGAATATGTTTGAAATAGTGCTGAAAAAAGAAGGCAGGCCATCAGTGACTAGAGTTTAGAATGAATTTTTGAATAATGGAAAACAGGATAACTGTGGCGTAGGAGCTGTTACAGGAAGGTTTTTTTTTTTGCCAACAAAGGACACAAGCTGGGATTAGACCTGGCATTTGCCTGGGTGCTGAATTTGAATTTGTTTTGGAATAGCTAAGTTGGATTTTCCCTTCTTGTACCTCTGCTCCATCACTGCCTATTGCCATCATTCTATGCTACAGAAGTGGTGTGGACTCAGGCTAGAACTTTTGAGTATGTCCCAGGTGTTTAATGGTTCCCAGGAGGAACTGAAGCTAAAGAGAAATGTGCTCGTCTTCAGATTTAAAAGAACCTTGGGAAGCTTTTCAGAACTCTGAAAAAACAAAACAAAAACCCACAACAAATCTATTGTGAAATTTCAGCATATTGAGATTACAAAAAGGAAAATCTAAGTTTCAGATTGCCACTAGAGGAATCTAACCAGAACCATAGGGCAAGAAATAGAAATGAAAGGCATATAGATTGAAAAGTATAAACAGCCTCTATTTGTGTGTGTAGAAAATCCTAAGGAATCTACAACAATGAAAAGCTATTAGTGATGAGCTTAGAAAGATCACAGAAAATAAGGTTAGTATGTCTTAAAAATTACTGTATTATTATTTTTTTAAAAGTCCTTTCTCTTTTTAGTGCTTTTTTTTTAATATAGGTATTTTATTGATTTTTTTACAGAGAGGAAGGGAGAGTGATAGAGAGCTAGAAGCATCGATGAAAGAGAAACATCGACCAGCTGCCTTCTGCACACCCCTTACTGGGTTTGTGCCCGCACCAATGTACATGCCCTTGACTGGAATCAAACCTGGGACCTTTCAGTCCGCAGACTGACGCTCTACCACTGAGCCAAACCGATTTCGGGGGGGGGGGGGGGAAATACTGTATTATACTACCAATGAACAATTAATTAAAAGTTGAAATTTTTAAAAATGTTATAAAATACACAAAGTAATTAATAAACTTAATAAAATGTAAATATGATCTATACATTGAAAACTGATAAACATTGCTGAGAGAAAATTAAAGAAACTCAAAATATGGAGAGATACCATGTTCATGGATTCAAAGACTTAGTATTGATGGCAGATCTCTCCACATTGACCTATTAGAATCAGTTTAATGCCACAACAAGCTTTTTTTGTTTGCTTGTTTTTTCACACCTTAAAAGAGAACAGATCACCTACAAGTGAATAAGAATCAGTTTGTCTTATCTGCAACACTGGATGTTAGAATACAATGGAGTAAAGCCTTAACAGTCTGACATAAGTCTAAAAAGATTAATTTGTGATGTAGAATATTAACTAATCAGCTAAAAAAACCCAGATAATCTCCATTTGGGGTGGTGGGGCTCTAGAAGAAAGTGGGGGAAGATGGTAGAGTTCTTATTTGGGGGGAAAGATATAGTGTACAATCAGTGCCTGCTACATAGGAGAGAGTAGGTATGGAATGGTTATAACCTGATAAGTCTATATTGATGGAAGTAGGTTTAAATATTTTAGTCTCTAGAAGAATAGAAATAGGGTGTTTATCAGTCTTTCGAACCAATAAAGTTAAATTTATCAGAATATGTGCTGAAACCGGTTTGGCTCAATGGATAGAGCGTCTGCTTGGGGACTGAAAGGTCCCGGGTTCGATTCCGGTCAAGGGCATGTACCTTGGTTGCGGGCATATCCCCAGTAGGGGGTGTGCAAGAGGCAGCTGATCGATGACTCTCATCGATGTTTCTAACTATCTCTCTCCCTTCCTCTCTGTACAAAAATCAATAAAATATATTTAAAATTTTTTATCAGAATATGAACATAGAACTCCATCAATTTAACAAAAGGTGTTTTAGGTATATTTTGGTATTGAACTTGGAGAATGAAAAAGGCCAAAGTGACTTGCTTGTGAATAAGAGAATGACCTTCAATAAGATTCAGATAAAGAGATATTCAATATCAGCTGTCACCAACTGGTAGTCCACGGACCACTAGTGGTCTGTGAGGTCCGAAAGGTAGGTGACTGCCGGTTTAAGGAAACCTTTGTGACAGCGGTCTCCAAACTGGAGACCGATGAGGTCCAAAAGGTTGACGACCCATTCATTCAATATGATAGTGCTTGTCCTGCCAGGTCATCATGCCATTGGGCAAATAAAGAACAGTGTGATGTTGCTCTGGTTGTTGTGGCTCAATTGGTTGGGGCATTGTCCTGTGCACCCAAGGATTTTGGGTTGGATCCCTTGCCTCGGACCACGTGCAGGAAGCAACCATTCATTGTGTCCACTCTCCCCCTCTCTAGAAACCAATGGAAAGAATATTGTGGGGTGAATATTAAAACAACAAAAGAAGGGTGTGATGCAGATCTTGCCTACTGGGAGAGCCAGAGTTACTGGTGAACTTACCTCACTTCGTGAGATAGGACTAACCTTTAGGTGTTTTGTGTTTCTTGCAGATGTTCCCACAAGCCTGCACTTCCAGAGCATGCTGAAATCTCAGTGGCAGAATAAACCTTTTGACAAAATCAAACCTCCCAAAAAATTTTCATTTAAGCACAGAACACCCATACCAGGCAGTCTGCCAGATCCAACTCGTAAAGACAGGCACAAGTTGGTCAACTCCTTCCTAACAACAGCCAGTAAGTTTCAGGGGACCAGGGAGTCCTCTAGTTATTTTTCTATTCCTTTTAGAGCCTCATGTTACTGGTTTGCTATGGCAATATATTGGGTTTGGGTATTGACTATACAAAGTCAGCTTACAGTCTACTTCTACTTATCTTGGATTTTTTCAGATGGACCCAGAATGCTCAGTGAACAGCCATCAGTGGCACGGCATTGGGTCCACCTGTGAACAGGCTGTCTTCTGTAGCCTGGTGTCACATTTCTCTGAGGACCCCATGGGCTCCCTACCCATTTTGCTATTTGCTAGAAGCATCAGCCCCAGAGGACTGTCCTGCTGCCCCAGGTGTCTATCATTAACCTAGAGAGAGCTCAAGAGCTCGGAACTTTAATAAGATTAAGAGAAGATATTTCACAGCTCTTTTTCTGTTCCCCTCTTCAGAGCTGTCCCAACACCAAACCCGGCCTGACAGGACCCACAGGCAGCACTTAGACGATGTGGGGTCTGTGCCTGTGGTGGAGCGAGTGACAGCGCCAAAAGCAGAGCGCTTGCCCAACCCACCACCACTTGTGCATGACCCAAACCACAGCAAAATGAGATTGCGAGACCATTCATCTGAGAGAAGTGAAGGTAGGGCCAGGCCCGGCACCTCTACCTGCATTTGCACCTGCTCGGGGCTTTCTGGGGCAGCCTGCGCTTCTCTTAATTGCCCCCAGCTTTGTCCTTCACTCCAGGAAGGCAGAGTAGAGGGACCCTACTGCTTCTAAATGCAGGCCACTTCTTACTGCTGCCGCAACCTCTGCCCAGCCCCTTACCAGTTTGCTTCACTTTTTTATCCTCCAGGCTTAGAAAGAAAGCGTTTTACCTTTACTGTGAATTGCTGGAATTCCTAGCCTTTGCTAGGAATTACAAGTAGAGCTGGTAGAGGTAGCCACATCCTCCTCTTTTCTGTTGACTTCTGCAGTGTTGAAGCATCACACGGACTTGAGCAGTTCGAGCTACTTGGCAGCCTCCCACCATTCACCGCACAGTCCTTTGGTGCGACAGCTCTCCACCTCATCAGACACCTCTGCGTCCACCAGCTCCAGCCCACAGGTTACAGCCAGCACATCTGTAAGTACCTGCATGGAGTTGGCCAGACAGCCCCTCTGCAGTTACAGTTCATTCAAATGTCTCTTTGGGACAGTTTAGAGAGTGGATTATGAAGCCCAGGGCAGTTATGGGGACTCAACTCATCATGATATTATGTGTCTTTTTACTTTTTTAAAATATATTTTTATTGATTTCGAAGAGGAAGGGAGAGAGGGATAGAAACATCAATGATGAGAGAGAATCATTGATTAGCTGCCTCCTGCATGGCCCCATACTGGTGATCAAGCCCACAACCCAGGCATGTGCCCTTGACTGGAATAGAACCCGGGACCCTTCAGTCTGCAGGCTGATGCTCTGCAGGACTGAGCCAGACCAGCAAGGGTGTTATGTGTCTTTTTAAAATCAGAGCAGTGGTATTTGATTTTCTGTTGAGTTGTTTTCATAATGGAGATATATCTGTGTTGAGCCATCCGTAAAAAGCTTGATGCAGAGAAAAACCTTTAAAGTGGTCTATGATTATTCAAGATCTGTGGGACCAAGTTTCACGTAGCACTCAACAATATCATAGCTCTAAAACATTCTTAGTCTAAGAAGTAAGCCAAGAGAAGGGATAGAGGAGTGATACCTATGGGCAGTGAAGACATTTGATTTCCCAGCTTTTACTATACTGGCGAGTGGAGCTACAGTACTTAGAATAAAGACTGATGTTAAGAGTGCCTGGAACAGAAGGGAGAAGGTAGAGCCCATGCTTTTCTGGGGTCCAGAGCAGAATTACAGATCCAGCAGGCCAACCTGGCAGTGCTTGCTTGTGGTATACTCACAGTGATCTCATAAATACTGCATTCTATCCAGAAAGCTGGTCTCATAGCCATTTCAGACACACATTAGAATTTTGTTATAATACTTTAGTTCCTCAAGATGTGCCTCCTCGAACACATCTACCTGTAGCGGCGTTCTGTACCAAAGGGTCCTTTATGTAGTAATTATAATAATAATGGTGATAGTAATAATAAGACACTGCCACTGTAATGTGTCAGTGCTAAGTGTTTTCCACATGTTTTTTCAGTTGGTTCTATAACACCCTTTGAGATGTAGTTGGTGTTAAGGATTCCCATTTTGTAAACAGGGAAACTAAGGCTTTCCAAAGTTAAATAAATTGCATAAGCAAGGCAACTTGTGATGATTATAATTGTGATTCAAGCCCAGGCCGCCTGGCTGCAGAGCTGGCTCTCTTACATTACATACACAGTGTTGACCACTGGGGCACCCCATGGCAGAGGCACCTTATGCAGGTGCTTTGAAGCCCCTTCAGAACTGACATCAAGAAACTTCTAAGCCCACAAAATGTGCTCACTAGGTAACTGTGATAAGGTAGGAATTCACATTGTTCTGTCTTTGCTCTTAAAACTCTTTTCTGAATAGTCTCTTATTTCCTTCCTCTTCTTCACCTCCTACATTCCACAAATTTTGTCTAAATAGGCTTATGTAGTATCTATCACAAACTTAGCTACCCATCAGCAAAAGGTAGATAACCAAAAGACGAGGATTTCAGAGAGTTGAATTCAGATAGAAAACATGAACTTATTTATTAAGTATAAATTTTACACATAGCCCTGTGTTAATCAGTAAGGCTCTTGCTGCCTTTTTTTTTTTTTTCCCCCAAATAAGAAGCTGGATCTATTTAATAAAGTGAAAGGCCAGATAGTTAAAATAAGGTAGAGAAGCTAAAGGACATGGAGAGACATTTAGGGGGACCGAGAGCAGGAAGAGGTGTGTATGCTAGTGCTTCACAAAAGATAGTGGATGAATCGGAATCAACTCAATGACTTTTTAAAATATCCTTGAAGATTCTGATTTTTTAGTCAGAAAGGGGAGTCTGAGAAATGTTTGTTTGTTTATTTTTTTTAAGCTCTCCCTCTTTATTTTGCTTCTGTTGTGCAACCAGGTTTGAGAACCACTGTCGATTCCCATCACTTGCTCTCCACCTCTGATTCTAAACAGAAGAGTAGTTATGTTTGACCAAATTAGTATCTGATGGAATGGGAGCGAGTCGCTTTAGGGGAAATATATACCTGTTTTTGGCAGCAGTTTTACATTCTTCTTCTTTTTTTCTTTTTTTTTTTTAAATCCGTTTTATGGAGAGAGAAACATCCGTTGGCTGCCTCATCTACGCCCCCTACTGGGGATCAAGCCCGAAATCTTGGCTTGTGCCTGACTAGGAACTGAACCAGTGACCTCCTGTTATATATGGAATGACATTCAACCACCTGAGCCATACCAGCCGAGCTTGCATTCATTCTTGGTTAAGATATATGGAAAGCTGCCGAAACCGGTTTGGCTCAGTGGTAGAGCGTCAGTCTGCGGACTGAAAGGTCCCAGGTTCGATTCCGGTCAAGGGCATGTACCTTGGTTGCGGGCACATCCCCGGTAGGGGGTGTGCAAGAGGCAGCTGGTCGATGTTTCTCTCTCATCGACGTTTCTAGCTCTCTATCCCTCTCTCCTCCTCTCTGTGAAAAATCAATAAAATATATTAAAAAATATATATATGGAAAGCTATCTCTCGGGGCTTCCTTAAGGAACTCTTCTTAGTAGGACACATAGTTTCAACAAAGGTGTAGGAGACAATGACAATCTATTCCAGTGATTGTCAGCCAGTGTGCTGCAAGAACTTTTAAAACATGCAATACCTGACTATATAGTCCAGGGCACTGACCTCTTTTTCCTTAGATTGTCAAATAAGAAAATGACAACAGCCAACAACCATATCCATCTGGTGTGACTTGAATCAAAATTATACCTTCTTTTTTTTTTTTTCTTTTCTCGTATTGGGAAAAAATATATTTTTGGGTGTGCCACAAAATTTTACTACTTAATTCACATGTGCCGTGAGATAGAAAAGGTTGAAAATCACGGATCTATTTTCACTTGATAGAGAATGAACTTGAGGTGAGAAAGACATTGTGATAACCTAATGTCATAGGTAACATAGTTAAAATCCTTGCCCAGGAAGTGCACTGCCTTTCAACATTCTCTGAGAATGTCCTGAAATGATGGGGTGAGTCGGTTATACGTCGCCCTCCAGGAACAGAGTAGAGTGGTTAGTTGTAGGGAACAATCTCTTCCTCATCTTTTTTCACTAACCTCTTCTGGGCCAAGCACACATGGTGGTTTGGGTTTGAATGCCATCTCTTAGGTGTTTGCAGTTGTATTGTCGCCACGGCAGCATGTTTGTCACCCACTGTTTCCTTCTGGCCTCTCACAGCTCAATTGCCAGTCTCTGTGGCAGGGTAGGGTGTTGGCTATCTGGGCACAAACAACTGGTGGACTTTTTCCTCCATCTATGAAACCAACCCCTTTGGCTTTATTCCTTCTTTGGTCTCCCAGCTGCTCGAGGTGCCCACCTTCTCATCGGATCCTCAGTAGTCTTTCCCAAGAGTTTGATCTTGTCAACTTGCCTTTTCCAGGCGTGAGCTATAGAACCCAGGCTTCTTCTTCAGCTTCTCTCCTCTCATCTAGAAAGCACTCAACTCTTCCCCCAAGAATAATAGCCACAAAGAGGGAAATCACATAGTGGCTGAGCAGACAGTGGGTTCAGATTTAGCTGAAGTGTTCAGATCTATAAGAAGGAGGTGATTTCATAACATCTTAGGTTAGATAATCTATTGAACTGGACCTGTTTTTTGGGCATCTTTCAGGATAAGGGAGATCATCTTTATAACCCGAAGAGTCACCACTAGGTTTAAGCATTGCTTTTAGGAGCTACTGTGAGTCTAAGTCATGGGTGGGGATAAAAAGTGGGAACAGAAAGGAGGATTTAAAGTGGAGGGAGGGGGGTGGGGGATTGGAGTGGGGGTTTGAGGACAAATATGTGATACCTTAATAAAGAAATTTTAAAAAATAAATTAAAATAAAATATTGATAAACAAACAAATAAAAAGAAAAAAAATAAAGTGGAGAGAGGTGTGTGTGCATGCATATAAGCCTAACCAGTAGTCATGGACAACAGAGGGGTGGGGGCATACATGGGGCGGTGTTTGGGATGGGAATGGGGGGATGAGGACAATTATATGATACTATAATCAATAAACAAAAAAGAGAAGGGGGAAAATATATATATATATAGTGGAGAGAGGTGCCTGGCCGGCGTGGCTCAGTTGGTATTAGGTGTCCTTCTCCTGCACCAAGAGGTTGCAGGTTCAATTTCCAGACAGGGCACATGCCCGGGTTGCAGACTCAACCTCCCAGTAGGGGGCGTGAAGAAGCAGCTGATTAATGTCTCTGTCTTCTTCCTCTTTGTCTAAAAAAAAAAAAAAAAATCAATTTAAAATGTGTATTAATAAAAAATGTGTATTAAAAATTATTTTCAAGTAAGGAAAAAGGGTAGTAAAGGTGTTTATGGAGGAATAGGAACAACAACTGAATCAAGGCCCCAGAATACCCACCTTGTGAGATTCACAGAAGTCTCTTCACATGAGCCCATGAAGCTGGAGGGTAGACATTGAGACTTGTGCACAGAAGGTACTTATCAGGACCCACCTAATATTTCTCCTGACGGCTTTGTTATGGGAGACCATCTCCCAGAAGCAAGCAGCTGCTGCCCAGCCCTCCCTCATGGGACCCACGTGCCTGTTTATTGGTGATCGTGTTTTTTAAGTCTCTGGTATATGCTTTGATGTTTGCAGAATTGTACCTCTCTTTTAAACTTATCTTTGTCTTACAGCAGCCAATAAGGAGGAGAAGGGGCGAGAGCTCATTTGACATTAACAACATTGTCATCCCAATGTCTGTTGCTGCAACAACCCGTGTAGAGAAACTGCAATACAAGGAAATCCTCACTCCCAGGTAGAGGCCCTAAATAAACCGGCTTCCCTCCTTGTTCTTCCCGATACTGTCCTTTTTGTCTCTTGTCACTGAGCTCTGGGTCCTAGCTTTGAGTTTTGTCTTCTCTTTAAGAGGAAGTTGTGTGTAACAGAAGTGAAATTATTTATTAGTTCTCTCTCATTCCATTATATAAGTCTAACCAGACTACAGGCCACAAAGTGGTCATAGACATTATTTTGTTTGACACAACAATGTGTTTTAAAATACTGAATTTGTCATCAGCATCAAGGCAGGACTTCACGTATGAACCTTTATTTCTAGTTTTTGTTGATAAATGAGAAGATTGGGTGACACTGTATATGCAATCCCATGTGGTGGTCATCTGCTGGTGCTGAAGAGTGGTGGGCCCTTTGCTTTTGTCGGTCACGGAGCCTCCCTTGGTTTTAGGCCCATGTGAATACTGAGTGTGGGGCCTCTTTTAGAGCCTCCAGGGAAAGGAGGACAGCCTCTGAGAGGGCAGAGCCTGCCAGCAGAAAGCAGTGTCACTCGTAGGTGCATGGCTCTTATTCTTGCATGGACACATTTATCCTGCCCCGGTGACCTGCCATCTCATGATTGTCCCTTCTTGGTTTTGCAGCTGGCGGGAGGTCGATCTTCGGTCTCTGAAGGGGAATCCTGACGAAGAGAACGAGGAGGTAACGGCATGGCCCATTCTCTCTTAAAGAAGATACATACACATGGGTGCACACATCCAGACCTGTGGAATCAATGCAAGCTCACATTCCTGTTTTGATGGGGAAGAGTCTAGTGTGGGGTGTGGATGACTCTAGAATTGACCTACCCATACTTAAACTCAGCTTTCTGGAAGAAATTGTTGGTCATTGAAGCTGCTCTATTGCAGATCGAGGACTTGTCTGATGCAGCCTTCGCCGCCCTGCATGCCAAATGTGAGGAGATGGAGAGGGCTAGGTGGCTGTGGACCACAAGCGTGCCACCCCAGCGGCGGGGCAGCAGGTGATGGGCGGGGATCGTGGGCCGTGTCCGTGGAATTGCCCCTGCCTCTCAGTTAGTTGCTTTTGCTCTTCTTCGTATTCATCCATTGTCAGTAGCCGAGAATACAGAAGTTGCAACCAGTGAGAGTATGAGCAGTCAGGCTCTGCTCTCCTGAGAAGCAGGCTGGCTGGCATTAGGAGGCCTCACCACACGCTGTCCTTCCTTGGGACAGTGGAGCCTGGTTCTGTGGTCCACCTTATCTCCAGTTACTGTTCACAGTTGCAGAAGCCCTCGGGATTCTCAGAAGGATTTAGATTCAATTTTGCTCTTTCCTTCGACTATAGTTTTCAGAGTTTGAACTAATTTCCCTTCCCCTATGAATTCTAGGCATTGGGCAGGGCTTAGCTCTGGCATTGTTCAGCCCTGGCTTTCTCTTGGGATGACAGTTTTAGATGTCATATTGTGTAGCCACCTCTGTACTCGGCGGTGGGAGGACATGAACGGATTTGCGGTTCCTGGGAAAGAACTGTTGGTGCGGGTCTGTCTTGGCTCCCTGGTGGACACTTGCTTTCCTGCTTCTACAGTCCCTCCCCTTCCCGCCCTCCCTCCCCCAACAATAATGTACTAGAAATTCCCTTTACTCAGGCACTCATATTCGCACTCCTTGGTGTACAGGTCTTACAGGTCATCAGACGGCCGGACAACCCCCCAGCTGGGCAGTGCCAACCCCTCCACCCCTCAACCCCCCTCTCCTGACGTCAGTAGTAGCCACTCTTTGTTGGAGTTCTCCCACGGTCAGTCCCCTAGGAGCCCCATCAGCCCGGAAGTGCACTCAGCCCCTCTCACCCCTGTGGCACGGGACACTCTACGACACCTAGCCAGTGACGACACCCGTTGTTCCACGCCAGAGCTGGGGCTGGACGAGCAGGTAAGGGATCCTGCCTTTGCAGGGGTTGGCAGGTGGGGGTGAGAGGAGGAAGGGATAGCGCTGCCGAAGATGGGTCTTCATTTCATGACTCCCATTGTGAAGGGAGGAGGGGCTGCGCGTGAAATTGACCTTCTGGAGGCACAATGGAGCTGGCCATTGGTAAAAGGGCGCCCACGCTGTGAGGGGTCTTCCCACACCACCAGGACCTCCGGGAGACTGGTCAGGGCCTCCAGTCCGCACGTTTTGGGGCAGGAGGCGGCTGGTACTGGGTGCTCACCAAGGTGACTTGTCTGCCCACAGTCTGTCCAGCCATGGGAGCGGCGGACCTTCCCCCTGGCGTGCAGTCCCCAGGCCGAGTGTGAGGACCCCCTGGATGCGCAGGAGCGGGCCGCGCGCTGCACTCGGCGCACCTCAGGCGGCAAGACTGGTCGAGAGACAGAGCTGGCGCCCACCTCCCCGCCCGTGGTCCCCCTCAAGAGTCGGCATCTAGCAGCAGCAGTCACAGCTCAGCGTCCAACTCACAGATGAGCGGGATACGAGAATCTAAAGACTCACTAACTATTGGCATTAAAGCTTCAGAAATCTCTGCGTTTGATATTCAAACATCATATGCCGGAAATTTTCACAGTTTTTAGTGAATTTAAGGAATTTAGATTCTACTTTTTTTTTTCCCCTCCTCATTTTGATTTTTGTTTTGGTTTTGGTTTCCATGTTTTGTTGTCACACACCTGAGCACTTCCTCCAGCTGGCAAACAGAAGGTCAGGAAAAGCCCTGCCGCCTGGTCCTGGCATATCCTCTGCACTGTTGAATCACTGGACTTAGCAATGTTGATGACCACCGCTCCCTCACACCTGTGGGCAGGGTGGGACAGCCAAGTGGGCAGAAGGAATGGAAAGCTCAAGCTCAGTTTTGCCACCTTAGGTCAGGGGGGAGCAGCTCGCTCTGGGCTCTCACCTCCCCACCGGTGGCTTGGCTCAGCGCCGCCCTCCTGGCTGGGTCTCCCGCGGCCATCTGTGCTGGAGCACCGGCCACAGCCTCTTCACCGTACCCGCCAGCTGGAGGGACTTCCCTGTCATCCAGGTCGCGGAGACTGGTGTGGGTTTCCTCTGCATTTGGGCATCTCTGTTTGACTCCTAAACTGCAGTTAACCTGGCTGCGGCTGCTCAGGTCCCCGTCCTGCCCCTTCTGCCCTCCTGTCTGCTGCCCCATGCCATATTCATACCCGCGCACACCAGTTCTTCCACTCGGGCTTTTGTACCCTGTCATGTTCCATGAAGCTAGAGTTAGGACTACTTAACCTCTGTTCCCACCTCTGCAGACTAGAGGTTGGGAAGTGAGCGGCCATTTCTCCTGTGTAATTCTGTTTTCTTCGGCTGATTCAGCCAGTCGTTTCCTTCCCCCTCCAGTTCCCTGTCAGTGTCAGTTCAGCCCTTCCTCTTTTAAGTTTCCCTTTCCTGTGGAACATTGTCTGGTCCCAGCTGTGGTTCCCATCACTCCCCCGTGATCACTCCCTGGTTGTTAACCTTGTGCCTGTCTCATGTATGATCACATTACCAAAAGGGGCAATAAGGACTTTTTTTTTTTCTCCCCATTTTGTAATCATATAAAAATAGTAAGCAAGCTGCTTAATGGTTGGGGTTTTTTCACAATTTTCAACATTAGTGATTCTTTTTGATTCTGTTTGCAAGTTAAAGGGTTTGTCATTGTTTCTTTAAAAAAACAATAATGCACCATATCCCTATGCATAAAGTGCTTCTTCTATTTATAAGGTTGAAAATTCTGAATAACCCTTTTAGCATTGTAAAAAAAAAAAAACAACAAAAAAACAAAAACAAAAATGGAAAAAAAAACAACTTGTATTTTGTAAATATTTTCTTTTTCTGCTTTGAGCTGTGTATTGGCAGCGAAACATGTAGCTGTCTTTGTTCTATAGAAATGCTTTTCTTCAGAGAAGCTGATCTTTGTTAATGTCTTGATTCTGTTCGCAAAGCACAGACTAGTGCTTAAAAAAAAAAAAAGGAAGGAAAAAGTGAAAAAAATAATAAAAAAAAGTTACAGAATGTTGTGTGCCGGGCCTTTTTTGACACTGGAACATGGTATTGCTGCCCAGTTCCCTGTGTCCTGACTTGCGGTGGACTTTGGGGTGTCTTCATTCTGTCTTACAGGCACCTCGCAGGGTCATGGTGTGATCACCAGAAAGAGAGGAGGGCCAACAAGAATATATACTTTGCATGGAGCCTGAGCTGCTGCTTACCTGCTGTCTGAGGTTACAGTATCTTTGAGGAGGCTAGGTGCTTGATTTTCTGTATATAAAGATGAGTAAGCGGGCGGGCCTGGCTCTTTATTGTTTTCTTTTTCCTTTTCACTGCAGTCAAGTTGGAACAGCCAATGAGCTGCCTATCCTGGTCATGAAAGCAGCAGTTCCGAGATTGCGTTTCTCTGTGGCTGCCCTGTTGCTGCTCCTGTAGTTACAGTTAAGATCTCTCCGTAAGCTTCTGTCTGCAGTGGCTAAGGAAAAGCTGAGCAAAGTCATATTTTGAAACTTGGAAAATCTAAGGGCTCTGTGTTAAGACCTTGAACTTATTACTGAGAAACAATAAGACGATGGTTGGTTCTGTTACTGTTTCCCTTTGTGACATTGCTAGGGGTTGGCTGGGATCCCTGTCTTAATTTAGCAGACCTGTTCCCCAATACTAGGAGGAAGGCAGCTCTGTAAGCCTGCAAGAGCTAAGCCATTCCTTCGGCTGATTGGCTGGTGGTCTGCTTCAGCCCCAGGCCTCGAGGCTAATTTCCAGGGAAGAAAACGGCTCATATACTAGCGGTCGGCAAATTCAGCCAACAGAGCCAAATATCAACAGTACAACGAATGAAATTTCTTTTTGAGAGCTGAAAACCGAATTCTGTGCATGGGCCACCAAGTTTCAGTCGCACTGTATGTGTGTACCCGCACGTGGTTTTTTGTGGAAGAGCCACACTCAAGGGGCCAAAGAGCTACATGTGGCTCGAGAGCCGCAGTTTGCCGACCACTGTCATATACCAACCCCAGTCTTTTCAGGTTTGAAATCACTAGAATTGGTCAGCCCCCAGGGTATTGACCAGTACTGTTGTGAGCACCAGAATGAGATAATTGGGCTGAAAATGAAAAGTTTGAGAATTGTTCTTTCACTTTTGGGGCCCTAGTGAGAGCTGGTAAACCTTTATGGTCCCATTGTTTTTTTGTTTTTAAATATATCTTATTGATTTTTTACAGAGAGGAAGGAAGAGGGATAGTTAGAAACATCAATCAGCTGCCTCTTGCACACCCCCTACTGAGGATATGCCCGCAACCAAGGTACATGCCCTTGAAGTCATATTTTGAAACTTGTAAATCTTAGGGCTGGAATCGAACCTGGGACCCTGAGTCCACAGGCTGACCTTCTATCCACTGAGCCAAACCGGTTTTGGCATATCGCCCAGCTTTAACAACATTGCCTTTCCCTATTCGGAGCTAAGTTTTCCAAAGCAGAGAAAGGATTTGAAAATCATCCATCCCATATCATTTGTCTTTTGAATTTATGCACGTAGACCTCATTTAATCAGTAATAACTTTATTTTCAAATTCACTTTTACAGCAACAGTCCTTGTATATCATTTGTTAAAACACACAATACACCATATGGACATTCACAGACAGGAAGCTAAGCTAAGATGGTTTCATGTCCCTCCCCTCCCACCCTCAAAATTACTGAAGAAATCATGGGACTTTGCCAGTGTCAGAAATTGTCCTGCCAGACACTGCACGTTCACGGGCTAAGTCCATTAGGAGGTGAGGCTGGGTCAGTGCCCAGGATAACCCTTTTCAAAACTGCAGAGCAACTAGAAGTGTCCTGAAGCCACGGATCTACAGATGGGACACAGTGACCTCCACCTTGACCCTCATCCCTGCCTCTTGGCTTTCCTCGGGGGACAGAGAGAAAAGAGGGTGAAGGAAAAGATCTTGGCAGCGGCTGGACACAGGCTGCGGGTCCAGAGTCGGTGGGAAAAGTGACACTCAGGTGCCCACGGCTTACAGGAAAGTTTGCCAAGGTCTGTGGGAGGCACGATTGTGGGCTTGGGGCCTGGCAAGAGACCAGATCCACCACATCTCCAGATTCCTCCACCAGCCTCACCGCCTGCACCTGGCCGGGAAGGAGGTGGGAAGCAGCTGGCAGCCACTGCACTTGGGAATCCGGTCAGTGAGAAGGCCGCACCCCCAGGACCTCTAGCAAATGCGGTTGGAGTGGTGAGGAAAAGGGTTACGACAAGGTTTAACCACTGCACTCCACCACCTCCCCTCACCCATGGTAACTACCGTACAGGTTCCTCCCCCCACCCCCCAGAGCACAACAAGCAATCGCAAACAGGATACAGTCTCACCACTGAAGTCAATTTAAGCGGATCTATGGATAGAACGGGGAGCTTGAAGGAGCCAGGCATCGAGCATACCTAGGCCACCCAAGGGACATGGACTGGAGAGGGGAAATGGGGGGAACTCAGCCCTGGGGGATCGTCCTCATTTAAGGTCACAAGCCAGCACCCCTTTCCCTCTCCTCCCCAACACTGACCTGATCACCCTAAACCATGATTCTGGGGAGATCCCAGGGCCCTCGGAGTCAGGTGTCAGAACAGGGCACGGGAGCTACAGGAAGAGGAAGCCAGGAGAGAGGCAGCACACGGTGGCAGTAAAGACGGGCCACATCGCTCACAGCTACCCGGCCTTTAAACCACATTTCCTTTTTTTTTCTCAGAACCCGGCGAGCAGCTGGGACTCGCAGGACAGCCGAAAGCTCTGACTGCAAAGGGAGCCTCCAGCCCAGCTGCCTTCACCGGAAGTGGCAGGACCAGTCGTGAGGCTGAGTTTCTTTAAGCAGCCGTTTCTGCAGAGGCTGCTTCCCTTCCCCCGAGGCGGCAGACGGAGTCCTGCAAGGCCCGAGGGGGCTCTGGCCAGGCTTCGGAACGGCGTCTCCAGCGCGGCATCCTTCCTCGGCCAGGCCGCTGTGGTGGTCGGGCCCCAGGCCCTTCCCCGGCTGGCGCGGGCGGTGTCTTCCCCGTGACGCGGGGCTGCCGAGGGGCTTCTCCGGGCCGTGGCCAGGCCAGGGCGGGCGTTTTCATGCTGCAGGCCGAGCCAGCCCAAGACACAGCGCTGCCCCGCAAAGGGGAGCCTGGGGCGAGCAGGGGCACCGGCTTCCTTGGTCCTCATCCCTGGCCTCTGCCTCCTTCCAGTCGAGGGCGCCTCGGTGCCAGAATCTGTGCTCCGTCGGTCCCAGATGCTGAAGGAAACCTCTCTGGAGGCCAAGCCGGGGGGAGCCGCACTGGCCCAGAGTCCCAGCCCAGGGGAGAGCTACCCAGGACCCCGCCGGGTAGGTGAGAAACCTCCTTACAAGCATTTCAAGATACATGCGTCCTTTTTTTTTTTCTTTTTCTTTTTCTTTTCTTTTCACTATCATAGTCACTCGGGTGGATCCAAGCATAGACAGACAAACCGGACAACGACAGGTGCAGACGGGGAGGGAAAGGCGACATCTATGTATATGGTCAGCTGCTCCCGTGGACAGACAGCACTGCTTCCAGCTGGGCCGGGAGAACCATTTCCGAGTGGGCGAGTCCCCTGGTGAGGGGTGGAGGGCTGGTGATATGCAGATGAGACTGAGCATTGTGGTGGCAGTCACAGGCTGGGGTGGACGTGAGGGACGGGGAACAGGGCCCTCCCCGGGCGTCTGCCTGTCCTGGTGCCATCTCTGACAACCAGGACACCCAACCAGCTGCAGCTCGGCGCAGGAAGGGGCTGGTCTTCTGGAAGGAAAAGGCTCTCCAAGCCAACACCCAGGGTCACGGCTGAGCCCCAGCCTGGCCTTGCCAAGCCCCACGTCTGAATGGGAGGTCGGGTCATGGGATTCATCGTGAGGCTCAGGCCAGTTGGATGAGGGTGACGTAGACCTAGAAACCGAGGTCCCGCCTTGGGCCCGGACTCTGCCTTCCCTTGATGTCACCCCCTGGTTAAGAGTAGGTGCCTCCCACATCCAAACAAGGTGAATGACTGAGAAGGGGTGGTGAGGCTGGGACTCGGGACAGTGTGACATAATGAGAGGTACAGGCAGTGACTGGGCTCCAGCCGGCAGACACAGGGTTTGGGGGGGGCAGGCAGCTGGCTGCAGGGGGGTGGGAGGAGCAGGAGGCTCAGGACCCCTGCCCGGCCCCCTGCACACTCTAGAGATGCCAGCGGCCCAGGCTTGGGAACAGGCGGGTGTCCCACAAGAGGCACAGGTCCTTACAAGAGAACTGGTTAGCCCTAAAGTCCCAGATCAGTGAGGTGGCCAAAATCGAGGCTGCACTTCCAACCTTCAGAGCACAACTGAGCAGGCTCTCCGTGGGGTGGAGGGAAGGCCCTCAGGTCAGGACCGCCCGCCCCGCCCCTGCAGGGAGGACAGACGTCTCTAAGGGAGTCACACACAGCCTGCCACCCTCCCGCCAGCCAGCCTTCCTCTGCCAGGCAGGTGGGAGGGACTGGAGCCCTTTTCCACGGGCGGCCTGCCCTGCCCAGCTCTGCCCTGCCCTGCCCTGCCCTGCCCTGCCTTGCCCTGCCCTGCCCTGCCCTGCCCTGCGGGAGGCACACCCACCTGCACAGACCCTGCGCCAGCCGCAGGAGGCCCCGTGGAGGCTCGTGTGCTCCCTGCTGCCCTCCCTGGGGGAGCAGGTCTCCTCTCCCTCATGCTCTTACTCCCCCTCCCTCCCCCGCTCCCCTGCCTACCCTCTGCCTCAGCCTCTCCTGTGCCCCCCGCCCCACCTGTCCAGCTCACACCAACATACCAAGTTGCAAATCCTTTGTTGCCGCCACAGCCTCTGTGACATCCCAGGATGGGGCCAGAGGGCGCCCCCAGCCCCCTGAAAACCCCCAGAAGCACCTTTCAGAGCCTGACTTTCTTCCTCTTCTACTCAGAGGGGGGAAAAAAAAAAATCAAACGGAATTGCCCGAGGAAATGTTGGGTGTGGCCATCCTTCACGCGTTTTTAAAAACATTTTATTATTCTCAGCCCACCCATCAATTTGGAAAGATGGAATCGGCTCTTATTCCCGTCACTGATTTTGAAGTCCCGAGCCAGAGCCGAGCGGCAGAAGCAGGTTCAGTGATGAACCGATAACCCGATCGATCTGTGAGGAGCAGCTGGGGGCAGAGGGCGAGGGGCCGGGACATCACTCTTTTTTTTCTCTCTCTCCACACTCTCTCTCTCTCTCCTCGCCACGGTCAGGGACCGCCGGGGGCCTGATCACAAACCCTGCTTGGCCAGGGAGGCGGACACCTCGTCGGCGAGCGTGGCGAGCTGGGCCGAGTCCGCCATGTCGATGCTGCCCGTGGAGGACACGTTGCTGAGGTGCCGCGGGGACGTGTCCCCGGACACCGCGGGCGACTTGTACACGATCTCCGCCCCGTGGTCCGTCTTGGCCTTGGCGTTCTCTCGGAAGGTCAGCTTGTGGGTCTCGATCTGCGAGGCGGGAGCGGAGGGAGGCTGAGAGGAAGAGCTGGAGATGGGCACCAGCCCTGCCATTCTGGCCCCCTCCCCGGGGGTGGGGGTGGGGGTGGGGGTGGGGGGAGGCCCGATGAAGTGGTGGTAGCTGTGGTTTCCTCTCTCCCAATAGCAAACACCTGTTCCCCTCTCCAGAGGCAGTGGCCGTCCTAAGTGTCCCTTACAGAGATACCCCCCCCAGACGTACGTGTGAACACGTAAAAAACATGTGTGCCTATTTTAACACGCATGTAACAGTAGGCGCTGTACTTGGCGCCGCTCTACGTTGGTTTGTAGACTTAAACCCTCTGTTGACAGCACTAGTTCCCTCGGGCTTGCCGATGGCCGCCTGGCATCCCACCCACCAGGACGGATGTGCCCACGTGTGTCTGCCCCCCTAGGGGTGGGTATTTCAGCTGCTCCAGGCTTTTGCTGGGACAAAGCATGCTGTGTGTGGATAACCGTGGGTGACCTTGAACACATGGTTTTGTGCCGTGTGGGCGTGTCCTGCCAGTGGAGCTGCTGGCTGGTCCTAAGGCTGCACCCGCCGCCCAGTTTGCTGGAGGAGATCAAGGGGCGTCCCCAGAGCCACGGCTGCCCTGCCATGAGCCACGCGCACCCTTCCCCGCTGCCAGCGACTAATGAGTCTGGAGGTGGCAGCCACGGAGGGCAGCACTGATGGGTGTGATAAAGCTAAGGTGACCAGATGTCCCGCGGCGTTTTAAAACTGTTTTAAAACACCGCGGGACGCAGGACAAATTGTTAAACATCGGGACGTCTGGTCACCTTAGATAAAGCCCTTTTATAAACGGAGAGAAAGGTCAGAATAGTCTGCAGCCCAGAGGGCAGGGCACCGTGGTGCCTGGGAAACTCGGGGAGCGTTAGCCAGGGAGGCAAGCAGCACAGTGATTCTCAGCCTCTCTGGGGCCTAGGACTCCCTGAGGGTCTGATAGGACCATAAAGACACACGGCGTTCCCCCATTCGATGGCAGGAGGCCGGGGCCCAGGGGAAGGGCCCTATTGCATGGGCTTGCGTGTGGCTGGAGAGAGAGACGAGGCTTCCATCGGAGCCATACATGAGCTGATTTGTTCATTTGACCCAAGGACCCTTCCATGTTTCTGTAGGTGAAGGGCCTTTTTCACATAAGTTTTTGATAAAATCATTCATGTTTTGTAAAAGCTTTGTTCTTGAGGAAAAAAATGACAGGGTCCTAGTGATGTCCCCAAACCCCCCAACTGAAGGGAACTCAGGCCAGACCCAGAGACCAGACCTGCCGGGCGGCCGAGGGCCTGGCCCCGCGGCCTCGCCATGGACACGCCCGGGCGGCGGCCTGGTTGAAGCCACCGTTTTGCTCTAACTGCCCGGTGATCCATCTAGAAAGTGAGGTTTTGTGCCCCTGACTTGTTTTTGGGGCCCTGGGCTGGCTTTGGGATGGCTGCTGCCCTCTGTGGCTGCTTGGCACCCGCGGGGCCTAGGACAGCGGCTCTCACATTTGCTCTAAAGCTGTGGTCGCCAAGCTTTCGGATCTCACCATGGACCAGGTTTTAAAACCTCCCGGTGTCCAGACCACACCTGGGGCCAGTCAGAAGCTCCAGGGTGGGGCCCGGCATCCAGTCCCATGGCGCCCCCAGGTGGCTGCTGAGGACCACATCGTGCCAGGCTCTGTGGGGCCTCCAGCTTCCTTCGCTGGAAGCCTGGGCCAGCCTCCCTCTCTCCCCCCTCGGCCCTGCCCCCTTTACCTTTTTATTCCCGCCCCCAGGGACGTGGGTGATGTTATCCAGAGACCCGATCTTCGACTGGACCCTGTCCTTGAAGTCCAGCTTCTCGGATTTGACCTCCACCTGGCCGCCTCCTGGAACACAGCACACAGCGCGGGAGTGAGTGTGGTTTCCGTCACCCCCAGGAGCACCGGCCTCGGGGAGCACCAAGGACCCGCCTTCACTGAGGAAGCAGCTGGGGCACCGGTCAGTCCAAGTAAAGGCCTGGAAACAGTTTGCTTCATCTCTCTAATCAAGGCATGCGTCCAGCGTTTACTCAGAAAACTCTTCCTCCTCAGATAAAGTGGAGGTAAGTTACTCCCTCTCAGCTCTAAACCGGGTGGCTTCCGGAGAGGGAGGTGGTTCTGTGTCAACATCCTGGAAGCTGCAGCCCTGCAAGCCCTTGGAATTAAACTGAAGGCAAAAGGCACCCAATAAAGAGGGCCTGGCCCTCCTGGCCCCTCAGACACCCGAGGCCACCCACACCCAAGGGGAGACACGGTCCGAGGGCTAGAGAGGGGACAGCTGACCTTGAACAACTGCATGGGTCCACTTACAGGAAGATTTTTTAAAAATATATTTTATTGATTTTTTTTTACAGAGAGGAGGAGAGAGGGATAGAGAGTTAGAAACATCGATGAGAGAGAATCATCGATCAGCTGCCTCTTGCACACCCCCTACTGGGGATATGCCCGAAACCAAGGTACATGCCCTTGACAGGAATCGAACCCGGGACCTTTCAGTCCACAGGCCGACGCTCTATCCACTGAGCCAAACCGGTTTCGGCACACGAAAATTTTTTTCAATAAATATTGTATCCCTTATGAATTTATTTGAAGCGCTTTCTTTTCTCTAGTTTACTTCCTTGTGGTCATGCGATAATTTAATACATAGGACATGCATAACAGGTACTAACTGCATGTGTTTGACTGCACAGTGGTTGGCACCGACCCTCCCCCCCCCATGTAGTTCAAGGGTCAACTAGCCGTAATTACTTGCTTGGGTAGGACAAAGCCACCCAAGAAAGCTGCTCCCAGCAGGGTGACACCAGGGTGGGTCGTTTTCCCTGGGAGGGAAACTCGCACAAAACGTCTCAGGGAGCCCGAAAACAAGGGGACATTCTGCACGAGGCTTCTGACAGCCTCTGCCCACAGGGCGGGCTCCAGGGGGATCTCTGGCCACGGCAGAGTCCCACTCGGACCAGGCGGAAGCTGGGATCTAGCACTGGGTTGTGTTGTCCAATGCGGTAACCACCAGCCACACGGCCACTTACATTTGTGGGTTTTTAATGGAATTTATTGGGCTGACATTGGTTCATAAAACCGTCAGATTTCAAGTGCACACTGCATTGTGTGCTCATCGCCCGAAGTGAAGTCTCTTTGTTCACATTTGTAACCTCCTCCCCAGCTTTGCCCACTTCCACCTCCCCGCCCTTTCCCTCTGGCTATCACTACACTGTTGTCTGTGTCTGTGTGTTATGTCTATACTAGAAGCCCAGTGCATGAAATCGTGCACAGGTAGGGTCCCTAGCGGCTACCGGCTGGGGAGGGGGCCTCCCTCCCCCCCCAGCACCTGCCCCATTGCCAATCGCCCACCATGTTTCGCACCAGCCCCTGGTGGACAGTGCACACCCAACTCCCGGTTGGTGGATCTCCTGCCCGTAGGGACAATTTACATATTGGCCTTTTATTATTTCTATATATTAGTGTGTTTGTGTATGTGTATGTGTGTGTGTGTGTGTGTGTGTATATATATTATTTGTTTGTTTGTTTGTTTGTTTTTTACTTAACCCCTTCACATTTTTGTCATCCAGTCCCCTCCAACCCCCTCCAGCTGTCTGTTCCATGTATCTCTGCCTGTTTCTATGTTGTTTGTTCAATTCTTTTGCTCTTTAGAGTTCACACGTAAGTGAAATCACATGGTATTTGTCTTTCTCTGGCTTATTTCCCTTAGCATAATGCTCTCCAGGTCCATCCATATTGTTGCAAAGGGTAAGATTTCCTCCTTCTTTATGCCTGAGTACTATTCCATCGTGCTAATGTACTTTTAAACTCTAATAAAATTCAGCTCTTCAGCTGCCCTAGCCACGTTTCATATGCTCAACAGCCACACGTGGCCAGTGGCCTTGGCATTGGACATCACAGGTGTGCAACATTTGCAGCATCTCAACAAGCTCTATGGATCTCACTGTCTTTTGGAGGGGGAGAGGGAAGGGGGGGATGGTAAAGTGCCAACAGTATCATTTTCTGTTCAAACCAAGTCACAGAGGGCGCACAGCAATGGGCCAGTTTGTGCAGTTGGTGACGTGTCCCCAAGCTGGGACATCCATAGAGCCAAGCTTCGGGGCCAGGCCAGGCCCCCCACAGCTCCTGCGGCCCCACGTGCAGCCTGCGTGGAGCACCAGGAGCCAGGGGCTAGGGTGTAGGATCAGCATCTGCCCCCCTGCTCAGGAATGAGACAAGACAGCCCTTCCACCCTCAACACTCTCTCACCATGGCCCATCCCGTCACTGCTTCCCAGCCCAGAATGCCCCCAAAATGCCCCAGAACACCCGCCCCGCCCCAGGCCCTGCCCCGGCTCGCCGAGGCTACCTGGCTTGTGATGGATGTTGCCTAAGGAGCCACACTTGGAGGTCACCTTGCTCAGGTCCACGGGCTTGTAGACTATTTGCACCTGGAGGGGAGAGGGGCGGGCAGAGAACAAACAGGATTATTTGCGGATGGAGCGCGGGGAGAAGCAGCTGTGGGAGCCGGGCCCGGCTGGACCAGGCGTCCTGTCTGCCCGAGGCACACACCCAGCCCGGGTGGAGACGCCGGGTGGGAATTCTGCCAACCCTGCCCCCGGGAGCCGGGTCTGCACCGGTGACTGGGGGACAAGGACCCTCGGGGAAAGCAGGGGCCTTCGTCTCTGTCCCTGTGCTTAGCAGACACACAGAGCAGTCACCACGCAGACATCACAGTCAGGGACGACACAGATAGGGCCAGAGCCCCCGTGAGCGGCACTGGAAAAGCGGAGAGCGTGTCTGCTGGGCCTAAGAGAGGAGAGGGCCTCAGGGTGGAGAGGGGCCTCTGTCCCAGGAGAAGCTTCCAGAAACCCAGCACACCCACAGCAAGGGCAATGCCAGTCCGTGAGCAGCACCCGGAGCCGTGGGGAGACTGGGAGAGCCGTGGGCGCCCGAGTGTCCTGGGAAAAGGACACCGGCAGGGGACAGGCGGCCCAGCAGACACCCCAGGGGCAGCGTCGCAGAGAGCAGACTCCGACACACGCCCGCCCGCCCGAGGCCCGGGGCTTCCCCTGGGCCCCGGTCACCCTGACATCCCCCCGAGGGGGACAGCGGCCCTGCACTGCCCCCTCATCTCAGCCCAAGAGCCAGCTCTCCTGGGGGGGGCTCCCCACAAAGCCATGGCCGTGAGGGGTCCCCAGACGGCCACGGAGGGTCTCTTGCCAGCAGTGACCTTGTGTGAGGTCACCAGAGGGTGCTCCTGCCAGGAGGAGGCTCCCCGAGGGAGATGGCCTCCTGCCTGGGAATGGCTTTAACCGGGGAAAAAGGAGAGGTTTCTCCTTAGGATCAACTGGAGCAACCCCAGTGATCTGTTACCCAGAATCACCCGGCGCATGCCCTTGGTCAGTGGGGGGTTGATTGAGGCCGACAGGCAGGCCTGGACTGTGCGCCCCGAGTGTGGCGGGGGGCGGGGGGCACAGGGCCGGCAGCCTGCACCTTGGGGGGGGTGGGGGTGATGAAGGATTCTGAGAACAGGCCTGGGAGGGAGCGGGGCTCTGGGCAGGCCCCCGGGAGGCAGTCAAGGAGCTTTGGGACTCGCCCCTGCGGAGGGGACGCGGAAGGGACAGGGTGACCCGGCTTCCTGCTCTCCCTGCAGCCTGGACGGGCAGCCCCTCCAGACCGGAGAGCGGAGGGCAGGCCAGAGGCCGGAGCCCAGGCTGGGGGCCCAGGGCCCCGAATCACCCGAGGCTGACATTGTGCAGCCTCCTCCCTCCGGACGAGCTCTCTTCGAGGGCTCCCCCTGCAAACAGGCCTCAGGCGGGCCCAGCACAGGGCCTGGCCAGCCCAGGCAGCCCACTGCTCTGCTGGGTCACAGGCTGACCACAGGCCCGCGGGGAGTGCGGGACAGCCAGGGGGCGCCCTGAGGGAGTTCCCCGATGCTCTGTGACTGCAGGCAGCAGTGACGTACCCTCTCCTCCCCACCCCCCTGCAGGGCCTCCCACCAGCTGACCAGACACGAGTTAAATCGGAAAGCAGTGCCTCTTCCTCTGGTCGAGAGCAGTTTGCAGCAAAGCCCGAGAGCCAGGAGGCAGAGCGAAAGCAGCCATGTGACCGGGCCAGGCGGGGTGGGTGGCCGGGCAGGGGAGCAGGGGCTGGGAGACAGCAGCTGGTGAGGAGCGATCAGGAGCGCCATGCAGCAGCCGCGTGGTGAGCGCCCATCCCGGACGGCGGGGCTGGGCAGAGTGCAGGGCGGGGGCAGCGGCACATTGCAAGAATAAACCCTCGGCTGGATCCAGGAGAGGGGCGGCCCAGCCTGGCGTTTCCTGGAGAGAGAGCCCCTGGGGCGTTGCTGCCATCCTCGGCTGCCAGCCAGGAGCGGGAGCCTGCTCTCAGGAACCTCGTCTCCCCAGAGCGAGCGGACCTCAGGGGTCTCGAACCTCCTGCTCCGTTAGGCAGGGGCAGTGGGGGAGCCTCAGGCCATGGGTTTGCACCCACAAAGGACAGCCGGGGGGGCAGCAGCAGAGCTGGCCACGTGGGGAGGGAGGGTGCAGCCCCAGGTCTCGGGGACACATGCAGTGGGGGTGCATTTAAAGGGGCCCAGAGCAAATACGATAAAGAGCCAAAGGGGCTGCAGGGGGTCCCCTGGGGCCTGGCACTCTGCATCTGAGCCTCTGCAGGGGGTGGAGCTGGTTTGAAGGGGAGCCAGAGGCTGAGGCCCGGCCCCTCCCTCCCCCCCGGGAGACAAATGGGACCAGAGACCGGACGTGGCTTGCTCTGAGGCAGAACAGCACGACCTTGGTCCCCCTGTCAGAAGCGGGCCAGCTGTCCACAGGGGGGCCCCTCCATGGGGGCCTGTCCGCTGCAGCCCAGCCTCCGGGAGCCCGTGGGGCGGTGAGGGGGTCACAGTGGGGTCGCGTGAAGGCTCTGAGGACCCCACATCCAGAGGACCAGCCACCTTCCCTAAGCTGCCCGTGCAGGCCGGGCACCCCCGGGCGCTGGGCACCCTCCGGGGCCTGGGCCGGAGCCTGAGGACGGTTTATTCTGTGCAATGGCTCACGGGGGCACACACACGCCACTCCCTCAGCACCAGCCCCCGGGCGCGGGGGACGTGTGAGGTACTCACACTGCCGCCTCCGGGCACGTGTTTGATATTATCCTTTGAGCCACACTTGGACTGGACGTTGCTAAGATCCAGCTTCTTATTAATTATCTGCACCTTGGACAGCCAGAAAGAAGGATGAGTGACACCCCCAGCTCACCGGCTCTGCACGGAGGACCCCGAGGGCGGGGCGGGGCCGGGGGCGCCCGGGGAGGCACTGCCCAGCCGGCTGACCTGGGCGGCCCCCCCCCGCAGCTCGGGGCCCACAGACAGCGCCATCCGGAGGCAGCCCTGCGCTCACACGGTCGGGGGAATGAAATGTGCTCACTTGTGTCTTTATTTCCATCCTCACCCGAGGACTTGCTTAGAGAGAGGAAGGGGGAGAGACAGAGGAACATCGATCGGCGGCCCTGTATGTGCCCTGACCTCGAATCGAATGGGCAGCTTTCCCACCCACAGGACGATGCTCCACCAACGAGCCCCCGGCCCCCCGGCCAGGCCCACTCAGGCTATTAAATGACCAGACAGAGTCCCTCTGGGCCCTCACGCACACCCCTCGGGCCCGTCAGAACCTTCCAGAGACCCTGCTGTGGCTGTTCTCACGCTTGTCAGGCCATGGGCTCACCTGCGGGCATTTCAGAAAACCCCGCACCTGCCGCCATCTGGAATTAGGCCTCTACCGAGCCCGTGGTGGCCAAGGCCCCGGGGACAAGGCGGACCTCACCCAGCCCCGGCGGCGCGGACTCTGCCCAGAAGGCGGGTAAGTGCTGCCCTCAGCCATCGGCTCAGCCCCCCGGGGGTCACAGGGAACGGGAGAGGGGCCCAGGGTCCCCCCTCGGCCCCTGAGCAGGCGTGGCCCCGGCGGCGGTCCCACTGCCGTCCCATGAGGCTCGGGGTGGGGTGGTGACAGATTCGTGGGGAATGACTGGGACCCCATTTGCCTAAAAACTACGAACCACTCAGACACGCACGGCCCAGAGAGGGCGGGCAGGCCCCGCGCGGCTGGGTGAGGACGCCTCGGCGGCAGGTGTCTCCCCTCAGCCACGGGCTGGGAGCCGCGAGGATATAAAAGGACCCGCACGCCGCTCCCCCTTCACAGCCAGCATCGCCGCTGAGCCAGGCACAGGCCTGGTGCAGGCTCCGCCCTCCATCCGCGTACGGGGGCAGCCCATCAATGATGCTCTCTCCTTATGGCTGTTTCTCTCCCTCTCGCCCTTTCCTCTCTCTCAAAAAAAAAAAAAAAAAAAAAAAAAAAATCGAAAGAAAGAACCAGCATGACTCTCTGAAGTCCTGAAAACAGCCCTGAGACCTCCTCAGTGCTGTCTTTGGGAACAATGGCTGGGGCCAGGGTTAGGGTGGCTGGGGTTCGGGGCCCTGGCTAGGGCTGCTGCCCGGAGGCCAGGGTTGGGGTGGCTGTGGCTGGGGATCGGGGCCCTGGCCGGGCATGTTTCGGGGGGGGGGGGGGGGGGAGGGCGGGAAGGATCCCAAGCCGGCCGCCCAGGGGTCCCCAGGTCCTCAGCAAAACGAAGAACTGAGGATCTGATAGCAAAATTGTCCATCCTACTTTTTGGTGTTAAAATGGCCTTTTCTTTGTTAGGTTATTAACCCTCCCATCACACTGATGGGTATTTTTAGATGTCCTTTCCCTGGCTGTGTGAACAGACAGCAGTCTTCTGAAGGCCACCACCCCAGCCGCCTCCTTCAGCCTGAACCTCACCCCCTGGGAATCATATTGAGCCCACCTCTTCATGCTCTTACGGTGCCTCCCCATGAGAGCTGTGCCCTGGCTGTGCGGCCCGGCCGGCTGAGCCTTGTCCCGTGCCCCGGGAGGTCCCGGCTCGAGGGTTCTATTCCTGGCCAGGGCACCCCAGGTCCCCGGAAAGCAGGGAGGGGGGTTGTGTGCAGGAGGGAGGCAGCCAACCAATGTGTCTCTCTCATCAATGTTACTCTCCTCCTCTCCCTCTCTCTCTCAAATCAGAAAAAAACATATATATATATATTTTGAAAAGCTATGTACTTTTTCCGTTAAAAAATACCAGAACATGGTGACTTTGAAAACGGGGGCTAAAAAACGCTGGTTTCCTTGCATCCCCGGGAAGTCTCCTGTGGACCCAACTACCACCACGTGCGGGAAGGCGGCAAAGAGCCGTCCACACCTGTTACAGCTTGTTTTTCACCAAGTAACGTGCCCCCGGCACCTGTGCTCTCAGGCGTTTATATTGATTCCACTTTCAAGAACATCAACAGCAGCCTCCCCGTGAGCACCTTCCTGCAAGGAGCTTCTCCCTGTTTTGGGATATTTTCTTAGCACAGGGTCCCAGAGGTAGGCTTTCTAGGCCGCAGTGATAAATACTCGAACAGGAAATGATAAATACTCCCCACACCTCCGAATGGCTTTCTGAGGACGGGTCGGTTTTCCGGGGAGCGCTGTGCCCCTAGGGGCCTGCCGGAGAGCTGCCCGGATGGTACTGGGCGTTCGGAAACCTGTGTGTTTGTTTCCTTGACTGACAGAGGGCACTGCCTCGCTGGCTTCCTCTGAGAGTCTTTGATCGCTCCTAACACGGCTCCTTTGCCCCTTTTGCTAGTAGGTGTGTCTCTTTCTAACAGACGCCTGTTCAGCCTCTTTCTTTGTAACTTCTCCCTTGTTTTTTAAATGTGAAAACCGCCCCTCCGTTAGCGGTTGGATGACTGTCCAATCCCCGACCCCTTTCTGACCACCGCCACCTTCCTTTCCGGTGAGGAGCTCGCCAGAGCCCAGCCGGTGCTGAGCCGCACGGGAATCTGGGTCTGGGTGTGTCTGTGGCCACAGGCGACGGAGGTGACGGCCGTGTTTGGCCTGAGCTGTCAGTCCTCAGGGCTGTTGTGTCATAAGTCAAATAGAACAGCACTCTCCCCGGGAACACCGCGTTCTCTCTCTGGAGCGGGGAGGCGCGGGGACCGAGCCTTAGCCAGCGGGAGCGGAGGGCAGGGTGAGGGACGGGCTTTCTCAGCTGCTGCCACCTCTGCTCTGTGTCTCTGAATCAATGTGTGCCGCCCTCGGATCTGAAGGAGTCTCCCTTGAACTTGAGCTTCCTCCTTGGGAATCATTTTTATTTACAACTTTCAACTGGATAAGTCTCAGAGGGAGAGTAGCCTACTTTCCTTAAGAGCAGTTTAGAATTAGAAAACACACACACACACACACACACACACACACAGTAATAAAACAAGAAAATGTAGAGGATCATGAAAAGAGAACAGGAGCCATTGGCACTGACAATTACAAGACAGATTATTACACCCTGGCCAGGTAGCTCAGTTGGTTAGAGCTTCATCCCTATATGCCAAGGTTGCCTGATCTCTGGTCAGGGCACATTCAAGAATCAACCAATGACTTGCATAAACAAATCGATGTCATTCTCTCCCTCTCTCTCTCTCTCTCTCTCTCTCTCTCTCTCTCTCTCTCTCTCTCTCTCTGTCTCTCTCCCTCTCCCTCCCTCCCTCCCTCCCTCTCAAAAAAGTAAAATTGTTAAACACACACACACATATAAACAAGATGGTTCATTACATTTAACTCTGAGCTTCCAGGAAGCCAAGGTAAAAAGGCAAACGAGATGGGTTACATAACTCCTCTTCTCTGACAAATAAAACTTACCAGTTTTGCAAGGAAAATAACCTGTGTTCTGTAAAATCCACACAAGAAATTCATCAAACAATTCGAGTTCATTAAGTAATAACATTTATAACACACAGAAATTTTCCCTCCAGTGTGACTTCCTTTTTCCAATCCCACAAAAAAGACAACAAGCTCTCAGTAGCCCTTTTATGGGGTTTGGAGATAGACAAAAGAACATGCACAAAGCAGACACAAACTACCGTTAGTCATCCAGTGAAGCCAACACCCTTCGCAGAATGTCAGGCTTACAGAAAGGAGGGAAAAAGGGTAACTTTTGGCATTCTGAAGTTGGAATCCTCAGACAATTTCTCCTCTGGAGTATCGTGTGTGATACCGAGCCTTAGGTCTGGCCAGACACTGAACACACCCATCACGGGGAAGAACAATGTTTTGGAAGCTCCAAATAGTAGTCTGGAGACTCCTCGTCAGGCGAGAAATTCCTGTGGCCAGGGTTTGGCCCTGGGGAGAGGGTGGGGTGAGGTGGGCGGGTCCACTTTGCTTTAATCTACTTCCTGGAGGGAAGTCCCAAGCCTGCCTTAGACCTTGAACTTGTTCCGTCTGTGCTAAGATTGCTCCAGGTGGCCCAGCCCTCCCCCAGAAGCTCCCTGCTGGCCCCTTGTCCTGGCTGTCCCTGCGAGGCCTGCCCCGTGCTTGCTGGGCGACCTCCCCTCACGAGGCTCAAGAGGCCCAGGGCTGAGGATTGGGACTGGGATGGATGTTCTGGTGGGAAAGGCTGGGCCGCAGCCTGAGAACTGACAGGGAAACACAGTAGGTCCTGTTAAGTCAACCAGCCAGAGAAGAGGGCCAGTAACAGGGAAGTCGCCTGTAGAATTATTTACACTGTTCCTTTAAACAGCGACTGCCCCACGCTTCTTTAAAATGATTTGCACAAGATTTTTTCCCACAAACACAGGTGCTGTGTCCGGGGAGGGTCCCAGCCCGGCTCTGCCCGCCGCTCCCTGCAGGACCCGACACCTCAGCCCAGGTTCCCCCGCGTCCAGGACAGGCAAACATTCACTTCACTCCACCGAAATGTTCCTCACCTGTGCTTTTTAAAATAAGAGCTGGGACTGTGTCAACAAATGAATCTAGAAATACTTCCTGAAGCGAGACAGATGCTGACAGCGCTCCACCGCCATCTTGTGGCCGCTGGAAACATTGCAGCCCAGGTCGCTCCCAGCGTGAGCCCTGGCAGCAGCTTCCTGTCCTTCCAGGGCTCCTAGACCCTGTCCAGCCTGGGCCTCTGCATTCCAGCCACGGGCCAGGGCCCCCTCCGGGGAAGTGACTTTAGCTCTGTCTGCTCAGAGCCAACCAGCACAGCGCCCTTTTCAGGCTTTGACCCTGCCCATCCTGCTCACCCCTGATCCCCCGTTCTCCTGACCAGGCAGCCTTGGCGCCAAGTGCACCTTCTCTCTGACCCTGGACGGCCGCGGGACCCCTGCGCTTCCTGCTGTGCCCCCACTGACCACACAGAGGGGCGGCTGAGGCTGGTGTTGCCCCATCTGCCCTCACATTCAACCCTGACAGCCTGACAGCTGAGCCTGGGCTCTCTGCCGCGGCTCCCTCCAGCTCCCTCTCCCTTCCGCATCCTGGCGGGAGGACAGGGCCCTGCCAGCCAGGGCAGACACCGCTAGGCCACGGCAGACCTCCTCCAGCAGCTGGCCACTCTCTCGGCTCCTGTGGGAGCGAACAGGGCTCCGGCCTAAGCCCCCGCTCCCCTGCCCCCCAGCTCTGACTGTATTTTGCTTCTTCTCTGAACATCTCCACGTGCGGTTTCCCACGGCCCTCTTCCCGCCCGGGGCCCAGCACTCTGAAGGGGGATGGGGGGAGCTGTCCTGGTCCCAATCCAGGGTCTGCCCTGGCTTCTCTGAGCTGTTGGTAACACACGAGACTGCGGATGACACCCCACAACACGTGTGGGGGCCCCTCGATGGTGTGGGCTGCCCCCCCCCCCATCCTTGGCCAACCTCTCCGCTCCCTTTGTGTGTCCCTCCCCGGGCCTGGGCCTGGGGGCAGGACTCAGCACAGGGCCTGACGCTCAGAGGTGCCCCGGAAATGTTAGATGAATGAACACAGGGAGGCAGGAACCAGCTTCTGATGCCACCTGCGTGCTCTCTCTCACCAGGATGTAAGGCTGCCAATTCACATTGTTCGCCGGCAGCGAGTAGCTTTTTTTTAAAATTTTTTTTAAAGGTTTACATTTTTAAAAATGATTTTAGAGAGGAAGGGAGCAAGAGAGAAGCATGGGTTTGCTGTTTCCGTTATGCGTTCGTTGATTGATTCTTGTTCGTGGCCCGACTGGGGACGGAGCCTGCGACCTCGGGGTATCGGAATGACACTAACGAGCTGAGCCACCCAGCCGGACCTTTTAAAATGCGTTTGAAACGCTGGTTCTCTGCCTCCGCGGCGGAACTCTCCCTGCTCCCCTCACAGAGAGAGAGGCTCAGACAGACTCCTGGGGAGGGAGGTGCAAGACAGAGGGGGTGGCCTGGCTGGGCCTGAGCTGACATCGGGGACCCTGGGTCTTAGCCTGGACTACACGTCGGAACACCGGGGAGCCCCCTGAGGTTCTCACGAACCCGGGAAAGGCTCCGGCTTTGTCAGGATTTGTAAGAGAACCCCCCCGCCCCCGCCCCAGGTGATCCTCCTTGGCAGCGGGTGGGGGAGGAGAGCTCCCGGCTCCCAAGGATCTGCAGCTGCGGCCTCGCCACCCTCGGCTCCATCTGTCTCTGGCTCTGTGGAGGGAACAAGTGGTGGTTCCGCCCTCTCCTTTCAAAGCTAAGAATTCCGTTTTGGACTCTGCAAGCTGCGCCCCATCATTTTAGCCAACGACAGAAGCAGGAAGGCCCAGGTTCTCGGTCTGCATGTTGCCAGGCCGGCTGCTCTCCCTTCGTCCTGGGGCCTCCATCCAGGGAGCGGGCGCCCCTTCGCTGGGTGCACGGCCCACACACCCACACAGCGGGCTCCGCCCCGGCCACAGCCCACGAAGGTCTGAGCGTGGCCTCCAGGAGCCGCCGGCCCAGGCCAGACGGGGGACAGGGCTGGCTTTACGAGCCTTCTCCATGGACACAAGCGGCTCCCTTCCCCGTTCCCATTCCCCGGAGACAGGCAGTGCTCTCTGCAGCGGTGGCATTGCCTGTCTTTGGTTCAGACAATGGTCTGGGTTTTCTATGGGATCAAGGACGGCTGTCGCCCCTCCCTCTGGGCTTTCCCACTCCCCCCCGCCATGAGAGGCCCTAAGAAAGGTCCCCGTTCTCCCTCAGGGGAGAAGGGCCTGTGGGGCCCAGCCTGGAGAGGCGGTGGCCTGGGGCCCCTTCCCTTCCCCTCTGAGCCTCAGGCCCGGCCCGGCTCCCAGCCTCCTCTCCCTGCCAGTCCCCTCCACCAGCCCTGCCACTCAGCGGAGCTGCCAGAACTGGGCCAAAGGTGCCCGGCCCTTCCAAGCCAACCTCAGCTGACCCAGGGGTGGCGGGAGGACACGGGGTGCCGCTGGGGTGTGACAGCCCCGCGGGCTGGGAGCCTCAGGGCTCCGGTCCCTCCGGGCGGCTGGTCACAGCTGCAGAGTCCTCCGCAGGTGCAAACTGGCAGTGGGTGGTAAGGGGGGGGGGTGGAGTGGTGGAAGGGCTGCTTCTCATTTTTCAAAACGGGCAAACGGTCCCCCTGCTATGAAAACAGAGGGACCCCGGCGGGAGGGTCCCACCGTCTTACAGACCAAGTCCCTGGAGCCCCCTCCGCCCCGAAACCTCGCAGGAGGGCCAGCCTCAGACCCGGACCCTCAGCTGTCTCCGCCTTCCGGGAGGAGGCGCACAGGCCGACCGCAGGGGCAGTGAACGCGGCCCAGGGCCTCCCTGGGGTCCAAGACAGCTCCCGAGAGGCGCCTGGCCCCCGCCCCGGCCGGCAGGGCAGGCCCCGGGCTGGGACGGGCCCGCGGGGTTTCAGGGTTTCGGTGAGGCACCCACACGGGCCTCCGAGATGCCTTCTTCCAGGGATGCCCAGGGCCCGGCCCAGAGTCATAGACGAAATCAATGGTGCGGAGGGCGCCCTCGGGGGGAGACCAGCTGTCCCACCGGGAAGGTTCTGTCAGACGCCGGCCACCAGGAGGCTCACGGCCCCAGAGGCCCAGCCCAAAGCCCACCACACACCCGTGGCCTCCAGAGCAGAGCCTTGGTCCTCAGCACCCCACACCCCCGCTTCTCCCTCCCCGTGCCCCCTGTGGCGGGCGGGGCAGGCGCTCTGTGTGCCCACCGTGCACACGCTCAGGCCCTCACCCCCAGGCCCCGCCCGCGGCTGCAGGCGGAACCGGGCCGTGCGGGTGGTTCTGTGAGAGCAGCTCCTCAGGGGAGCCCTCCCTCGGTGTGCTTACGAGGGGAGGGAGGGGAGGGGGCGGCCGGGGGGAGGCCGAGTGGGAGCACGCGAGGAGGGAGTGCGGTCTCCGGTCCTGGAGGGAGGCCTTGGCCATCCCCGCCTCGGGCTCCGGCCTCCGGCCCCTCGGGCTCCGGCCTCCGGCCCCTCGGGCTCCGGCCTCCGGCCCCCGCGCTGGGAGGAGACGGGTTCCCAGTGTGGCATCTCCCGGGCCAGGCCCAGGAAACGTGGGGGGCGGGGCCCAGGCCAGCCTCTTCTGCCTCCACCCCAGGCCCTCGGATGCTCACGGCCCCACCTTTAGGGAACCCCAACATTCCATGAGCGCCCACCTGCCCCTGGAAGAAGAATCCGCTCAGAATGGAACCCAGACTCCCCCAGAGCTGGAGGCAGAGAGAAGCCTGACCCCAGCGAACGTCCCACAAACGCCGGCCACCCCCCTACCGACCCACACGGGGCAGGCCTCTGGGCACCCCCCTTCGCGGACCCCGGGGCCACAGAGATCCACTGTCCTCTGGCGAGCGGGGCTGACATGGGGGGAAGAACCGGCCCTTTCTCTCCCCCGCACAGGCCCTCGTGGCTTCGAGGTGACCCCAGTGTCTTTCGGGGGCAGGGGGACCCCAGTGTCTTTCGGGGGCGGGGGGGGACCCCAGTGTCTTTCGGGGGGGGGTGCCCTGTGAGGGGGAGGCGGCCCCACAGGCCTTACCTTCCCGCCGCCCGGCTGGTGCTTCAGGTTCTCGGTGGAGCCGATCTTGGAGCGGACGTTCTTGAGGTCGGGCATGGGCACCGGGGCGGTCTGCAGGCGGCTCTTGGCGGAGGACGGCGACTTGGGCGGCGTGCGGACCACGGCCACCTTCTTGGGCTCCCGGGTGGGCGGGGTGGGCAGGGACGGGGTGCGGGAGCGGCTGCCGGGGGTGCCCGGGGAGCCAGGGCTGCTGTAGCCGCTGCGGTCCCCCGACTTCCCAGGTTCGCCTGGAAGAGAGGCGGAGTGAGGCCGGAGCTCGGTCCCGGGGCCTGTCCGGCTGGGGCGGCCTCAGGCAGTGGGAGAGGCCGGGAGCTCAGGAGGCCGCCCCGGAGCTCACCGACTCCTTCCTGCCTGGCCTGTCGCTGGGGCGGGAGACAGTACCCTTCCTGAGAGGGAGCCGGTTCTGCCCAGGGCCCTGGGGTCGAGGGGTGGGATCCAGCCGGCTGCGTGGTCTCCAACAAGCCCAGGCCCTGCAGGGGCCTCGCCTCACACCCAGCACAGGGATCAGCCCGCCGCGAGGAGCCGGGCGGCCATGTGTGTGCAGGCGTGAGACCTGTGTGACCCCCGTGTGACCCCAGGCGGCCTTTGCCGGGCCCAGGGCAGGACCAGGGCCACCTCCTCTGGGCCCTGAGACCCTCTCCCCGCAGGGGGAGCGTTAAGCTGCTCAGCAGGTTCAGGCCCCTCTCCCGCCAGCCCTCCCCAGCCTCCCCGGCTGCAGACGCTATGCCTGCGTCGTGCCCACCTGTCCCTCGCTCTCCCAACAAGCCATGCCCATGCCCAGGCCTGGCCCTGCCGTTCCTGCCCTTCCCCACGAAGCAGGGCAGATGGGAGTGCCTGTCACACCCTCCGGGAAGGCTGCTGGGACCGCCCTCCCCCAGGGGGCCGCTGCCCGGGGCTCCCTGACCTGCACCCCGCACCCCGCACCCCGCACCCCACACCCCACTGCCCTCCAGCCGTTTGCTGCTCCACCTCCCCGTGGTTCAGTGGTTCTCCTAGTGTGGCCCAGGGACCCTGCGTCAGAGTCTCCAGACGTGTGAGGGGGAGTGGGAGCTGTAAGATGCAGATTCCCAGGCATCTTATAGAATTTCTAGGGGTGGGGCCTGCAAGCTGTTCTCCCAGGCTCCCCTGCGGATCTGGAGCAGGCAGCCTGAGAGCCACTGGGCCGCGTGCTGCGCCCCAGGGTCCGAGGCTTAGCTTCCCTCCGCTCTGAGGCGGCTTGTCCAGGGGAGAGGAAGCAGGTCCCTCTTAGAGTGTGAGTGTCTGTTTAACCCTAAAGTCATCGAGTTCCTGTGGCAACAGGACAATTAAGCCTCTTCTCCTTTTCCACCTAATACCTTCCCCCCCCCTCTGCCTCTAGGCTCATCCCCACCCCCACCCACCCACTCTGCCCGGTGGCTTCAGACCCTTTCTGTGCCACCTCATCTGAGGTGTGACCCCTGAGCCTGTGTCCACATCTGCAAAGAGGGGACGTGGGCACAGCCCCAGGGCTGTGGTTTGAAGCCTGGAGGTGGTGACAGGTAGAGAGCGCTCATTCCAGCGCTCAGTGGACAGAAGGCACCGAGGCGCCAGCCGGAGCCATGATCTATCAGAGCCCCGGGTTGGGCTCCAGGGGAAGGTTCTTACCGGTGCCCGGCGGGGTCTTTGGGGACGGCGTGGTTTTCGCTGGGATCCTGGTGGCATTGGCCGGGCCTTTCTGGCCTGGAGGGGCCGCTCCCCGGGGCGTGGCGATCTTGGTTCCCGGTTTGGTGTCTGCCCCCTGTAACCGAAGCAGGTCAGAGTGGTGTTTACGGCCAGGAGGGGCCATTGTGACGTGGAGTCGGTGCCACTTAAGACCACTTTGGTTCTAAATGAGGCCACGCGTGGGGTGACCCGTTGCCCACACGATGCAATGAATGCCTCCGCAATCACAAGCGTTTGCTGGGCACACAGCCCCACAGCCCCACCCAAACGCCAGGCTCCGAGCACCGTTTCCTCCGGAGGAACGGCCACGGGAGCTCTCGGCGGGAGCTGTGCTGGCGTGAGGCATGGAAGGCAGTGGAGCCCAAACCGGTTTGGCTCAGTGGATAGAGCGTCAGCCTGCGGACTGAAAGGTCCCAGGTTCGATTCCGGTCAGGGGCATGTACCTTGATTGCGGGCACATCCCCAGTAGGGGGTGTGCAGGAGGCAGCTGATCGATGATTCTCTCTCATCCACATTTCTAACTCTCTATCCCTCTCTCTTCCTCTCTGAAAAATCAATAAAGTATATTTAAAAAGAAAAAGAAAAAAAAGAAAGGCAGTGGAGCTGACAGCGACGCTCAGGTTCACTCTCCACCAGGTCTGGCAGGACACCAGACCGTTCCCCGCGGATACCGTGCTCTGCCTCTCCTCGGGGATCTGACTGGGGCGGCTGGTCTCACCAGAGGCCCGTGAGCACCCTGTGTGCTGAACTTGACCGAGAGGGCTCTGAGCTAAGTCGTACGCTTTTCTCTCCCCAAACCCTGGGTTTCAGCGACTCCGTAGGTGCGCTGAGAGCCCATGGTGGGCGGACACAGCGTCAATGAGCAAACCGGCTGGAGGTGGAGCAGGGCACCGGCTCAGCCAGCTGGCAGTGCCCGGGCTTGGTTTCCCCGTCGATGACCCTGACACATAACTCGGAAAAGACACTGACATTCCCCAAGGACCTAACGATGGTCTGGCGGCGATGCTGCCCAGCGAGCTGGCAGCCAACCAGAGGGGGCAATCTGGAAGCACTCCAGTTCCCAAAGCCCGGGGTGGGCAGGGGCGCCCCATGAAGGCAGCGACTTCATGGCAGGGTCCCCGCGGGCGCCTGGGGCTGCTGCTAGGAGGCACTAGGGAGCGGAGAAGGATGGCACCCAGGCCCCATCCCCATTTCAACGGTTCTGTGCGGTATGTCTAGGCCAGAGCTTAGCTGAAGAAAGGTCTTTCCGGCTCAAAGAAACACACCCGGGAGAACCACACGGGAGCAGCCTGGTTCTCGGCGGAGGCGTTGTTCCTTACCTTGGCTTTCGTCTCCTTTGCTCCAGAACCGCCGGCTCGGGGCGTGCCGGAAGAGGCGTGTTTGGGAGAGGAGAGTGGCTCTGGGCGCGCGGCAGGGCTGGAGGGTTTGATCAAAGGGTCTGAGCTACCAGGAGGGGGGCCCTTGGGGCTAAGGCAGGGCCTACCGTTCGGGGTTTTAGCAGAGGAAGGTGTGGATGTCTTCAACATAAACATAAACATAAACAAAATCAAAATGAAAGTCAGCACACGGGGGAGGGGAACAAACGGAAAAAGGACGGTAACACAAATGAACGAGGCTGGGGACCGTCTACAGCGGGGAGCTCCACCGGTTTGGACCACGCACTCGGTCAGCCAATGTGTGCAGCGCGTTGTAGAACGCATGTGTGACAGAACTTTCAAAAGAGAAGACGAAAAATGGAGAGGAGTCCCAGCACGTTCTGTCTCGATCCCGTTGGATTTTCTGGTGCCCGTCCCAACCCCCCACCCCATCCCCACTTTGGAGACTTTTTTGATTTATTTATAGGCGTTTCATGTCCAAAGAGTTGGTGGAGATCCCCAAAGTAGACGAGTCTAGGATGTTCCTCAATAAAGCTTCTGCGGCGTGTCGAGCGTCCGACATGCCTCGCCGTCTGCCCAATTCCGGGTCCGGAGCCGGGCTGGCCTGCTCACCACGGTGCCCTCCCCTCACTGACAGGCTGGTACTGCTACAGTCAGGGCTGGGCCGGTTCTCAGCCTCAGAGGTTCTGCCGACACCATTTAGCGCTCTCTCTCTCTCTCTCTCTCTCTCTGAATAAAATCTGGAACAGAACTGAACACGATCTGGTGAACGCTAATCTGGCCAGTGTTTGCTCTGGAACGTGTCCACTTAAGGAAAGGCCCGGGTGGGGTGGCCGGCCAGGGGGACAGGTGTCGGGGAGCCGGATGGCCTCAGGGGCAGCTGCACTGGACGGCTGTGTGGCTGGCACCTGTGGTTTGCCCTCATGCCGCGGGGGGGACTCTGACCGGGGTGTGTGGCCCTGGGAGAGGAGGGGCCACACTTTCAGGAATAAGCCCTTAGGGACCCTGTCGAGAGGTAGGACTGAGCGACCGCAGGGCAGGTCCTGACTGGAGGCTTCATCTGGTCTCTCGGGCTTGTTCCTCATCGCCCTGGCATTCCCCACGGAAGTGACCGAGGCCCTCTCTGTGGCCAGCCTCAGCGAGGAGGACGGCCAAGGGAAGGAGGAGGAGGGTGAGGGGAGGGATGCGAGCTGAGGTCCTGGGGCTGGCGGAAAGGGAGAAAAGCTGGGGGTGGGGACTGGCAATGCCTCCTTTCCCAGGTGCACAGGCAGTGCTCCCTACGAGGTTTCTGAGAGACCTGACCCCTCACTGTGAGCAAGTCGAGGGCAGGACGTGGCACTATGTGTGGGAGTGAATGTATGAATGAATGAATGAATGAATGCACGAATGAACGAATGCATGAGGCTGGGGTTCCCCTAAATGTGCATCATGGTTGGCAAGCAGCTGTGGCCACTGCTTCAAGCACCGAGGGCAGAGCCCGGTCCCCCAAGTCTCTGCAGGACCCTCCGCTGATTCCTGGGGTCTTGGGATGGGGAGCCTTGACTTCTTACAGGACAGCACCTTGGGGAGTGGCCCTCAACACCCTAGCCTTTTGCACCTGGGCCCTCAGGGCTCCGGGCCGATGAAGGCCCAGACCTTCCAGGCGGAATTGGTGACGGGCATTGTAGGCACCTTTAAGAAAAACAGGTCTTCGTCTGGGGCCACAGTGGGGTTCTCCTGGGAAAACCCTCCTGTGCAGTCATAGGAGCCAAAGCCGCTGAGGGGAGTGACTCCGGCCGATGGGAGGTCCTGGGTGCGGTGCTGGTCGGGGGGGGGGGGGGGGGGGGGGGGGAGGGGGAGGGGGACAGGCTGCTTCGCTGACTGATCCCCGGGTCCCTTCTGAAGGCTGGCCACAGCCCGTGATCAAATCGCCGCCTTGGCATCGACTGCACCACGGCCGCCACACTTGTCCACTTAGCATGCAAGGCGTGTGCCGAGGCTCCCTCCTCCGCCAGGCGCGCCCCCGCCCCCTCCAGCTCTGCGGCCACCCAGCCCGGCTGCTTAGCGGTCCCAGAAGGCCCGAGGCCTCTCTTCCCAGTCCTGGCTGTGCGGTTGCTGCCTTAGATCTCCTTTCTCACCGGCCCTCGCCAGCCCTCCTTTGTGGGCTGCTCTCCTAGGGATCACATCCTTGCTCAACTCTCCCTCAACCCCCTAAGGCCGTGGCCGGCAAACTCAGAGCCAAATACCAACCGTGCGACGATTGAAATCTCTTTGGAGAGCCACATTTTTTAAAACTTCTTCTAATGCCACTTCTTCAAAACAGACTCGCCCAGGCCGTGGTATTTTGTGGAAGAGCCACACTCAAGGGGCCAAAGAGCCGCATGCGGCTCTCGAGCCGCAGTTTGCCGACCACGGCCCTAAGGAAATGGTATGTTTCTATGTATCTTAAGCCGGTGTGCGTGTGCGTCCAAATTTCTTTGAGCCCAGACCTGCAGCGAGAAGTGTGAGATGTGCAACCTCCAGGAAAGTCAAACGTACCTTCACGTACCGTCAACACCTCCTTTAAACTCGGCTAACGGGACAGCACCTGGGAGCGCGAGCTCCAGGGCCTGCCCACTGCCCTGCCCTGGCACACGCAGCGCACGGGCGAGCGCTGGGGTTTTACGTTGGCATGGAAACAAGTACCTCAGTGGCACGTGTGCAGACACATTGCACGTAAAAGTTAATTCAGACACAAAGCCCGGCTCCTGGGCAGCCTCGACGGCGGCAGACAGTCCGAGGTTTCAGCAGCTTACCTTGGCTTTCTTGTCGTCGGCTCCGGCCCCGTCTCTGCCTTTGTTGACCATGCGAGCTGATGGGATATAAAAGGAGGAGAACGGACGTTACGCCCGTGTGCACGGCACCAGGACGGAGCGCGGGGCCGATGGGCGGGTGTCTCAGGGGAGGGCCACGTGCTCTGTGCAGGCGGGCTCGGTGGGAACCGCTGATTTTCGTTCCCCTGGAGCCGGTTAGGCCTCTCGCCGTTAGTATCAACGCAGCACGCTGGGGTCGTGGCTTGGAGCACCCTGACAGGGGCAGCAGGCTGGCCGAGGGTGGGGACATGCAGAGGGGACGCAGAGGCAGCTTCCGGGCACGCTCGGCACAGGGAAGGCAGGCCCTGCCTCTCCCGGGCTCCCTTCCTGCCTCTGCCTGGGCCGGTCCTCCCCGCAGCGGGGCCCACTCCTCCCCAAGGAGCGGCTCTTGAAAGTCCCGGGGCCGCAGATGGGGCCGCTCAGCCGGGCTCTGGCCCCTGCAGGACCCCTGCTCATGCTGTCACCCCAGGGTCAGGGTGAAGGAGCTGCCTTCCCAGAGCCAGCCCCTCACTGATGGGGGCTTTGGGCCCCGGCCCCAGCTGCTCTCCAGTGAGCCCCACCCGCCCCCAACCCAGCCCCGGAGGGTCTTCTCACCACTGGGTGGCTCTCCCTCGGGGTTAACCCTTGCATCTCCCCAAATTAGCTAATAACTGGTTACCATCAAGCATCCTGCCGATGACCTCTGGACTTTAGGACTAAACCATTGACCGCTTTTGTGCTTAGAAAGCCGCACCCCTTGGTGAAAAACCGGTCTCCTGGTCTACCAGGGTCACCTCTGCCTGACCTTCTCCTTCTGTTGCCATTCATTGTTGAAGATTGATTATAGATTTGTCTTTGATTTCAATACTGTAGCCCCCTTGCCCCAAGGATAATGGGGCCTCTTGGAGCTGCTTACTGGCTACCGGATGCTGGATTTTTAGAGTGGCCAGAGGCTTTCAGACTTGACTGTGATGAACCACCAGGAGAGGCTATGAAAATGCAGGTTCCTGAGACTCTTAGCCTGGTGCACAGCCTTTGCCCAAGTCGACCATCATGGATGTTACAACCGAGGCATCTGCTAAGTCAGCGTTTCCCAGGAGATGGAAGCAGATGAGATCAAATAACTTTGGGGAATTCATCCTCTGGGTCCTTCTCAGAGGGTCAACATGTGCATTAGGTTACTAAAGACGCGGACACGTCCTGCACCAGCAAACCCTGTTTCATTTGGTTTAGTCTCAGCTCACTGGACCGAGGACCTGGGCCAGTGGGCATCCAGTGGACCAGGATTCTGTAAAACACCGTCTCCAGCGAGCGGCGTTGTCATGAGTCAAGCCGCACTTATTTGCCTCCTACTATTTTGGGACTTGGGATATTTTTAAATGGACATAGGATTTTCTTTTTCTGTTTTAAATGTTAAGGGATTATACGTGTATTAGCCCATCTGGATACCAGATGGGCTGGGCTCCAAAATGGCACCAGCCTCTGTTTCACATTTTAAAAGCACAGCTTCCTTCACCTACAACACTTCCAAGTTTTCTAATAAAAATGTAACCGACGTTTGCCATTGACAGCCTACGTAGCGCCAATGCCTGCACCCTGACAATAACGCTCACATGCTCAGGGCCCTACGTGCATGGAGGCACCTTCTCACCACCGGGGTTAACCCTTGCATCTCCCCAAATTAGCTAATAACTGGTTACCATCAAGCAGCCGCCGTGGGCTGTAACCGGTCCCCTCCCTGACAGGACACAGAGACGCTTGGAAACTGCCCCCGCCCCCCATCTCCCAGCCCCCAAAGGGCCCCTGTGGTCTTGCTTCCTAGGGCTCAAGAAGGGGGCTGCTCTGAACAGGAAAACTTTGTTCCTGCTCACTGTCCCTCCTGCGGGGTGAGTGGGGGCGGGGGCGCTGGGTCCGAGGCCCCGCGTGGGCTGTTGGCCACTCCACGTGCCTGTGTGTGTGTCACCTGCTGCACACACATCACCGCCCACCGGCGAGAGCGGCAGGAGGCAGCTGCGCCCTCTGCGTCTCTGGGCTTCCCTTCGGAACCGCCTGGAAGTCGCCGTGGGGTACTGGGAAGCACCTCCTTTCGGAGCAGGCCCACCCGGCTTCTGACCCTGGCTCGGCCACTGGGGGCTCGGTAACCTTCCGTGGGTGACCTGACCTCTCTGAGCCTCAGTTTCCTCATCTGCCAAGTGGGGCCAATGACACCCACGTGGGAAGGTCGGGAGGGGTCTGGGCCATAAATGGAAGGCACAGGATGGGCCCTCACAAGTAGGAGCAGCTGCTATCCTCTCGGGAGTGCGGCCCACCGACTGACCGCCTGTGGGCCGATGGACCGTGTGGAGAAGCCCGGTGGCTGGGGGGCCGGACAGGGCAGGAAGCGCCGGGTGGGGGTGTCGGTGACATGCACAACGGCGGGCAAGCGTGAGGGGGCGTGCGTCCAGGGCCCGGGGGCGGGAGGGAGGGGGCCGCGGGGGGTGAGCGGCGGGACCCAGGCGGCCGCTCCCTGGCGGGGCGTGGGCACCCAGAAGCGGCAGGAGTCGCGGGGGCCAGAAGCTCAGGGGCGGTGCCCGCAGCCTGGGTGGCACACGGGGCTCCCGGGAAGCAGCTGAGGAGCTCTTGGCACAGACCTTTGAGTTGGGGGACCCGGCTGGCTGGCTTCCCGGGCAGCCCGGCCGCAGGCTGCTTTTCAGGAGGCTCTCGGAGGTCAGTCTTTTTGGTGTCGCCTCCCTCAGAGGGGCTCGGGGGCTCTGTGTCCTCGCCAGCCCCGCCCACGTCCACCTGGGAGCCTGCTCCCTGTGCCTTCTGCACATTGGCTTTGATTTCCACGTGGAACGTGAACGCGGGGGGCCCGTCCGGCCCTTCCGTGGGCCCCTCGGGCTCTGAGGCCGGGGGCTCTGTGCAAACTTTGGGGAGGAAATCCACACGGAGGGGGATGGCACCCTCAGCCGGAAAGCCTGGGGTACCGGTGGCTTCTCTGGAAACTGTCTGGGGGGCTGGCCCCCCTTGGGTTGGGGAGCTTTGCAGACCTGGGGAGACTTGAGAGGGAGGGGAGACCTGGGAGGGAGGGGAGGCCTGGGAGGGAGGGGAGTCCTGGGGCGAGGACTCGTCGATGTCCCGGTCTTCATCGACCTCCTTGCCCCCCAGCCTCTCTTTGCCCCGATGCCCCTCCTGACCCAGGCCTCCCAACGGCTGGTGCCCCAGCAGCCCCAGGCCGTGGCGACTCCCCGCTGAGTCCTCGGGCTCCGTCCCCAGGGGCTGGTACGCGGATTCTCCGGGGCCCTCGGGCAGGTTGGGCATGTGCTGGCGGGTCAGACCCGGGGTCCTCGGGCCCGTGGCCGCGTCTCCATGAGGCCTCGGCTCTCTGAGGGCGCCTTCCTGGACCACCTCTGGGTGCAGCTGCCCGGGGGAGCCGGGCTCCGGGCACGCCGGGGCCTCCTCCGCCCGGGCCCCTGGCTGTGGTCCCCACGCTGGGAGGGGCTCCTGGAGGCCGCCTGTTGGAAGAGGCGGTGGGCACGTGGGTTGATGCTGAGGACGGGGAGAGGCTTGGGCTCTGGCTGTTTCTCTCCCCGAGGCAGCACGGAGACCCCAGAAGCTTCTCTGCCGTGTCCAGGCTGAGCCTGTCCAGGGGCCTCGCGGGCACCTCCCTCGGCTGACCCTGAACTCTCAGTTCCTCTGGGTTTGAAGAGGCAGTGGTGGCAAAAGGTTAGCGAGGGCTCGTTGACTGTTTAAGAGGGAACAATAAGAAAAGGACAGCCAAAACCGGTTTGGCTCAGTGGATAGAGTGTCGGTCTGCGGACTGAAAAGTCCCGGGTTCGATTCCGGTCAGGGGCATGTACGTTGGTTGCGGGCACATCCCTGGTGGGGGGTGTGCAAGAGGCAGCTGATCGATGTTTCTCTCTCATCAACGTTTCTAGCTCTCTATCCCTCTCTTCCTCTCTGTAAAAAATCAATAAAATATATAAAAAAAGAAAAAAGCATTTAAACCACGTCTTGAGCCCACAGGCGCTGTGCTCACCCTCATAGCTCGGTCTGTTTGGAATGAAAGCTCTCTTGGTCTACCTGCCACCAACTTGGGGGCTGGCGGCTGGGGGAGCACCCCCCTCTGCGGGCCTGCTTTCTCACCTTGGACCCGGTGACTCCCGAGGCCCCACCTAGCATTGGTGTTGGACACTCCTGAAGCCGGGTGGCCTCAGGGGTGGTGCTCACCCTAGGATAAATCCCACATCACTTTCTGGAGAAACAAACAAACAAACAACAAAAAATACCAGAGCCCCTAGTTCCTAGCTATCTTGCAATCTAGAAGCTTCCACATTACACAATAGACCCTGAAGTTTGTTTAGGCAGCAGATGATAGCCAACCAACCCAGCCCAGGCTGTAGCAGAGGTCTCCGTTTCCTAAGAAAAAGAATCTCTAGGACTCAAAAAAAATTAAGTTCTTAAAGGATGCATGCTAAATGATTACAGAGAGTTGCTTTTTCTTGAACCCAGCAGTTTTGGTCCCTGAGAAGAAAACCATAACAGGGTTTGAAGTTTGCACAGAGGAAGACGGGAAAGGAACGGCCTGCTGGGGACATGGTGGAGGCCCTGCTGCTGGGACAGACCTGCAGGGAGCACACCTGCAGGGAGCACCGCCGTCACACAGATCTGCGTTTCTGTTGGATATACATTCTCTGTTCCCCACGTGGGACAAGGCCAGCTTTTTTTCAGAACCCTGAACACGCCAGCGGTGACTCAGAAGTAGCTGGGAAAAACACGTTCGAGCTCCTTCTAGATCGGCACAGCCCCACTTGGACAAGCACCGCCTCCTAAAAAATCTGCTGGGGCCTGCGATTTAGGGCCCAGGTCCAAATTCTCTTTTCAGGGTCAAGTCCATCCGAGGCTTGGCATCTCCCTCCTCCCAACCGCCAAGGCCTGGCAGGCAGTTCCGGCCACTGACCTTGAGTCACATGTCCCGCCGCTTGGTCTTCCAGGTTGGGGGTGTCTCCGACGCCTGCTTCTTCAGCTGGTTTCGGTGTCGGCAAGCGAAGGAGACAAAAGCACAGACGGTTACTGTGTGCTGAGGACAAAGCTCTCTGCACCTCCCGGGAGTTTTCTGAAAGCGTTAAAAAAGGAGGCCCCAGTACCAAGGGGTGGTCCCTCTGACTCTGAAAATGTCATTGCTGGGGATGTTGACCACAGGTGACCACAGTCCAACAGGAAAGACCTTCCCCGCAGGGGCCAGGGGTTCTGAGGGCCCCACTGGACAAAGACACACAGGATGGGTGAGGTCAGAGGAGCAATTTTTAAAAATATATATTTTATTGATTTTTTTTTTTTTTTTTTTTTTACAGAGAGGAAGGGAGACAGGTAGAGAGCCAGAAACATCGACGAGAGAGAAACACCAATCAGCTGCCTCCTGCACACTCCCCACTGGTACGTGCCCTTGACTGGAATCGAACCTGGGACCCTTGAGTCCACAGGTTGACGCTCTATCCACTGAGCCAAACCGGCCACGGCCGGAGGAGCAATTTGCCGTCGGGCACGGCCATGGGACCTGTGTCTGGGTGTTGGGTTCCAGCCCCAGCTCGGGGCAGAGGTGAAGGGAAGGACGAGGCATGGGCGGTGGGGTCAGGCTGGGACTCACGCCTAGGCGCCATGATGGACCTAACCGCTGGGTCTCCATTTCCTCAGAATCCCGACGTGACGATAGCGATACCGGTTCTGCTCTTAGAGAAGAGCGGTGAGGGTTAACGCAGACGGTGTGTGAATGTGCTTAGTTAGCAAAGCGCCTGGCACAGAGCAGGTGCCCAGGGCTGTTCGGTTTCTTTTCTCCCCACCACGGGAAACCCTTTGACGGCATGCCCGGAGCAGGCACGTCCTGGTTCCCGGGCGGCCAGCAGCGCCAGCGAGAGCTTCTGGCGTGTCTTGGGCTCCTGCTGAGGGAGCCACAGCTCAGCCCACACACAGGAGACCGAGCAGAGGTTTCTGCACATCTCAATGGAGCTGAGATCAATACGCGTTAACGCAGAGCCGAGCTCAGCATCACAATGAATCAGGAAGGTGCTGCAGGACAGCGAGTGGAACTGTCCAGAGGAAAGAGCCTCTGGGGCCAGTCAGTCATCCATTCCCACACGCTGGCCTCAGGAGCCCAGGACAGCGGCTCGTAAAGCCTGTATGCTGTTGGCTGGGCCACCAGCCTTCTCTCCCACACCTGCAATGACTCAGCCTGTACCCCGAAGACAGAAATGACAGGTTACCATCCCTGGCCACGCAGGCCCGCCCCGGAGGGAAGGGAAAGACCCCCTGGTCTCTGGAGAGGCCCGGGATGGCCTCGTACACACTGGCCGCCGGCTGTCTCGGGGCAGCTGTGGGGAGGGGGGCCGGCGGGGAGCTCAGAAAACGCCCCATCGACCAGCTCGTAGGACAACCGCCCTCTGGGCCCCACGCGGACGCTGTGCTGCCATGGGGTCTAATGGGGGTGAGGCTGTGTCATCTGACAATACTGTCTGGGAGGCGCCGCTCCAAACACAGACTGGCTCTGAGTTTCTGTGGAGGTTATGGAAGGAGAACTCAGCGACGGCAAGTCCTGCTGCATGGCACGGATCCGGGAGGCCTGCCACCATCGTGGCCCCGGAGGTCGGCAGCTTTCCCGTGCCGAGGCAGAGCTGTGGTACCCTGGCCCTGGTTTGACGTTGGGGGGTGCCGAGAACTCTGACGACCCCCAACGCCAGCCAGGGAGGGCTCCGAGAAGTGAGAGGGCGGGAGGGCGTGGGACCGAGGCTGGGCCCTCACATCCCTAGACGGCCTCTCTGTATCCTTGAAGCCCCAAGAGGCAGTGACTCCCGCAGGGGCGGCCACCCTGCACCCCCAATAGGACCTCAGATGAGAAGTGCTCTGGGGGACACCAAGATACAGCAAATGGAGCCTGCCAGCTGGGGTGCCAAGCGAAGGTGCAAATTGTCCGAGTCAAACAGCTGAGACTCGAACACCTCCCGCCTCACTGAGGAGGCAGGAGGATGGAGCGGGAGGGTATCTTTGAGGAGCTTTCTTTAGGAAGAACAGACTGGGGGGGAGGGGGTTGGCCGTGTAGACACCCCTCCCACCTCAGTCCCAGGGAAAGGGGTTCAAGGCACCCCTTGGAGAGCCCTGGTGAGTGTCCTCCATGGTTAGTGACATGGCAGACGCTGTCAGACCGCTACCTGGGAAAGTTGAGGAGGGGAGAGGCCAGCCCTGCTTTTGGGGATGGGGGAGGGGGGTGGACAAGGAATATGGTGGAGGCCCCGCAGTCGGTCCACAAACCACAGTTTGGGCAAAGAATGTCTGTGTGTCTCCCTAGCGCTCCTATGGGCTCAGGGCAGCGTCCGTGTGGGGCTGCTTTAGACGATGTCCAGCAGGACCTCAGCTGGAGCGAGTGGCCTCTGCAGGGATGAGGCTGCAGTAGATGGTCAGCCCCGAGGAGCAGCAGAGAGGGAATGTCTGCCTGAATCCAGTGCCAGGGAGGAGCCTCCAGGGGGATGACCAGGTCGGGGGGAGGGAGAGGAGACCGGGAGAATGAAAAAAGGTCCCCACAGAGCGCGTCAGCTCTAAACAGTGCAGAGAGGATGCCGGCAGCGGCTCTCAGCAGTGCCAGCCAGTAAGACTTCCTGCCTCTCCCCCCCTCCCCCCTTCCCAGCCCAGAGGGGAGGGCTGCCGCCTTGAATGAGCTCTGTCTGACCTTTACACGGACTGGGCCTTCTGGTCAGCGTTTGCAGACTGTGTTTTGTGACTGATGGGACGAAAATCGTTCTGGTTACTAGGAGGGATGGGAAGTGGGGTACAGCGGTCCTCCCGGGCAGGGGAAGGGCCCCCATTGGACAAACACCGGGTGACTCATGACCCATCCCATGAATCCTTCCTCGGCCGCCAAACCACCTGCACCGTCCAGCATGAGGCCTGCGGGCTTCGAGAACATCCCCCTCCACCATCGCAGAGGACCATCTCCAAAGCAGAGACTGCTGGGAAGGGCGGGCCTGCTCGGCCTGGCACGGGGTTCCCAGCACGGGGCCCCCGAGCGGCTGCGGCTTCCCACGTGTCCCCACTCTCCACTGCGAGGGAGATCCTGTCCGCAGCTCTTCTGCGCTTCTTGCCGCGCACACTCCCGCCACCACGCGGACGGTGGGGTGTCACGGCGGCCCAGGAGAGGAAATGACGGCAGGAGCTCTGGGCGGTGCTCGCTGCCTCCTCAGAGCCCGGGAAGCTCTCGGGTGACTCTGGGGCCCCGCGTCCAGGGCTATTTCTGGTCGGTGCCGAGATGTCTGAGCTCTCCCCCATCACCTTGGACAGGACGCCGGCGCCATGCCGGTTCCGTGGAGACACGTGTGAAAGCAGAGTCGCAGGACTGGATGCCGGATTATACCCTGAACTCCTCAGGGCGTGTCCTCCAAAGGCCTGGGTCTGCCACCTGCACCCGGCGGCTGCCCACTCGGTGCTGCTGGCGGCAAACCGGCCCCTGAGGCAGAGTCTGCAGGAGGGTGGCCTGGCCCCGGGTGAAGGAGGGTCGCTGCCAGCCCGCCACGGCGCACCCTGACCGGGACAGGAAGGGGAGGCGAGACGGACAGCGCGAGGTCCTCTCCCCGGAGGCTGGCAGACAGCCATGGGAGCAGCAGGGCATCCAGGCGTCAGGCTGGGAGCAGCCCGATGGTCCCAGGCGCGGTGTCCGCCCACATCCCCGCGTCGCTCTGAGATGAGCACCGCCCCACGCACACCCTTTCCTGCAGCAGATCAGCCGGGGGCCCGGCCCTGGGTCACCCTCACCTGTGGTTCCTTCTGGGATCTCCGGGTGGGGCTGAGCGGCGGCGGCCGGCTTGCCGGGGGCTCCCTCCTCCGCTAGGGGCGCTGTCGCGTCTGGAAACCACTGAACATCACCTTTGGGGGGCCCGGGTGAGCCGCGCCAAGCCCCTCACCTCGCTTCGTGTGCGGCAGCAGGGCAGGGAGGGGAGGCAGAAGGGAACTCAGCCGCATGCAGAAAAGCCACACCGCAAAGCAGGCCCAGAGCCACCCTGTCTGACATCTCCCGGGAAGCCGTTAATATTCTGCTTACGTGGCACCGGCCCGTGAGACGCCCAGGCCCTCTGCCAGGAGAGCCAGGGAGCGCCCTGTGTGAGCGCGCAGTGCGCGAGCCCGCGGGGGACGTCCCGGGAGAGGTGGTGGAGAAACGCTGAGAATCAGGTGACTGTTCAGACGCCTGATCCTTACGGTGTTGCTGGAGAGGAACTGGGACTGAGGCAGGGCAGGAACGCTGGGGCTAGGGATGGGAGCTATGGCTTCGCTGGGAGTCCTTTGACCTCGCTGGGCCTCAGTTTCCTCATTTGCAAAATGGGACTATCATCTTCAGGTAGTCTCCGAGGTTTCCTCCAGCTGGCCCTGTCCCCGAGGCCATGGACCCCGGTTAAGAAGCACAGAGCCCCCTGGGTAGCGAGGAGCAGGCCCGTGCTTGACCACAGGACAGGGGCGGGGCCACCTTCAGAGCAGAGTCCGGAGGTGCGGACCCGCCACCAGGAGTGGCTGTCGGTCTCTCATTAAGGCAAAGGCTTCCGAATCGGCACTGGTCCCCGGGCATTGCCCTGGCACACTCCCAGGCGGTTCTGGGTGGACAGAAGGGGATGTCCGGGCTGGAAGCTGTCCGAGGGCCTGGTCCGTTGAGACATCTGGAGTCCATTTTCACGATGGTCTCGGGAGCAGGCCGAGAACCTCGGCCCAGCACGGCCCCTTCCCTGTCGGCTGGGAGCTGAGCTCTTGGGACCCACCCAGGCACGGCGTCCACAGTGCAGCGAGAGCTGGTCGGAAGGTTCTTCCAGGACACGGTGGACGGGACACTGAACACGTGGTGTGGACGGCCGGCCGGGGTTCTGGCATCAGCGTCTCGGGACTTTCTCAGGGAGGCAGGCACCTTGTGCAGCCGTCCTAACAAGGCCGGCAGGGTAACCCTTTCACCACCGGCTCTAAGGGCGGCAAAGAGCATTTGGCCTGGTATCCTCAACACCGGGCTGAGAACCTGGGAGTGGGGGCAGGGCCGTGCCCACCCTGTCCTCCACACGTGCACCCTGAGACCAAGCCGTGGGCAGGCACTTTCTGAATTCCTCCCAGGTGGATGCCGGGGCCAGCTTCTCCTCCGGAGACACACAGGTACAGCAACGGGCAGGGCCCGGAGCGGGGCTGAGAACAGAACCGAGAGCCTCCTTGGGGGGAGGCAGAGATGGAGGTGCAGATGCACGGACCGGTTCCTCGGAAGCCATTCTCAATTCCCTTGCCTCTTGATGTCTCCTATTGAAAAGCAAAAGACGTGGTGGCCCTGTCTCCCTCCCAGCCAGGGCGGGGCCATGGGACTCGGCTCTGACAAAGGAGACACAGGCAGAAGCTGGCCAGGGGGTGGGGCTTGCAAAGCAATCTTGCTTTCCTGATTAAAAGAGGACACTTTGGATGTCAGGGCTCCTCTGGCCGCTTTGCTTTGCTACTTTCTTTCTGCGTTGAAGGCAGATGTGATGCTTGGACGTGCAGCGGCTATATTGTAACCCTGAGGCGGCAGACCCGTACAGGAGGGCAGACGATAAAGACAGCAGAACGTGGGTGGGACCGGGGACTGCCCACGTCTGGATGTCTTATTCTGTGAGACAAATAAACCTCTTCATGTATTTGCCACAGTTCCTTGGGTTTTCCTTGACCTGCCATCAAATTCAGTCTTGACTGACATAGATGGGGAGCAAGAGGAGGCGGTCAACATCACGGTCCCAGGAGCACCTCAGGAGAAACGCGAGGAGCTTCATAGGAACCTAGACAGCTAACGTCTAGAGCGAACAGGTCGGAAGATGGGCTGGAACCCACATGGTGGCCAATGTCCCGAGGCCCAGCCAAGCCCATTGCTCCAAAGCGGAAGGACACTGAACCAAGCCCAGTCCTGACGAGCATGGACCCCTTCCCTCAGCCACACGGCTGCTCTGGGACCGGGTGGCTCCGGAAAGAGGGAGCTGGGCGGGGCTCTTGAAGAAGTGTGGGGAGGTCACTTGATAGGAAGCAGGGGCTTTGCGGAGTTGTGCTTGGGCCCTGCTTTGCCACAGACCCCAGTCTCTGCAAGAGAGGCCGCCTCAAAGCACCCACGCGGAGAAGGTGCCCATGGCTGGCACCAGCGAGCAAGGCATCACAGCAGGGCTTGGCTCCGCCAGCATTCCTGAGCCAAGCCCGAGCCACCCTGCAAAGCACTGAGCGAGCACATCTCTCAGCCAGCGGGAGGGGCGCGGCGATGCAGCCAGGGAGGGTGGCACACACGGGCGCAGAGCACGGCGACCGCAGGCTGGTGCGTGGGAGCGGCGGGCGGGCTGGAGCAAAGGGAGGGAGGAGGCCCCACCTTTGGCGGTCGGACTGCTCTTAGCATCCGCGGTTTCAGATCTGTCACCGGCGGGGGTCCGCAGGGGAGGCTCTGGAACATACACAGTGAGTCCCTCAGAACGGCCGCCTCTCCCAGCCCCCGCTTTGGGCCTCAGGAGGAGCTCGGGAGCGGTTTGTTTTGGAGCCAAAAGTCACTCAGTATGGAAGCCAGAGGGATGGACCGTGGCCGCATGATAAAACCACAGAGAGGACCACCTGCCCCCTCCCCCATCCCCAACACAACGGTGCCCCACACCAGGGTGATCAGGCACAGACACAGCTAGGAGCAGCTGGTCTGGGCGAGAGGAGACAGCGCCTTTTAATCAGCTTGTGGTTCCAGCCGGGGCAGGGCTCTCCTGACAAACGGTAGCAGATACCAAAAAGCTGTGCCCGTGGACCTGGGGTCTCGGAGAGACTCATGGGAGATCTCTGACACTAACGAAGGGCAAGCAGAAAACACCTGGCAGACACGCAGCCCTCCAACCCCTTCCTTTGGAAAGGAAGTAGCTCAGGGCTGACCCAGTGCCCGCTTCTAACCGGACAACTGGTGTCTGGACTTCGCCCAGCTGCTCTCATGGAAGGAGCTCTAAGTGCGGCCTCACCAGCCTTGAGTGGCAGCTGAAATGCCAGCCTTAGTTACTTAGAAGAAAACTGTCCTTTCAGAACCTGAAGCCTTTTAATCAGCAGGGGGTCTCATTTGACCCGTTAGCCAATTCACACCCTCTGCAGCTCTCTTTGGCTGCATCTAGTCCTCTCCCAACCTTTAGCACCTACTTAGACGCTCTTTGCCCGGTATTTCACATGTGGTTTCCTGCAATGATCCGAAGTAGTCTCTGCCACTTCTCTGAAGTGTCGCAGGTCAGGTGGCACCTTCTGCCAGGGATACCCCTGCTCCCCATATAAAAACAACTCGTTCTAAGTCCTTAGCGGCCAGAACAAGCCTGAAGAGAATGAGGGAAATCTCTTAGGTAGGACTTGCTTCCTTGGCAAGTATATTCTTCGAGTAAGCAAATTCTTCGAAGGCTTCCCTCTCACAGCAGGGACACAAAGGTTAGCCGCTTCCAACTTGCCTGTAAGCTGACCCTTAGGCAACACGATTTGAACTGTGTGGGTCCACGTACACGCAGCTTTGTTTCAGTAAATACTGTAAGTGAATGCTCTCTTCCTTATGATTCCGCGGTAACATTTTATTTTCTCCAGCTTCCTTTCATTGGAAGAATACCGCACGTAACATAGAACTTAAGCTACCGGTAGGTGTTAATCGACCGTTTATGTTATCAGTAAGGCTTATGGTCAAACAGTAGGCTGTCAGTAGTTAAGTTTTTTTGGGGGGTATGTGTGTGTGTCAAAAGTTATATATGTATTTTCGATGACTTGGGGGGTTGGCACCCCAAACTCCCAAGTTGTATAAGAGTCAGCTGTGAGTGTATATATATATATATATATATATATATATATATATGTGTGTGTGTGTGTGTGTGTGTATATATATATATATATATATATATATATATATATATATATATATTTGCTTTGGCCTAGAACTTTTGATCCTCTTTTATGTGAAAGAATGGAGTAGTTTTAACGGATATACTTTAGGCAACTCTGAGACACAAAATAACTCAGTTAGCTGGTTCTTCCTGTACAAATTGAATTTAGTTTTCCCTTTACACAATAAGACTGGTGAAAACTGCTTTTTTTTTTTTTTTTTTTTCCTGGACTTAAAAAAAAAAAGAGCTTTTTATTTGAGAATAGCTTTAGATGTACAGAAAAATTGCAAAGATAGGACAGAGAGTGTACCCCAACCCCAGTTTCCCCATTATCAACATCCTTCATTATTATGGTACATTTGTTGCAACATAATCTATATTTTTAACTTAATTTTTAAACCAGGCAACCCTATCTAGAGCATCCCTATCTAGAGCATCATTTTTCATTGGCAGAATTCAAATGGGGCAAAATTCAGTATGTGTGATTCTAAGTTGGAGTCCACCCTCGAGAGTTTAATAACTGAGGTTCCCGGGGGACTCCGCCGAGTGATGAGAGGGATGCGGGTTGGGGGCTGGAGGGTGTGTGTGGGCTCAGGCCCTCAGACGAGGGAGCGCCAAGAGCTGAAATGAAGCAACGAGGGCTGGGGCCAAGCTGGGGCCTGTGGGGAGGCCAGAAGGCACATTTCTTGTTACCATGACACCAGGCAGGGAGTTCTAGGCTCATTGGGACCCCCCCCCCCCCCCCCCGCCCAAACCCCTCCCCTCCCATCACTCTTTCTGGCTGGGCAGCCTCTGAGCCCAGGGCCAGCAGGCCCACTCTCCCTCCACTTCCTCCAACGTGGAGCCCCCGTGTCTAATTTCCAAGCTCCTGTGACTCCAATGTGTCCTCTGCTTACACACGTACAGAGGCCAGCCTTTGACACAAGGCCCCCCAGCGAGTCCTGAAACCTTCCCAAGACAGGGATTGTTGTTCCTGCACTTGGGCACCTCCTGGTGGCCTGCCTCCTCCAGGGAGCCCTCCTGGATAGATGCACCCAGAGAAGGTCATTTCCCAGCTAGGAGCTGCACTGCTTCTACTCACTATCCCACACCCCGGGCTGCAAAGTGTTCTTTAAATTATGTTTAGTTCTAAAACAGGAGGTAGGCTGCTTGTCATTTTGCCTCCTTAGGAGTGGGTGCGGAGGGCAGGGGCAGGGTCCTTCTCACGCGGAGGCCAGCATGGTGCTCCTGGCGGGAATCGGGCGGGCATGGGGAGCGGAAGAGAGGCTGCGTGCTCCCTGAATTTGGTGGCCAGATGGTGAAATGAAATGTATGCCTTTGGGATGGGACAGGAGGAGGCCAAGCCAATTGGGCCCAAAAGATGTGTTTTAGAACATGGAGAGGTCGGCGCAGCTTATTAATGCAGGTACAGTAGGAATCCCAGCGCTAACCAACATGCTGAATAGGGCCCAGACAGGCCCGAGAGGGAGAGATGAAGATAAGGTGCAGGGCCGCATGTTTGGCATGCTAATGAGCGCTGCTGGTTTGTAGGTCACCGGGTGTGGCTGCAGACTCTGCGCTGCTCAGACTGACTAGCCCTGCAGGCGCTGTCCCACAGCATCCACTCAGGTGGCAAACTCTCCTCTGGAACGGCATCTCTTCAAAGAGCGTCCCATTTGGGTCATCGTGGCCCATTCAAAGGATGAGGCCTCTCTCTATTGGCAATCCAACCCAATAACGTGCTTAAAACTTCTTTAAAAAAAATACTGGCTGCAAACCCTTCCTGCCAGCCTTTTCCAAAGCAAGCGGACGGGCTGGGACTCCCAAGGCCCGGGCCCGCCGTGCAGAAAAGGGGTGCACTAACCTTTCAGGCCGTGGTCCCCGTCGCCCCCGTGGTCCTGCAGCAGGGTGTAGCCCCCCTGGGAGGGGAGGTCCTTCCGGTCCCCAAGCCCGTAGGTCCCTGCGTGATCCTCCATCATGTTGAACTCCTGGCGGGGCTCAGTCATCCTGGTTCAAGGCCCACCTGGGGAAGGAAGACGGGAGGTTGAGGCTGGGATGTTGAGATGAGGCTCAGTGCTTGGGAGGAGAAGGGGTGTGGAGGGGGGAGTCAGGGAGAGTAAAGTGCCGCCTCCCTAGTTCATGGCAGACATATCCCCAGCTCCCCACTTCCCTCCCCAGCAGCCTCAGCCTGGGCTTTGCGTCCCTGCCAAAGTGTTATTTATTACCTTTAATCCACAAACACCACGTAGTTCATGTTCAAAAGCACCAGGTGGACAGGTGCAGCGAGCCTGAGTTGTTATGCCCAGCACTCGTTCAACTTCATTAAGAAGTAAATGTTGCTGACTAGAAGTTTAATGTTTTTTGTTGCTGTTGTTGTTTAATGCAGAGGGTAGGACCAAACAGGAGAAGGAAGATGTCAGTAGGTACCCCCGGTAAGGACACTGAAGCAGAGAAAAGCACATGTTGTTCAACCTCATGCAACCACCTCTTGACCAGTGTCCTGACTCCCCCAGTTCCAAGATGAGTAGCGCCCCCTCCCCCCCCGCCCCCTGCCAGGAGGTCAAAGCTGTGGCCTCCGCTCACCTCACTGGCACCCACCAGGACCTCAGCTGTGCATTCTGAGGGTGAGCAGAGAGCAGGTGTGAGGCCTGGAGCAGCATGCACCCCCTTCCCTGCAAAAGCCCAGCAGAGGGCGGTAGAAATGATATTTACTCAGAAGCTGTTCTCATCTTCAGTGAGAATATTTCTTTATGTAAAAAATAGCTCATAGCTTGGAGTTTCTGGACTTTTCAGTATGCCACTTTGCCCTGGTTCGTTTATGCTACTTTGGATTATCCCATCAGTTTCCATTTTTATCTCTGGAAGTTTTCAGTGTCATGTCTTTTACTTTGATACCTCCCTCTATATAACCTAATTATCTCATAGTACTTATTCTTTACTTATCTTTGAAACTCCCCTGTCTTACTGGCTTTCAATTCCTCCCTTTTAACTTTTACATGTATTTGCTTCCTTTTGTTGTTTAAATTATTTTTACTTCTAATTTTCACCCCAGATTTATATTAGCTTTTCATTTATTAATGTTTTTTATTTTTGAGATAATTTTAGACTACCAGGAGAGCTGTAAAAGCAGCCTCTCGGGTCATTTAGTGATTTTTAACCTTTTGAAATTCCTTTAAAATATACTTCCCTGTGTTACCTTTTATCATTCTATCCTTTTAGGCTGTTTTTTTTTTTTCTTTCATCCTTTCCTCTTTATATTTGCCACTTTTATAAATTTTTCATAATCTAAATGCAGTCTTTAATTTTCCTTTATAATTTGTAGCAGCTATCTCCTTAGCTTTCTGTTTTCACTGGGACCTGTCTCAATGGCTCACGGGAGCTGCCGAAGTGGGTCAGTTGTCCAGGGAAGAGCTGATAACGCAAACTGGAGTGGGCGGGGCCTTTTTCTTTCCTGCCTCGGAGGCATCTAGCTCTCAGTTTCGGTGATCAATTAATAATGTCTCCATGGGAAAGGGGTGGAGGACACACCTGGTGACATGCGTCCTCTAAAGGAGTTAGGAGTTGCAGGATGTTTTAAGATCCACAGTCTCATCTCTACAGGTGTGGGGCAACTCATACAAACGGTGTACTACAAGGTGGAGGGTGCATGCACCTGGGGCAGACCCTCCACCAATTTTTTCCAAGGCTAGTGTTCATGGTGGGACAGCTCCAATTGAACTTCATACGTGGACACTGACATTTGAAAGGCATATACTTTTCATGTGCCATGAACTTTCCTTTTTCTGTCTCCCTCTCCCCCCTAGCCATTTGAAAAATGGAAATTCTCAGCGTGGCTTTTGCATTTGACGTTGGGTTTTGCTCATCTAGTGTTTTCCATAAGGTTTTAAGTCATTCCTGGAGCCCCAGGCAGCAGCCCGTTGTCCTGGGGCCTGGGGCCTGGGGACATGCTGCCTCGTCTGGGTCCATGGAAGCAGATGAGAGAGTGGTTGTTCTCGGGGCCCTGGCTTCTGATGACCGCCCCCCCCCCCCGCCCCCCCGGCACCACGCCACAGGGCTGGAGAAAGTCCGATGCACCAATAGGAAGCTGAATGAACTATAAGGGCTGCTGGAGAAATGAAATCACCCTTAAAAACACAGGCAGCTATTCACGATGCAACATAAATGAACTGTGTGCTTCTCAAGGGCCAATACTTTCCTTTGGAAAGAAAGTGCAATGCACGGGAAGAACTCCCTACTCGGGGAGGCTCACCATGCCACCCTCCTGCCGACCCCGGACAGCAATGCCCCTGGGTCCATGGATCTTCTGGATCAACAAGGCCGCACAGCCCCGGAGCCTGGTATGCAGCTGGTGCCACACGGCCCCTGTCCGAGAAGGAGCTTGCTCTGTGTGGGCACCTCACAGGCGTGCCACTGGACACACAGCAGTCCTGTGATGTAGCTAGTCATCAGCACAGATATTAAGATTCCCGGTGGATAGATGAGGACTCTGGGGAGGTCACACAGCCCAATGCCACACAACCAGTGGGAGACGATGCCAGGGTGCAAAGCCCGTGTCCTGATGGAACACGCCCGGCCTGCTCTTCCATCCTAAACCGTAAAATGCTCCCCACCTTCCTGTCCAGCACAGGTCTGGGAGGAGAAGGAGCATTGTCCAGGACTCACACCCAGAAGCTGTGTGAGCAAGTCACTTCTCTCAACCTTCCTCATCCACAAAATGCCCCTCTTAGCCCCCACACAGACCCCCTCTTCTGAAAGGCACCGGTTCCATGATCGGTGACCTCTGAGCTCCCTAAGTGGGACCGCTGGGCCTGTCCCCTCCAGTCCTGGAGGCCGAGGTCATTCACAGGACAGGAGGAGGTCTCCAGCCCAGCCTGGGGGAGAGGCAGGCGGCCCCAGCATCTCAGTCCTCCTCCTGCTTCCTCTCCTCCTCCCCTCCGCCCTGACCCCTGCCATCTTCCTCCTTGAGAACCAGGGCCAGATGATTTCTCTGAAATAATAACGGGACAAAGAACATGTAAACCAGCTGCCCACGGGCACGGCGCACGCCCCGGCCCGAAGACTTCCCTGCAAAGACGGAGGCGAAACAACAGACTAGACGCGGCCCTGACTGCCCAGACCCCTATAATCTGGAGGAGACACACAGACGGGAAAATAAACACACCGAGAGGTGCCTTCCTTTGTTTTCTCATTGTTCTAATCAACCGATCTCCCCACCCCCCTCTTGCCCTGTCCCTCTCCCCTCCTCTCTGATGTCCTACCTCCTGCTCCCCCAGGCAGTGACTGGGAGGCCGAGGCCGCAGGGTGGGAGGCAGGGAAGGAATTCCGGGAGAGGCACAAAAGTTGAGCTAAACCTGCAAACGAAAAGGAGCCACTTTTCAGGGACCCTGAGAAAAGGACTGCACCCCGACAGGAGAAGGCGCGAGCCAGAGGCTCCTGGAGTCTGCCCCTGTGTTTTAGAACCGCGGAGACGGAGGCCCCGGAGGCGCAGGGGCCCATGGAGTCGCTCTAGTGCCTCGTCCTACAGTCCCAGCCAGGGGCCACGAAAGGGAGAAAACGGTGCACAGGATTGGGAGGGACGGAGGGACAAAGGAGACAGGGCAGGCGAAGAGAAGAGGAGGGAACCGGAGAGGATTCGGCGCCGCCGGCCCTGCTGCCCTCTGGGACACGGGAATCAGGTGCGATGGCCGCTGCTCCCCACCAGCCCTCTGCTCGGGCCGGCTCCCCGGGGGGCCTAGGTTTCCTCGGACGTGGGGTGGTCTCTGCCTCAAGGAGGTGAAGGCCAAACAGCGTTCCTGCGCCTACCACTGCCATTCCTATTCCTTCTAATCTTCTTAACCACGGTGGACCACAGAACGTTCTAGAACCAAAGCAACGCATTTTGGTAATGAGTCATCCAGGTTCTAGAAAGCTCCTTGGGCAAGCCAGGGCAGCACTGGACAGCCTTTTGGCAGTTTTGGGATACTAACCAGTTAACCGCCACGATAATTTGAATTTAATTCAAAGAGGTCTGCCTCTTGCGTCTGTAGATGCTCATGGTGTACAAAAGGTTAGATGCACCCGTTTATTTGAGCTCTGACTGACCGTAAGCCAGCCACAGTGGCTTCCGGAAGAGGGTATCTCTAACATGACAGCCCATGAGAGGGATGGCTGTTCTCCCTTTCTGGACGAGGACACGGCTCCGAGAGGGTCAGGAACCTGTGGAGGGCCACACAGCTAGTTAGCTGCAGAGCAGAGAGTTTGAACTCTGACCTTTTGATGCTAAAGCTCACCTCTACCCTACTGTATCACCCCAGCGCCCAGGAAGTTGAACACACATAGCCTTTCCCCTCACCCAGGACGTGGTGCAATGACCATGTCTGGGCTGGAGTTAGAGGTAAGGGAACGCCTGCATCCGGGGCTGTTTTCTGCACCCTGGCTCACCAACTCACCGCCCTCCAAGCCAGACGCCCCTCCCAACCGGAGTCTGGCACCCGGAGCCCATCTGGGTAGCGGCGCCAGGCGGGAGCTTCAGGGCTGGACTGCAGCCCTCGCTAGGGGGCAGCAGACGCCTGCCGGGTGCCCACTCGCTGCAGCCCAGGTGGCCGCCGGCTTCTGGGAAGGCGAGCAGGCTGCAGGCCGCCCACGGTGACTCAGCTGAATCAGCCACCAGGCCGGTGGCTCTGTCCCCATAAAGGAAACGCGCCTTAGACTCCCCTCCAGTGAAAAGCCCCAGCTGGAATGCAGTGTACGGATACCGCACAGCTTTGTGAATCTGCTGAAAAACACCGAACTGTGTACACTCATGCCTTGTCCTACAAGCTGTTATTAAAAAAACAAAACACCCTCAATGGATCTCTTTCAGATAGCTGAAGAGCAAGTAGGGGGTAAATCTAGGATCCAAAAACAACCTTGGCATGAACTTTGTTCTCCAAGATGAGTTTTGGCTCCTGCATCAAACTTCCTTTGTTCTGGTCTCCCTCCCCTCCCTCCCCCTCCTTATTTATTTATTTATTTATTTGCACGATCACAAATTTAATAGTGATTTCCTGAGGGTTCCACATAGTTATAGGAACCATGGTTCAAGCCTCTCCAGGTATTGAGTGATGTAATTCGCACAGCTGCCTCTGTTATTGTGCATACCTCTGTAGATGGGGAAAGTCAGGCACAGAAAGGTTGAGTAAGTTGCCCAAAGTTGCACAGTTGACCTGGAATGGATTCAGGGTTCAAGGGCCAGGCAGCCTGGCACCAGAACCAGATCTCAGTAAGCCGGCAGATAACGGTGATTAAATCAAGTAGTGATTGGGATGCCAGCTTAGGAATACCAGGACACATGTTCAAATGGACTAAAGCTTTGGTTTTATTTGAAAACTTTCTCTTTGTATTGACACTCTATTCTTTAATGCTTATGGTCTAACGGTTTTACTTTAAGATATAGAGATTAATGAAAGGGCAGGCATATGAGTCTCCTGAGCGGAGGTGAAGTCTGGGGCCAAGGCCATTAGGAAATCTCTGTGCTCAGGGAACGGGGAGCCAACTTGTACCTAAAGGAAGAGAAAGAGCCGGGAGGGCTTCGGTCAACACCCCCAGGGGCTGGGTCTTGGCAAATGTGATGCCTCAGACGCTCTTCTAGCAGCTGGTCCCGGTGTGAGCGTCTGCACTGCACCTCCTCTGGCCACCGTCTCCTCTCCTGCCCCCACGGCTGACTCCAGCACAGGGAAGCCCTCCGCGGGACTTGCTGGAAGGAAGACAGCTCGGCAAACCTCAGAGGAGCTCTCAAGTGTGAGCTTGTGGTCACATCCATCACGGCGGACCACAGAACATTCTAGAACCAAAGCTGACTGATAGTAATGGGAGCCAGGTTTCAGGCAGTGCTGCCCAATCAAGTGGGGAGAAGGTAAGGGAGCCCACATAGAGGAGAGCCTTGTGTTGGGGAGGAGAAGCTGGAATCATCCTGGGCCTCAATCCTAAGAGAACAATCGACAATTGTCAGGGAGCATGAATGAAGGCCACTCTGGGGGGAGGCGGTGCTGCCGGACACACACACACACACACACACACACACACACACACACAAGGTGCCCCGGCTGAGGTCAGCGGCTACTGCCCACCCTCGTGCGAGAACTCACAGACGGTACCTGAGGACGCTCTGGTTTTAAGCCCAAGGTTTCCGTTTTGGTTTTTGCACTGAAGGCTTCTGTGCAGGTTCTGGAAGTCCGCCCGGTTTCTCTGTCTCTGAGCCTTTATCTTCTCATTCCACGGTCTGCTTCGGCGGGAAGGCTTTCTGGTTCATGCATTCCTCTTCCATTTGCCTGTTTCCTCACCGCTTCCTGGAGTTTTTCCCTGTAGCTGCCCCCGCCCCCCCCCATCCTCCATGAGCGCCGTGGTGTGGCCCTTGTACTGCGGGTCACCCTCGTCCTCGCAGAAGAGGTGCAGCCGCTCCCCGTGCTCCTGGCAGGACAGCCCCTGCTCCAGCTCCCGGAGGGTGGCGATGAGGCTGCCCAGCTGCTTGTTGGGCCACAGGCTGCCTCTCTGGAAGGGAGCCCGGCCCTCGGGGCAGGAGAAGGGCTCGTGTCCTGGCTCTGGACGAGGAGGAGTGGAGGCCTGTGAGGCGCAGGAGGCAGGCCTGGCAGTAGCTGTGGCCGCAGCTGATGCTCCCGGGCTCGGCCATCAGGTGCAGGCAGGTGGAGCAGGTGGCCTCCTCCCGCATCTTCTTGCTGGTGGTGGCCGGCGCCATGCCTCTGCCGAAAAGCTGCAATGCCGGACCCAGAGGTTCCCCACGACGGTGGCCGCGCACCCACCCCGCGCTTCCCGTGGACGCCACGGCCCCCACGAGCCTCGAGGCCTTATCTGGGCCACCACTGACGCCACGCACTCGCTGGAGGAAGTCACCTGGAGCAGCCGCTTCCCAAATCCTGGGAGGGAGGTTTAGGCAAAAATCTAGAATTTATTCTTTCATAAAAGTGACTCAGAGTCATTGTTTAAAAGTTAAATACAAAAATGTGAAAGAGAAAAGCAAAATAACCACTGTGAACATTTTAGGGAACGTCCCTGCAAACATCTCTCCCAGGCACACATGCGATTTCCCCTAAACCAGTTCTTCCGTAGCCTACTTTACTCACTTAATGACATGCTTGTATTAATCAGTGTTATCGTAATTTCTGGCCCGCCGTCAGTGGGTACCATGTGTTGTGTCTCTGCCCTGCAGATCTAACAGGCAGCAAATGTGCTACAAACCAACACAAGATTACACTTAAAATGTGCTAGGGACCGGCTCTTCACGTCTCCCCCAGCCCTGATTTTAACCATCCATGATTTCCTTTTAAAAAGAAAAAAATATTTCTATAGCCTGGCATTGTTTGCCCATCATATTGCATTCAATCCTCACAACAACCCATGTGAAGGAACCAATATTATTACCCCCACGCTGTGCATTGATGCTGCTGCCCAGGCTGAGGGGGGGCACACAGGCTCTGAATCTGCAGCCCCAGCTTTCAGTTTGACACTGCAGGCGTGGGGAGTGGGGTCTTGGGAGGCCTCCACCATCAAATCATGAAGCCCGACCCCAAAGCCCTAACGTAGGAGGAGCCAACCCCAACTATCCCTTTCCGAGGTGCACGAGCATCTCAGCACCCTTGTGTAGCTGGGGAACCTGAGTCGCAGAGAGGCAGAGGGACCTCACATGAACGTAGAGACAGTGGTGGAGCTGGGGACAGAGTCTGGTGTTTGGAGATTTGCTGGAAAGCTCAGCTTAGGAATGGGGTTTTCTGGGCAGAAGGGCCAGGCGGAACCATGTCAGGGACACAAAGACACTGTGTGGAGTGAAGAAACTATCGTAAAAAAAAAAAAAAAAAAGAATTTCAACACAACTTTGGAACCATCCAATCCAGGTATACAGCTACCTGGATCAATGAAAATTGACACATCAGCAATGTGGGTCAGCGAGAGACAGTAAATCAAAGCCGAGGGCACACATTTAGTCTCTGGGCCCCAAGAACCTATTTCAGGAAAAGCCTCTGTCCATTGCACGGTGCCCATCATCCACCGGAAAGGCCTGGACAACGCTTATGTTCAGAAACAGAAAGAGTCGAGGAAGGAGGGAAGGGAGAAGGAGCAGGTGGAAGAGTAAAGGCTGTCAAGAAAGAAGTATGAAGGTCTTAGACACATAACAGGAAATGAAATTCTGCTTGGCAAATGCATTTTTTCATTCCCCCCAGGTCTAGCTGGATACGCCACTCGTCCAGACATCGGATGACGAATGGACCTCCGTGGTCTGGCTCCTGCCTCAGCAGCACTGCGGGTGCTGGGAGGCCTCTCAGACGCGCCCCGGGCCCCCCGCCAAAGGGCATTATGGGTTCTTAGAAGCACCTGCCCCTCCATTAGCCGTTACTGAGCTGATGAATAGCACTTAGGCTGCTGCCTTCCCAAGGCACTCGGAGAACCCTGCGCGGCCACTCGCCCCCACTCCTTCTGTGGAGAGCACCGAGGCCTCCTTGCTAGTCAGACAAATGGCCAGACTCCCTCAGCCCGTGGCTTCCAAGGTGCAGGCTTGGCTCCAAGTCCTCCCGAGGGACCCTTGTTCCTGGTCCAGATCCATCCATGCATCCGGGTGGAAAGGACGCCTGGTGTGGAGTCAAAAGCCCTGGGTTCGAGGCTTAGTGGGACCACTCACTGGATGGTCGGTGCTGGGCCAGTCACCTGAGCCTTGGTCCTATCATTTGTAACACGGGTCTGAGGACACCCGCCCCACAGGCGGGTCACTGAAAAGCGCACACGAGGCTGCATTTTTGTGACCTTTGACGGTCTAGGCCAGTGGTCGGCAAACTCATGAGTCAACAGAGCCAAATACCAACAGTACAACGATTGAAATTTCTTCTGAGAGCCAAATTTTTTAAACTTCCACCGAGACCGGTTTGGTTCAATGGATAGAGCGTCGGCTTGGGGACTGAAAGGTCCCGGGTTCGATTCCGGTCAAGGGCATGTACCTTGGTTGCGGGCACATCCCCAGCTGCAAGAGGCAGCTGGTCGATGACTCTCTCTCTCATCGATGTTTCTAGCTCTCTATCTCTCTCCCTTCCTCTCTGTACAAAATAATAAAATATATTTAAAAAAAAAATAAACTTAAACTTCCTCTAACGCCACTTCTTCAAAACAGACTGGCCCAGGCCGTGGTACTTTATGGAAGAGCCACACTCAAGGGGCCAAAGAGCCGCGTGTGGCTCGCAAGCCCCAGTTTGCCCACCACGGTTCTCGGCTGATGCGAGTAAAGTTGTCATGACGTGTGAGTTATGGGCAACGAGAAGGTGTGGGGAGGCAGGGAAGAGGAGGCTTGCCCCGAAGGGATAACACCAGGGGCCTTTGTGCCCCTGGCCTGCAGGAGGAGGAGGAGTAAGCATGGGCAGGAGAGAAAGGCAGCTTTGGGATCGAGAGCCTGTGAAGAGGAGGAGACGTGAGGGGTCCTTCTAGGACGGTCTTGGAAGCACTGGCGCCCAGATCAAGCCACAGGCAAGCACGGAGAGGACACGCTAGGGGACCTGGGGAGGGACAGAGGGCCGAGTCAGCACAAAGTCTCCCCTTGCTGGGAACCTGCCAGGATCAGCGAGCGAGGCGGGGACTGGAGAGGCCCTGAGGAATGGCCAGAAACGGGCTCTTCCTGCCGTGCCACTCGGTGAGATGGGCACCACCGGGAGAAATGGAGGAGAGGGGAGTTTGGAAGGAAAGCAGGAAGTGTTGAGGATGTTTTCACCTCTATTTTTTGAGTCTGAGGACATCCTCTGGAGGACGCAGGGGAGGAGGACGGCGGGAGCTGACCGCTAATCAGAACTTGTCCCTCCGTAATGAACGACCTGAATGCAGCCTGGGCTGGGTGGAGGGTGGGGGGTGGGGAGGCGGGGTGGGGGAAAATAATCAGCTAGAACACACGCTAGAAATGCCACAGCAGATCGAGCACTTTGACAGAGGTGCGTGGGCACTTCTGCACCATGGCCTCAGGCCCAGAGGTAACAGTAGTGCCGTTTGGGGGACCTTGGATGAGTCACTCAGCCTCTCAGAGTCTCCGTTGCCTTGTCCATAGAACCGGCACTGGCTCCCAGTAAACTCTAAGTGTCAGCTGGGTTATTGTCTGAGGACCTTACCACCCCTTCATGTAGCCAAGCCTTTCTGTACCGTGAGCATTTTCAGACTAAACAGCTTCTCAGGGCACAGAGCCCCGCCCACTTTGGATCCAGGGACAAGTGGTGCCCGCTGGCCCTCCCAATGCCGCCTCTGGCCAGGCCGGGCAGATGGCGAGCCCAGTGAGGTCATCCCCTGGTCCCGTGATGCCTGGGGACTTGGCCAAAACCGTGTCCTGGGGCACCCTGCGTGACGCTGACTCCTCGGAAGGAGGAAGGAGGAGAAACATAGGGGCAGACGGAGAGGCCCACCCTGCATTGCCACGTGAGCAAAGCAGTTTCAGAAATGTGTGCGCAGAATTGTTATAAAAAGACGGTAACGTATATACGTACATGCGCAGAACAGAGGCTTTCTCTCTCTGGGGAGGAAGCAGAGTTATAGAGACTTTATCTTGGTGGTGTCTACTTGTTTATTTCATTAATCTGTTTTATAAACACGGATTGTGCTATCGTCTGATGGAAAGCAACAAATACATTCCCGTGTTGGCAAAGCCTGGGAGGCGTCTCGGGAAATGGGAACGCCACAAGCCCTTCAACTCCAAAGCGTTCGCCACGCGCCCCCCTGACCCCACCTCTGCGGCACGAGGCTGGAAACGCCCGCCTTCCCGAGACAGGAGTAGGCATCATGTCACCTCCGCTCCCTCCCTCCATCCACTTCTGGTCCAGTCTTTACTGTTATACCTGTCACCCCCCCACTCTAACTGAGCTCCAGGAGTCCCCCTACGGACTTACGCTTAGACGGTAAGCCCCTTGAGGGAGGAGGAACTTATTTCTAACCACTCTAAACAACTGGGTACTTAGTGCAGTGCGTGGTATGGGTTCGGGGCTTAGTATACCTTAACGCATGCATGAATGAAAGAAAGAACGAATGTTAATTAAGAGCCACTCCTCATACGCCATCCAGTGAAGGTGCTCACTGCCGCCCTCTCTCACTCTCAGACATGCTGGTTTCCCTTCCCAGAGAGCCTTGTCCCTTTCCCTCCCCTTTGTCTGGTAACTCCTCCAGCTTCAGATTTATCAAAGCAGCCACTGCTTCTAGATGCCCTTCCCAGGTTCACGGCGCTGTAATCTGACGGTGACTTGTCTCGGGGGCTGGAGTGATGATGCTGTGAGGCTGTGAAGGCAGCACCGTGTCTTCAGCCCTGCCCCCCCCCCCCCCCCCCCGACCTGGCATGAGGGAGGCGCCCAGTCAATGCTGCTGAGCCAGTGAGGGTGTGGGGCAGGGCAGGGACGGGCTTTGGTGGGATGGAAGAGAGGCGACAGCATTCATCACTGACGCGTCTCAAGCTCAGAGCTCACGGCCTGTTTCAATGCGACAGCCGGCCTGTTCTCTGTGTGGGCCACCCCAGTTCCCTGTGTGCTCAGGTGGCACACGTGGTTCTCGCAGGGGCGTGCAGGAACACACCCTGGATTGGCCTGAAGCAGGAGCTGGCTCTGGGCGCTGTCCAGAGGTGGGTGGTGAATGATGCCGTGGAGGGAGGGTCCTTTCCCAACCAAAGAGCAATGCTTTGTGCTTCAAAGGCACAACTCAGACCCATGCACTAGCCTCTCCGGTGAAGATCACGTTTAAGTCAAAGCTGCCACGCTGAGGCTGTAGGAAGCATCTATTATTAACAGACAGAGAGAGAAAAGTGGGCTCCTGAGGGAGAGGCTCACCAATCACCACACGCGCATGGAGAGAGGTTTGGGAGCTGATCAGAGATGTCAGCTGGGTGATAAATAAAGTTCATAGTGGCTTTCTGTGCACAACATGCATTATTGATGCTGTGCTCAGGGGCTGTGTGTATGTGTGTGTGTGTGTGTGTGTGTGTGTGCGCGCATGCGCGCGCACCTTACATGTATGTGCACATATACCCTCCGGGCCTAAGGCGGTCCCAGGATGCCTGCGGACAGGACAGCAGGCCAGGAGAGGATGATACAAACATGACAGAGCTGTCGCACTGGCCCAGCCCTGGCGGAGCAGCTGGGGAGACCTCTGGGACCAGGACAGTGAGCAGATTATAAGGAAGGCATGTACCAGCCCCCACCAGGGACCCAGAAAATGGAGCAGATGTGGCCACTGCCCATGGATCTATTTGGTCTGGCCGGAGATGCATACACAAATACTGAAAGATTTTGGAGCACAGGACCCATGGTCAGCTCCATTTGTGGGATGCTGCCTACCATGTGCATGGGCTCCAGGCTGGACAAAGGGATGGAAGATGGGCTCCCTGCCCTCTTGGGGTCGGGTTTGGGAGGGGAGAGAAGGACCTAAGTACACTTCAAGGCAACAGGTCAGAAGAGAGAAAGCACATTGCCTTGTGCCCCAAGAGTCTATGATTCTGAGAGCTCAGTATAGAACAGGGGCTAGAGACAGAGGCCGCAGCAGCTGAAAGGAGAAGGGGTTAAGAAGGCTGGAGAAGGCTCTGGGGACCTTAGCTTAGACTTGACGGGAGGGCAAGTTTGTAGGGACAAAGAGAGGGGCCCTGACAGGGTCATTATCAGACCAAGGGGTCATCATTGGTTAAAGGGGTGGTGGTTGAGAGACCAGACATGTTGGAGGAGCCCAGGTCAGAGAGATGTAAGGCCAGGAGCCAGCCAAAAACCTCGAGCCAACATCCGGGGGACAATTCTCTTAAGTAGCCAGGGTAGCCAACAGGCTCTCTCTGAGACAGTTCTGCTTGCTGGAAATGAACAAAGATTGAAGAGCATGCATCTTGCAGGTTTGGCTCTGGGGGCGGCGGTGGAACTGTTAATTCTTGCAGAGTCCAAATTCCTGCACCACCCCCTAGTTCCGAGGGGGCGGGGCCATAATTAGACTGGCCCTGGCTGCGTGCCCACCTCTGACCACCTTCCCAGGGTGATCCTTGGACCAGAAGCAGCGGCAGGTTACATAATTGAGCTGCAGAGAGGCCTGGCCAGACGCCCTCATTAGAAAAGGCTGCAGCAGCATAAAGCCTTGTGAGATGACTGAGGGGGGTGGGCAGGGAAGGAGGGAAATGGCTGAGGTGGGGGACTGAGGGAGGGAACAGCTCCCAAGAGGAGATGCCCTGTCTCCTGAGGGAATGGGAGGCCTCCTTGGGGGGACAATTCTCAGCACGCAATTAGCTGTCGAAGTCTGCAAACCCCACCACGGTCATTTTTCAAATTTTGGTGACGGGCTCTCGGATGCAGCAACCTTCCCTGGAGAGACTTCCCCAGTGAGGCTTACATTTTTCCAGCCAGAGGAGGACAAAAACACGCACAATTATCTTAAACAGAAGAAGTCCCTTTGCTTTTCCCAATTATTAACCCGGGTTGTTAAGTAGCTGGTAGGAGCACAGGTCCTTTTAAAAGGGAAAAACTGCCAGAACCAGTTTGGCTCAGTGAATAGAGCCTGTGGACTGGAAGGTCCCGGGTTCTATTCTGGTCAGGAGCATATACCTTGGTTGTGGGCACATCCCCGGTGGGGACTGTGCAGGAGGCAGCTGGTTGATATTTCTCTCTCATCAATGTTTCTAGCTCTCTATCCCTCTCCCTTCCTCTCTGTAAAAAAATCAATAAAATATATTTTTTAAAATATACAAAAAAAATGGAAAAACTTAGAACAGGCCTTGGGCTCAGGGTGGCCACTTGGTGTTTTTATTTGTGTTTTAAATTTCAAATGGTGACCCTGAGTGTGAACTGCAAAGTATAACATTTTTGCTTGGTAAGTGAAACTTTTATTTAAACAAGATATATGTTACTGAGTTTGAATAATATTTTGAAAATGGAAGTTTATTCTTCTTATATTGTTACTAGAGGCCCGGTGCATGAAATTTGTGAACAGGTAGGGTCCCTAAGCCTGGCCAGCAATCAGAGCTGATTAGGGCTTCCGGCTGCTGGCCAGGGCCTTCCTTCATTTCGTGCCGACCCCTTGTGGTCAGTGCACATCATAGAAAGTGGTTGAACTCCCAGTCAGTCCAACTCCCAAGGGGACAATTTGCATATTAGCCTTTTATTATATAGGATAGTGTTTAAAACGAAAGAATTAAGCAAGAAAATTAAGCAGTACATCAGTGGTACAATTCAGTAGTTGCTAAATTATAGGCAACCTTTGAAGGTGTCTCACTTTTATTAAAGTTCACCTATTAATGACTGAGCAATGATTTACATAAAATATTAGGTCAGGCTGCAACTAATGAATCAAAACTCAGTAGATGTAAAAACTATTTAGTAGGTAGTTGTGCTTTTTTTCTTTTTCGTACTAAAATATTTACTTTTAAAAAATATGGTGTAATTATATGTCTAGAGTTTAAGAAAAGAAACATTTTATTATCCGTGTTTCTTGTCTGCCCATTATTATGACCATTTCATTTCATGATTATTTATGAAAATAATGTCGTCACATCAGAAGGGAACTGTTAAGTGACTGGTATCAAATGGCTTGATGCCACTGTTCCATAAAGTGGCATGTGATCCACCCCTTCAATGATCACTTAGCTTCAATCACCCACAAAACTGTAAAAGAATGAAGATGAGTTTCCCCCCAGACTAGAAATGTCCCTGTTGATGCCCTTTCTCCCTCAACCACCTCACACAGCAGCACCAGGACGATGTCTTTTAGAACGTAAAGCTCCGTGATGTGAAGGTTCATGATGACACCTCAGGGCCAGGGATGAGAAATCCTTGCAGGACTGGCAGCGGGTGGCGCTCCTGGCAGGATTTGGCCCCTGCCCGTCGTGGAAACCAGAGGCCAGCCCTCACAGCAGCCAGAGTGTGTGGTCCCTGCAGCCCTGACCTACTTCCCAGTCTTCTGGTCGGGGATCTGGGCAACCGTGACAAAACAAAATTAAACAGATTTGGAATGAGCCTCTGCTAGAAAACCCGAACAGTGTTCACCCTTTTCTATGGACGGGAAGCCAGTATCAGGGATAGAGGAACAGTTTAATCACATAAATTTAAAAAATTAACCATGGACAGTAGAAAGAACACAGGCTTTGGACTTGACATCTGTGTTCAGATTCTGATTCTTCAATTTTACTGGCTGTGTGGTCTTGGGCAAGTGACTTAACCATCCTGAGCCTCAGTTTCCTTGCCCTTGTGAAGCACATAGTAGACAATCAAGTGAGACAAGGGTCACAGGGAGAGGACAGTGGGGTCATAGGAGTGTGAGATGGGGACTTATGTAGTCTGGGGGTTGTAGAAAATTTCCCTGAAGAAGGGATGCTCATGCTGAGACTTGAAGGATGAATAAAGTTAGCAAGGTGAAAGGGAGGGGCTAGTAAAGAACATTCCGCACAGAGGGGACAGCATACACAAAGGCCCCAAGCCAGAGTGCTTTCGAGGAACTCTAAGATGACCCTTAAGGCTGGGAGATCAGAGAAGCTGTGGTGCCAGATGTATGAAGCCACTGGCATTTATTTGGGACTTGTTTGTTACTGCAGCATAAACCTGACCTTGCTGACTAATACAAGTGGTTATAGTAGAAAGATAAGGAGCCGAGACCAGCCTGGATTCAGCTGAGGAGGGTGGGCATGTTGGGAGAAAATAGAGGTTGAAAAAGTGTTGACAACACTTTAATATACATCAGGCCCGGCCAGCGTGACTTGAGCATCGACCTTTGAACTAGGAGGTCATGGTTCGATTCCCAGTCCGGGCACATGCCCGGTTGTGGGCTCCATCCTCAGTGTGAGGCATGCAGAAGGCAGCCAATCAACGATTCTCTCTCATCATTGATGTTTCTATCTCCCTCTCCCTTCCTCTCTGAAATCATTAAAACTATACTAAACAACAACAACAACACACCAGGCTGGGAAGAGGAGGAGAGAACTAAGGTGGTTGACTGGAGAGGGCATGTATTTTTTTAAAAATATATATTTTATTGATTTTTTTTACAGAGAGCAAAAGAGAGGGATAGAGAGTCAGAAACATCGATGAGAGAGAAACATCGATCAGCTGCCTCCTGCACACCCCCAACTGGTGATGTGCCCGCAACCAAGGTACATGCCCTTGATCGGAATGAAACCTGGGACCTTTCAGTCCTCAGGCCGATGCTCTATCCACTGAGCCAAACCGGTTTTGGCAACATGTATTTTGTTTTAAAGAGGGGACTCATTTAAATCTCCCAAATGCTGACAGGAAGGAGTCAGGAGAGAAGAGGACAGAAACAGATAGGAAAGCTAAGCGAGGTCAAAGTGCTTGGCTTGGATGACCCATGTCAGCACTGTTCTGTTCTGACCAGAGTGTGCTCTGTGCACCTCTCCTGGCAGCTCTTAGGAACCTGCTAAGGCCAGGCTCTCCCCAACCCCGTGCTCTGGATTCCTTCTCTCCACCTCAGGTTGGCCCCTTGCCAGGTGGGTCTGAGGTCCCGCTCCAGCCATTGAAGGGAGGCCTGCCAGGAAGGACCAGTATGTGAGATCCCAAGAAATGAAGAGAATGTGGTCCCAGGAGGGGGTCTGAGTGTGGAGGAGGAAACCTGTGCTAGCCCAGCTTTGCCATGAACTTGCTGTGTGACTCCGGGGGAGGGTCACTTTACCTCTCTGGGCTGTTACCTCATTTCTCAAGTGGCTCTGGCATCTGTTAACATTATCACCTTGTGCCGGCGCCTCTGTGGATTTTTCTCGGTATAACACAGAAAGCAGGGGAGGTGTGAGGAGAAGGGGTGGGGGTCCTTCCTAGAGGAGGAAAGGCAGTTGAAGGGAAAGTGGGTGACTCATCTTAAGGATGTCACATGTTTGGGGGCTGTTCCCAACACTTACATCTTTCTCTGCTGGTCCCACCTTTCTCTTCCCTCCCAGCCCCCTTGTTAGAGGGTTGCTGAGGCTGTGACCCGCCATCACAAAGAAGTTGGGGTGACTCTGTGAGGAAGGCAGAAGAGGAGGTTTGGGCAAAGGTGGGACCCAGTTGGCCTCTGGGGGTTCTTCCATCTCCATGGGAACTCCTCTGGGAGTTCTGGGTCCTATAGGCCAAGCAGAGTGGCCTGTGACTAAGGAACAGGGGAGACACACTGGCCATGGGGCAGGAATCCCACACTCTTGCCATGCTGTGCCTGCCAGCCCCTCTGGAGGGAGCCCACGGGACAGCCCAATAACGGAAACTGAGCCAGGGCCCCTGGAGGGTTGGCTGGAAGTGTCTGGTTGCTTCTCTGGGTGTGGGTGTGTCCCCACAGAGCAGGGTCTTGGGGCTGAGCTCTTGGTCCTTGAGGCACTGGGGGATCCCGCAGGTGCGCCGGAGAGGCCTGTGGAGCCGGGTGTGGGATCTGCACCACGGAGGTTACTCCCGAAGAGACAGGTGTGGTGTCAGGTGGGAGACGGGCCCTGGCCCAGGCCCTGAGACCAGAAAGCGCCTCACCCCTGTCCCCTCTGCGGAGGGGCCCAGATTCTGGAACGGTAGCTTCTCTGACTTCCCCTTCCTAACAGGAAGCGCCACCACCTGGCCTGGAGTGGCTGGAGGATGAAATGGAGTCGTTTGTGTGAAGGCGCTAAGAGAAGAAAAGACTGCTGAGGTTGTTTCTGATAGAAAAGGATTGGGCATTAAAATCCTCACCCAGCCTGGCCTCAGGGAACTCGCCCACAGGGTTCTCACTTGGAATGCAGGTTATCAGGCATTCTGGGCAGCAGGGTGGCTCATGGGGCTCGTCGGGGTTGTCACAAACCCCAACAAGGGTCAGACACTAAATAACACAGAGTGCCTGGTCAGTGGTTCAGTGATTGAGTGCCAACCTATGAACTAGGAGGTCACGGTTCAATTCCCAGTCCTGGCACATGCCCAGGTTGCAGGCTCAACCCTCAGTGTGGGGTGTGCTGGAGGCAGCCAATCCATGTTTCTCTTGCATCACTGATGTTTCTATCTCTCTCTCCCTCTGCCTTCTTTCTCAAATCAATAAAAATATATTTAAAAAAAAATCACAGGAGCTTGCCTTCCCTTGACCTTCTACCCCATCCACTTCTACTTCCATGGGAGCACTCCCAAAGGTGCCCCGCCCTCCATTACATACTGTGCTTGTGCTCCACACACCGTGTGTGTGAGCTCCTGTGAGTTCTATTCACCTGGAGTTTTCCTTTGCCTAAGGTGGTGAAGGCCCAGGCTAGCCCACGAGGCCGAGCAACAGACCTGTGGTCCCCTCTGTGAAATGAGAGGGTGAGACCAGGTCACAGCTTCTCACTAGGGGGTGACAGGCACAGCTGCATCACCTGGGGAGGCTTTGAAAGAACCTTCTTCCGGATATTTCTATCCTTTTCAAGTGAGCTGGGGCCTGAGCCTATGTATGAATTTATCTTTTATTTCTAAAAGGCACGATATACTTGGTAAAAAAAAAAAAAAAAAAAAAAAAAAAAAAAATTAAGTAGATAATAGCATAGAATAAAAATGATATCTCATGCCCTATCCACCTAGCCCAGCTGCAGTTATTACCCGTCTGGACCGGTGCCATCTGATCTACCAACAGTGACCTCTCACTGGTTTTATCAGCAGTCCTTGAATTATGTGTGAAGTCAAGTGTCTTTTCATGTTTAGCCACCCCATCCTCCCTTTCCCCCTGTAAACTACCTGCTTTTCTCTCTTTCCCAGGGATGGGTGTTTTGGTAAAGGATCTGGAACGATTCTGGGCTGTCGTAGGACCCCCGTCTGTCTGTCTGGGTGACCCAAGTCCCCTTAAAGCTCTAACACTGCACACCCATGAGCATCATGAAAAGTCTGAGGGTCCAGGGCCCGTCCAGGCTTCATGGAGCCCGAAGTGAGAGGATCCCTCCGCAGGAAGACTGAGATCCCGGCCCGGGCGGGACAGCCCTCTTTGCAGGGGACGAGGGGCCATGCTTGTCTTTAACATTTGCCCCTTCGTCCCACTCGTTGTTGAGTGTCATTTGATGGGAATGAGGGAGACATTTTGCATCTACTTCCTGGGAATCCAGAGCCAGCATGTGTGGCCCCAGCTGCCTCTCGCTCCGTTTCAGGGCGGATGCAGAGTCCTCGCATTCAGCGACCAGGAATGACCAGGCTGCTCGGCGGCGTGGGCCCCAGCATCCTAGTGGAAGGGTGCGAGGTTCCCAGGGGCAGCTCAGGTGTCAGAAATGCACCGCAGACCCACGCGAGCCCTGCGAAGGGCAATATTTCACGTGCTCTCTCTGGCATGGCGTGCCGCTCAGCCCGGATGTACCAGATCCAGGCCTAACTCCGCCACCCTTACCCAGAGCTCGGTTCAGAGGAAGTGCTCAAGTGACCGCTGAAAGGATAAATCATTAACACCTTTCTAATTGCCCCCCTTTCTGTTCAGGGGTAATTATTAAAGTCCAAATTGGTTCAGTCGACTGTGCTTACACAGACTCCTAGCTTACAGAAGGCTACTTTCTGACGGCCTACACCAGCTTTCTTGCACATTTCAAAAGCCCTTTCTTTGGCCCCGGGAACTAGGGTGGCCAGAAAAAATACAGGATGTCCAGTTAAATTAAAATTTGAGATAAACAACAAATAATTTTTTTTTTTTTTTAGTGTAAGTTTGTCCCAAAGATTGCATGGGACATACTTATTGTATTAGTTTCCTGTGGCTGCTGTAATAAATTACCACAAACCGAGTGACTTAGGACAACAGATATTTATCTTCTCATAGTTCTGGAGGCCAGAAGTCTGAAACCAGTATTACTGGGCCAAAATCAAGGTGTTGGCAGGGCCGCACACTCTCTGGAAGCTCCAGGAGAGAATCCTGTGCTTGCCTCTTCCGGCTTCTGGTGGCTGTCGGCATCTACTTCTCACCGATGTCCATCTGTCTCTGTCCTCACGTCATCTTCTCTGCGGTGCTCTTATTTTTATTTATTATTTCTGGTGGCTCACACCATGGACATGTATTGTCTCACAGTTCTGGAGGCGAGAGTCCAAGATCAAATTGTCAGCAGGGTTGCTTTTCTTCCAAAAGAGAATCCCTTCCATGCCTCTTGCTTAGTTCTAGTGGTTTGCTGGCAGCCTGTGTTGTCCTCGGCTGATGGAAGCATCACCCTGATCTCTGCCTTTATCTTCACGTGATGTTCTTTCTCTGTGTGTGTCCACCTCCAGATTTCCTCTTCGTATAAGAACACCCCTTCTGTGTTTTTAATCTCTCTGCCTTGCTCATCTAAGGACACAAGTGATTGCATTTAGGATCCATCCAGATAATACAGGACAATCTCCATCGGAAGGTCCTTAATTTAATCACATTGGCAAAGATTCTTCTCTGAATAAGGCCACCTGCACAGGTTCTGGGGTTATCTTTGTTATCTGATATCTTTGAGGAACCCTGGGTAGAACTAATATACTTGCACTAACAAATATTTGAAATCCAAGTTTAACTAGGCATCCCATGTTTTGTTTGTGTGCTTTTTTTTGTTAGTCCTCACCAGAGGATATTTTTTTCATTGATTTGTTTTTAGGGACAGTGGAAAGGATGAAGGGAGTGGGAGAGGGAAAGAGAGAGAGAGAGAAACATCAATTCGCATCCTGTGTTTTAATTTGCTGCATCTGACCGCCCTCCCTAGGCTGAGCTGGTAGGGACATAAGTGGTTTGTCTTCAACTGCTCACCGTCTTTCCTCAGTGATATGAGCATGGGGATCGGACCACAGAGCCAAACCTGCTCATCAAGGTCTTGTTTTTTTTTCTTTTTTAAAAAATATTGTTATTGATTTCTAAGAAGAAGGGAGACGGAGAGAGGGATAAAAACATCAATGATGATCGAGAATCATTGATCGGCTGTCTCCTGCATGCCCCACCCTGGAGATCAAGCCCACAACCCAGAAACCACAACCTCCTGGTTCATAGCTTGATGCTCAATCACCGAGTCACACTGGCCAGGCCAAGGTCTTTTGTCTTTGAAGTAGGGCTCATGGTCTATGGTGTCATTCTGGTTTTCAGAATCGAAAGGCTTGGATTAGTCTGAAGATGTAACTTGTTTAAAAGGTGATGGCAAACAGTGCATGTATTTCCATGGTTAGCACTCCAAACTCCAAATGCAGACCTGTACCCGTCCACCCTCCAGGAAAGTAGAAGGCTGAACAAGTATAACAATGTACCTGTTTCTCTTTCTGTGCCCAGGTCTCTCTAGGAAAGTCCTTAATTTTTAATCAGTATTGAACCCATGCACACATTCATGCATCCACCCAACAGTTACTGAGCGTGTGTGCTGTGCCCTGTGCTGCGCCAGGCACTGAGAAGACACAGATGAATAAAACATCGCCCAACTGATGAACATGTTGGGGAGCCTGGTGCCCCGGGGAAGCCCCCCAAAAGTGGGATCAGACAAACTGTGGAGATGAAACACAAAATAATGGGTGTTAGTAATGTGAAAGCAGAGCATCTTAATGAATTTACTTTAAAGCCAGTAGCTTAGAGAGACACCCAATTAATGTATTAATTATCTCTAAATCCTAGCAACCACTTTAGCTCTTAATTACGGAAATAGGACTTGTACTACAGGATGTGTTACTTAGCCAGGCCTGCCCTTCCCGCCTCTGTTCGCCTCCCCACTCCCCATTTTCCTGGCCCCACAGTGTGGCTGTGCTGGTGCAGACCGGAGGAACAGAAAGTGGACTGTTGAGTAAGGGTAGGGTTGTAGGGGGGAGTTGGGAGGGGAGGTGAGGGAATAACTCAGGAGGCTGGGTGATGCAGCCAGCCCCCACCCGCTTAGCTGTGGCCCTTTTTCCTAACAGCAGGTTGCTTGTTCTGCCTGCCTGGCCCACGGAAACCACCTTCTTTGAATGAAATTTCTCCCTGTGGACACTGCCCGGACCTGAATGTCATCCCTGCGTTTGTGTACAGGCTCCTCTCGGCCATGCCTTCCAGCCGTGGTCAGTCACCCGTACCCCTTGGTGGAGGTGCAGGGGGTGTGAACATGATCCGTGCTTTGTCTGAGCTGGAAGAAAACGAGCTTCTCTGATTTGATAAGGGTGGACCTGCCCACGACACTAAATTTGGTTCTGTCGTCACCGGCGACAGAACCAGATTTAGTGGCCCAGTTTAGAGGCTAGCTTTCAGTTTAAAATACTCTCTCCAGGCTCAGGTTACATGTGAGCCATTCACGGGGTCTGGAGGGGACAGCCCCCATGGCCATTGGCACTGAGGGCATGTCTGTCTGCTGGCACTAGCCTGGAGGGCCGGGCCTGAGAGGAGGCTCAGAGGACGCAGCGGAGGCAGCAAGGCGAGGTCCCCGGCTCCCTCCACCGCTGACAGCTCTGGGTCTCAGTTTGCTCCTCTGCACGAGGAGGCTGAGAATCCCCGCCTGTGGGGGAGTGAGGGTGACAGGAGACCATGCTTTTAGTAAAAGACATGCAACTTCGACTACCATTATTCCCAGCAGCTTCATACAGCAAAGCTAATTTGGACCCACAGGGGGTGTAAATTGGCCTGAAGTAGGGCAAAGCAACAATGATAGACTATTTTGAAGGAAATGAGATTTTTGTAATTCCCAGGCATATAGAGCAATGACTCGAACCGCGTACGCGTAGGTGGAGGGATTGGCTTTATTTAAACAGGTAACACTCATCTAAGACCAGCCTATTTGATTCATTAGCATCCAATTGCATGAATTGAGAATAGTTATTTTGAGCTTCACAGGAGCCCAGCTCTGTGACAGGCAAGGCACTGGGGAGCAGGCAAGCCGTATAAGGCACAGCCTTGCCCCCAAGGACCCAGAGCCAGTGGGGAGTTGAGCTCTGCACTCAGGGCAGGAGGGAAAATAATTAAGCCTTAAGCCCTGTGGTGCTGGTGACTGGTGAGAGATGAAAAGCAGAGAGGCCTCCCGATCTTGTTGACTGTAACAACTGCTTTAGGCAGGACAGAGACTGGGGAAGGCCAGGGTGATTTAAAAGGGGGAGGGGAAGAGAGAGAGAGCATGATGTCTAAGAAGGGGCCAAAAGGCAGGCTGGCCAGCTGTGGGACTGGATCATGAGGACTGACTGGGCAGGGAGTCTGAGCCCAGGCATGGGGACCTGGGTGGCAGTGCAGGGTGGGTCTTTGCATAACTTAGCAAGGGGCAGAGACCCCCCAGTCAAAGACAGGGCTTGGACAAGGCAGGACACGTGACAGGGCCACTCTGGGGCGAACCATTTGGCAATGATCAGCAAAGTGGATTGGATGTGAAATTTGGAACAATTCATTATTGTATCCATCGTCATTGAGGGTGACATAGGAAGGCCCACGTTCCTTTTGGAGCTGGTGAGGATGGAAGTTGGAAAGGGAAGGGCCATGTCTGGGAGGAAGGAACTGATGGGTAAGGCTGTTCTAAGATGTAGGTAGAGAAGAAGAAGCGTTTAAGACTCCAAGATCTGCCCCTTGGGGACGGGAAGATGGCAGGTTTCAATGTAGAAGGGACCAGGGTGTAATGAGGGCAGCTTTGGGGAGAGTAGGATAACAAGGTGTGTGTTTGGGGGTGGGGGTGGGGGGCATAGACGCCCAGGAATGTTGCTCAAGGCAGCCACGAGTAGAGCAGCTATTGTCAGGAGGGGGCGACCCACATGCCCTGAGACACTTCCCACCATCCGTGTTCACGAGATGCCCTCCAGGCACAGGGCAGAGGGGAGCGGGCGGCAGCCCAGCTCCAGCTCAATGCAAGTTCCACGTGCAGGCGGTTCCATGAGCGAGCCTTCACCTGTCTCTCACCGCCAGCCATCAGCGTATTTATTATACCATCACAGTCCAACCCGGCCTTTAATTTAATCACCCTTCCCTTAATCGATTCCCGTCACGTGCTGCACTCTGAGTGGCAGGAAGAGGCTGCCCCTTGGGCATAATTAGAAGATGAGCTGCTTCACCGAGTCCCAGTCCGATTAGGAGGAAACTGAACCCCCACCCTTCCTGAGAAAGCAGAAAGGCTCCCAGGAAATTCCATGGAGAGCCACACCAGCCAAGCAAATCCCAGCCCCTTTCTGGAGAAGATGGCATTGGTAGGGGGTGGCTATCACTCATGGTGACATTAAGGGCACCCTCCACCCTGTCCTGTACCCTTGCTTTGGGGCTCCTTTCCAAAAAAAAAAAAAGGGGCCAGGCCAGGCCAGTCCAGGCTGGACCAGGCAGTCTGTGCATCCATCCCAGCCTGGGCCCTGCTGACAGGGGCTCACCCCTGGGACCCAGTGGGCACCATCTGGCTGGTGCTAAGGGAGGGAGGCAGCTGCACTATATCAGACGTCCGGCTCCACTCAGCCCATGACTGTGGCCCCCAGGAGGCACACCCCTCCGTGTGGCAACTGTCTTCTGAGAAGCCCAAAGGAACTCTCAGACTATTTTATTTCAGTTCTGGGACTATCCCGTGAGGCCACATGATTGGTTATTCTGGGGAGGGGGTGGAGATTGCATAATCCTTGCTTTACAATGGAAAAATGGAGGCACAGGAAATCTTTTATATTTTGCCCATTCCTAGGAGAATTTGTCTTTATTGAGGTGTAATCGACATACAACATTACATCGGGAAGTTTTCATCTCTGCCACAAGCCTCTTAGTTGGTAAATAGGAAGGTAAGGTTGCAATGACATGCAGGGCTTGGCAAGCCCAAGCAGCGGTGATAGCAGAAGCCCACAGCATGAGGGGTTGGCCGAATTCTGGAATTCAGTCTTGCTGGCAATAAATGATAAGATCCTAAAAAAAAATAATTTTTTTAACTTGGCCCAGATTGCCAACTTATAACATGAATCCCACCAGTCAAAAAAAAAAAAAATTTCCGCTGTATTTCCCATCAGACATCAAACGCTGGTTTATAATTATAGCACTTTTGTGACATTGAGAGGGATTTATGTCAATTTATTCCATCTTTATGAACACTCAGCAGGGAACAGAGTGCAGCCATCACTTCCTGTGTGTGCTAAGAAGGGCGGGGCATCAGAGCCTAAGGAGGAAACCGGGAACCCAGGGGAGAGGCACCCAGGAGGCACGTTATCCCCACAGGATTAACCCCAGGGAGAGATTAAATAGGTTTAAAGAAGGTTCAGGTGCGTTTGTGCTTAATCAGTCCATTATTCGAGTGGGTTTAGGGATATTCTAAGCTGGCCTCATGTGACAGCAAGGGCAGAGTCTGCTTGGTGGCAAGGTGGGGCCAGGGTAAAATTTCCTGGTATTGGGGAAGGGACAAGACAGAAAGGGGGTGGCAGAAGGGCTGCTGACTCTCCCAAATAGCTCCTTCTTGCAATTCCCCACAGTGGGCAGCTTTGAGAGGGACAGGCCCCTGTGGATATACACCACGATTATTACTGAGCCCCAACGTAGCAGGTCACTTATAACTGTTTTATTTGTATCTACAACCCTGGCCTGGCGTATTAACATGTTGATTTAAATTCTGATGCATTACCAATACTAAAAGTTGAAAGCTGTTCAGGTTTTCCGCTCAACCCGATATAAAAAATCCAGATATACAACAAATAGGAGGTCATGAATATTCACACGTAAATATATATTTATACTTTCATAAATATATATGATATGTAATTGTAATATTTATACGCATATATATTTTAAACCAAAGAGATTCTTTAAATTGAAACTTTCTCTTGGGCATTTAAGCATTTGGCCTTTTTTTTTTTTTTTTTTTTCTGTTTTTGTTGTTCTTTGTTTTTTATTCCTCACCCGAGGGAGTGGAAGAGAGAGGGAAAGACAGAGAGAAATATCAATGTGAGAGAAGCACGTCAATTGGTTGCCTCCTTCATGCACCCGGACCAGGGCCTGGGCCTGGGAGGAGCCTGCCATTGACCAAAACCGAACCCAGGACCCTTTGGTTTACAGGTTGACGCTTTATCCACCGAGCCAAACCGGCTAGGGCAAACATTTGTCTTTAGAAGATTAATTATCAAATAAACTTCTTTTGAAGGGGGAGGCCATGGGAGAAGGGTGAAGTAAGACAATGGTTTGGTGTCACTGTCCAATTAAGAACAATAAAAAATAAGCATCTCCGAAATGACCTATAAATAATGTCGGCATTGGCTTTGATCCAAGACAATTCTGTTGACACATTAGAACAACGGTTCTAATTCAGGGGGAAGAGCTGGCCTTTATGCTGGGGGCGGGGCAAGGTTCCATGGTTCCATGAGCTGCGCTCTCCTTCCCAGCCCTTCTTTTTGGCTCTACATCACATGACAGGAGATTATGGGCCCAGGGGTCCTTTAATATCCTTGGTGTCCAGGGGAGGAGGACACAAGGATGAAAGTATATCCCTGGACAACTGCGGACTTAGGTCCCAAGACAACATCACCCAGCCTTCCTGGGAAACCAGGAAACTGAGCCATAGGCCGCTAGGAAAACTAACAGCTGGTACCAGAGATAATTATGTTCCTGTTCTCTCTGATGTCTGATTTAGCAGTGGAGTGGACAAGATCACAGGAGGGCCATGAATGAAACATCATTGTCAATGGCTTCAGATTTAATTCTAACTCAATGATCTTAAACAATTTTTTTAAGTGTTAGACCTTGACCTAAAACTTCTTTACTTTGGGGAGTTAATATTCTAAGGGCATTTAATTTAGTTTGAGTCCTCGGTAGGAATTTTGCCACTCCCCTTACGTTGGGATTCTACGTGAATGAATTCAAAGTGCGGTGCCAGTCCTGGAACACAGGAAAAGGGCGCCATGCGGGCCTTCACACGAGGTGTCTCCTAACTGACACCGGGTAAGAAGCAGAAGCGAAGGCTGGAAGTATTCAAGGCTGGGTCCACAGGGCCTGACCTCCACAGCCAGTCTCCTCCTACCACAGCCAACCTTCTAGGTCCAGCACAGTAGTTACAACAGTCATGGAACTTAAGTAAGGTGCAAGCTGATGAAACACAAATATTAAACAAAAGATGGATTCTTAAGATCATCATTTTTTATACTGTCAAATGGGATAAAGAACATGAAATAATAGTAAAAGTCTAGAGGGATTCTAGATTACTCCTCAGTGTAATTCCTTTTTCTAAGGAAGTTAAATCGGCATTCCTATGAAATGCACTGTGAGTATGGCTTAGGCAAAACACGAACACACACACACACACACACACACACACACACACACACACACACAATTTCAACCAGCTGACCACACACCAAGAGAAGGGTTGGCCCTAATTAAAAAAATACAGGGGGTTTGGGGAGAGGTCAATGGGGGAAAAGGAGACTTCTGTAATACTTTAAACAATAAAGAATTTAAATTAAAAAAAAAAAAAGACAGGTGGATAAATGTTCTTTTATCCAGTTTAAGTTAAAGTAAAATGTTTGAAATACATATGTATCCCTTTTTATGATTTTCTGCTTTAACTACTTTTTAAAAACTGATGTATTAATCAGATATGACTGTGCTTATCAAATACTTGAAGTTCTCTGTAGAGTTTGCCTTTTTTTTTTTTTTTTTTTTTGTTAATCTTCACCCAACGATATTTTCCCATTGATTTTTAGAGAGAATGGGAAGGAGGGGGAGAGACACAGAGAGAAACATCGATGTGAGAGAAACACATCTATTGGTTGCCTCCCACACATGCCCTCACCAGGGCGAGGGATCGAGCCTGCAACCTAGGTACATGCCCTTGGCCAGAATCGAATCTGGGACCCTTCAGTCCCCATGCTGACACTCTGTCCACTGAGCCAAACTGGCTAGGGCTAGAGTTTGCTTTATTTAACATTTTCTGCTTGCTCTGAACTGTCCACTGTGAAGCATGCTTGCCAGTTTGCTGACATCAACACTCAAACATTTCATTTGTAAAAATCTCTCCTCCACTGCCTTCTGCTATTTCCATTACTTCTCGGCTTCCATGGGCGCTCACTTGGCAGTCAATGAGTAATTAGTAAGATCTCTAAACCCGAGATGCTGAACCAGGTCTCCAATCCCAGGAGGGAGGGAGGGCGGTTCGGCTCCGCTGGCATGGAGAGCACACAGTCTATTCCTGGCGTGGAGCAGATTTCAGGAAGGAAGAGGACAGAAGCAGGGACAACAGATGATAAGTCACTCGGCTCGCCTGTGGCAGGGTCCTGTGTGTACATTTAAACATGGGTGTGTGTGATTCTCGGGGGGGGGGGGGGGACGCGGTACACTTCCACCCCAACAACAATGCCTGCTCCAGGGGGGCTGGGCAGCTGCCTGCCTTCCCATCCAGATCCCTCTGCAGTGTAAGGATTTATCTGTTACAACTGATTCCATCACTAGGGTCAGCAGACGCCTTTGTACACTTATCCAGTCACCAGTGTTGATCCAGAGGTTGCTGCCAAAAAGGCCATTTCCTGAGCAGTTACTAAGTACCAGGCCCTGGGCTAAGAGCCGCATCACCCTTGGGAGCGGCACTATTGAGTCCCAAGGTACAGACACTGAAAACTACAAAAGCCCCAAAGGCTAAACCGCATGGCTTTGGCCCCACAGCGAGGCACGGAGCCACGGCTTGCACTCAGGAGGTCTGTTCTGAGTCCACGAGGTCAAACCTAAGGTCTCTCTCTCTCTCTCTCTCTCTCTCTCTCTCTCTCTCTCTCTCTCTCTCTCTCTCTCTCTCTCTCCATTTGCAGGACATTGCCCTGCACTGGGCATCCAGGAAAATCCACCGTCTGCCTTCAGAGCACTCACACATCTCCCTGCATAGCTGAAGCACAAAAGACACTTGTAGGGGTTAATTCTAGAGCACTCCCCATCGGGGCACACTTTGCATTTTGTGATTGCCGAATCTAGCTGCATACTTAAAGAATGTTTCCTAATCAAAGAGCCCCCAAAGCTCAAAAACCATCCTGGGCTGGCCTTCCACTCAGATGGGGGTCCTCTGCACCAGAAAGGAAGCTGGCAGAGGTGGAAAATAATTCTTGGGCAGCAGCACCTTTGGAAGGTGGGAGGGTTTGTCTCCCTGCGGCAGCCCACCAACTGAGGTGCCCCCCCCCAAACCAGCTCCAGGTCACTAGGGAGGCACCTAGGCTGGCAAGTTAGGAGTCATCAGTCAGGTGGGCGCTTCAGGGAGGGGTTGGGGGGTCTCTGAAATGGGAAGATGAAAGAAGCATTGTGGAAGGGAGTAGAAGGAACAGAGGCAAATGGGGTTTCCCACCTCTATTCCCCCCCCCCCCCCGCCACCTCCTGCAGCTGCAAAGGTGGCAGGGTAGGGTCCTCCTTCCCCCGGGGTAAGGGGGTGAGGTGACCAGAGAGGACCAGGCTGTGGGGCCATAAACAACAAGTGCTGCTGGATAAGGTCTAAGGTTCGGGAAAGGAGGAGAATGAGGGTGTGAAGGTGCACAGAGTGGCACAGGCACCTTTTTGATATCAGTTGGATACAGAGTGGGGGCCAAACTGGATTGGATTTGTCCCCAAACCCTCCTGAGGCCATGACCTGGAATAAAACTCACCTCCCACTCTGCTTTTTCTTCTCCACCTATTGACCTGCATTGCCCCATTGTATCCATTTGTTTGTTGAAGGAGTATGGGCCAAAATACCTATTGTGTGTCCAGCACTGTATTAAGCCCCTAACGCTGTTTTAATTCGCCTTTGGGTAATTCTTTTTCCAAGTGGGAGTAAGGAAGATACTCATTAAATAGAAGGCACAGCCTCGATGGAAAACATCACAATTTCCCTTAGAAAATGAACACATGTTCATATGCACAGCTATGGAGCCACTCAAATCACAGACAGATGCTGAGGGAGGGTGGAATAAAACACAATTTCTAAAAATTTTCAGAAAATGAGCTTCAAAAACAGGTGTTAAAGGCACAGAAAAAAAAAATTTCAGCCTAAACAAAGGATGGCACCACCATCCTATTCCTTCTGCAGGCTGGCACTGACCCCAAAGGGCACGTGGTGAAAGAGCGTGTTCAATAAAAGGGGCCCTTTCCAAAAGGAATAAATCTGACCCTTCCTTAAGGAAACAGATTTGTGTTTTCTTCTTGCAATTTGTGGGACTAACCCATCTCTTTTGTTCCTCTCAGGGGATTGGTGCCTGATGCTAGAAACCACTTAAAAGCCATGCCCTGCCATGATGGGCATATGCAGACCCGGTCAGGGACTCATTGTTATGGGCTGTCACTCACCCAAAAACAACAATTGCAGCAAAGCCAACAGCCACCTCCCCAAATTGTCCCAAAGCTAACCCCACAGGGTCAAGCCAGGTGACTGCAGCAAACCTGTTACAGAAGCAAACGCTGGTGAAGGAACTGATTAGCTTCGAGAGTCACTGGGGCTGGGCACTGGGGGTGGAGGGGTGCGTGTGGTTAATGTATTTATTCATTCAGAGGAAGGGTTTGGAGATGGGGGAATGGATAAACATAAGCAGCATCATGAAAAAATAAGAGTACCTTGGGGTGGGAGGGTGGGTGCCGAGTAGAAGGGGGTCAATGGGGGGAAAGGGGGGTCGTTTGTAATACTTTTAACAGTAAAGGTTTTAAAAGTAAAATAATACCTTAATTAATTATGGGAGGAAAGGCATTTCTCGTTCTGTCCTAGGCTGAGCCAACTGGAGAGACCGGGATCAGATAAAACTCAAAGCCGTCCTGCTGAGCCTAAGGGCAGGACTGGCAGTCGCTGTCCCAGGTGCCAACATCCATCCCTATCCGGACCAACCAGCCGGGCGTGGAGTTACAGGTTCCTGAGAGCCAGAGGCCGAGCAGGGTCTCCAGAGGCGGAACACAGCCCTGCCTGCTGGGGACACCGCGGCTGGCTGAGCGCGGGCGCAATCGCTCCCTCCCTCCAGACCCTCCGGCCCAGCGGATGTCTTTTCCTGGCCGGCATAGGAAGGACCCGAACCCCGCTCCCAGGATTCCTCCATGAACAGCCCCCAGGCTTTGTGAACCCGGAGCGGCAACAGATCCCATCACCGACGACATCTCGGACGCGTGGACTGTGCTTTGTTCCCGGCATTGGGCTGAACACTCCGGAAACCGGCAGGAGGGGACCTCTGCCTGCGGTCTGCCTGCCTGCCTGTCTGTCTGGTACCGCAACCTCACGCCCAGCTCGGGCCGGGTGGGATGGCGAGAGAAGCGAGAGATGCTCCACCATCCATCCTTGAGTCTCTACCACTCTTCGACCCCGACGCCAGCCATTCCCCGGACATTTCGCTTCCACCTGTGCGGCACGCTTGGATGATTTGGCCCGTACAATACTCTCCTTTTCAGAACCGAGGCCCCCCCCCCCCCCCTCAGTTTTCAGCAACAGAATTAACCAGAGCCTCGCGGACCAGCTCCTTGCAGGAGGGCCAGCCTCGGCCTTGTTCGCCAGGGGTCGTCAGGAGCCATCCTCCTCCCCTCATCCCCCGGCTTAAGGGCGGCAGGGAATTCGGGCTCTTTAAAAAAAAAAAAAAAAAAAAAATATATATATATATATATATATATATATATATATATATATATATATATATATATATATATTGATTTTTCACAGAGAGGAAGAGAGAGGGATAGGGAGCTAGAAACATCGATGAGAGAGAATCATCAATCAGCTGCCTCTTGCACACCCCCTAATGGGGATGTGCCCGCAACCCAGGTACATGCCCTTGACGGGAATCGAACCCGGGACCCCTCAGTCCGCAGGCTGACGCTCTATCTACTAAGCCAAACCTGTTTCTGCGGAATTTGGGCTCTTGAGTGAAAATCCCGCACGTTTCTAAAACGGTGCTTGTCCACCAATCCCTCAGGGACGCCTGTCTGGTGGCTGTGGCCACAGGAAGCCAATGGGGAGGAGCCACGGGCTCAGGATGGGGGCTTCCCTCCAGAGTCCCCCCTCCCCTTTCCCCCAGGCGCGGCTCCGTGCGCCCCGAGGCTCTCGATCTGTGTTTGGAAGGGGCAGGGCTGTGCCTGAAGGCCGTGCTCAGGACGCTTGTGGTTTCCAAGGCAACCGCCCCTCGGCGCCCCCTCTGAGTCTGCTGGGGGGGGGAATGGGTGTGGCTCGCAGGGCCGAAGCACACCTCATTCATGCCCCCTCCTCACGTTTCCCCTCCTGGGGAAGCAACAGGGCTCGGAGTGGAGAGGGGACCGCCTGAGAGCCCCCCTCGAACCCCCCATCTCCTCCTCGAACCCCCCCCCATCTCGGGGGGGGGGTGGCTGGTGCTCCTCTGGGGGCAGCCCGCTGGGGCGTGGCCACCAGAATGCTCCAGGTGTGGGGTGGGGCGTCGCCCCTCCGAGGACACCCTCACGGCGCGCGCGGGGACCCGGCACCCACCCCTCCGGCCGGTGGGTGGGTGCTCCCTGGCGCGCGGCCGGGCTCCGGGAGGGGCCGCCCAGCGTCACGCCCGTTCCACGCGTGACCGCGGGGCTGTGCTGCGAGCTCATCGATCCCAGCAAAGCCCCGAGATCTAACAAAGGGCTCGGAAATAAGGGGCGAAACACGGCGAGGGTGGGGGGAGAGGGTACATCCTTATAGAATAATAAAAGGCAAAACCCCAGGCTGGCCACACCGCTCACATGAGCCCCACAAACAAAGCCGCGAGCCCCCGGGAAGATCCCGGGGGACCGTCCAGGGCTCGACCCCGTCGACCGAAAACGCCAAGATCGCAGCGCCGATGGCCGCCTCCCTCCTCCATCACAGTCCCGCCTGGTCCTCCGAAGCCTAGCCGCCCGGTAAAGGCGCGACACGCGGTAAAAAGATGGCACCTCGCGTTCGGAGGCGGAAAAAAAAAGAGGGGGTGGTGGTGGGAGGAGGCAGAGTCTCCCCTCCCCCTGCTCGCCCACCCGGACCCACACCCACTGCCGCAGTGAGGGGCGAGCCCCGCGCCGGCGCCGCGCCTCCCGCAGGGAGCGCCCCCGGCGCCCGGCGCGGAGGAAGGGCCGCCCCGGTGCACCTGCAGCCCCCGCGCCCCGCGCCGGCCCGGGGCCGCGAGCCCGGCAAGCCGCGCCGGCTGCGGCCGAGACCTTCCATCGCACGAGGCCCGGCGACCCCGGCCCTTCGGAGCCTCCCCATCGGCGTCCGCGCACCCCCACTTCCCGGGCGCGGCGCTGCCGCTCGCGTCCCGGCGCCAGGCGCGCGCAGGGGGAAGGGCAGCCAAAGTGACAGCGCCCGGACCCCTCCCCACCTCCCGATCCCACCCCCCATCTCCTCCGCTCCCAGCCCCCAAATGTCCCCAGCGGCGTTCTGAAGGAGGAAAACGGGAAGGGGGTGGACCACAGCCTTAAATCAGGGGCAGCGAAAGCCCCATTGGAATCGCGGCCGCCGGGGAGGGGTTAGGGAGGGGCAGGCAGGGAGTCATCTCTTCTAGAACCCGGTCCCTATCGTCCTTAGAGCCGATGGCAATCCGGACAGAGAAAACGGACAGGTTCGGTTTCGGGGGTCGTCATTGGACACCCCCCCCACACACACACACATAGACACACGCCCATTGCGGCAAAAAGCAGCGATCCAGAGGGCACGGCAGCCCCCTCCCCCAGGTCACCACCATCCGCGCCCCACCCTGCGGGCACAACCGCGCGAAGCAGGAACCCGCAGCACACACCCGCACACACACACATGCACACACCGACACACACATGCACACACCGGCACACACATGCACATACCCGCGCACACACATGCACACACCCGCACACACAAGCGCAACCTGCGCACACATGCACACACCTGTGCGCACACACACACTCTTGCACGCACGTGTGCATCCATCCCTTGCACGGGTCCCATTCCAAGCCACCCCAGACCTAGCTCCCGAAGGAAGAGAGCACAGGGAGTGGCCGCCACTGTGGCCCCCCACCCATGTCCACCTCATGAAACCCATCTCTGAGCCGGCGGTGTGCGGGCGCAAGGGGCGGACGGGGCGGCACCATTGAGAGCCTCGCGCTTACCTGATTGTAGACGGAGGACGAGGACAGTGGAGGAAAGCAGAGGAGACGGTGTCTGTGGCGGCGGCGGCAGAAGGTGGGAGGCGGCGGCGCTGCTGCCGGTGTGGGAGCTGGTGGGTGGCGGAGACTGCGAGCGCGCGCACCAGCCGGAGGGCGCGCTCCCGAGACCGAGGCCGAGGGCGGCGCAGGCGCGAGCAGCGGGAGCGCGGCCTCGCCAGGGGCGGGGCGGAGAGCGAGGCCTCCGCGAGCGTCTTCTCCTCCGGCCACCAGTGGGCGCGCGCGAGCGCCCCGCCCACCGCGGTCTCCGGCCTCCCGGCTGGCTCCGCCCTTTTCCCACCCCTCCCTTCGGGCCGGGCCCGGCCGCCACGCGCACGCGCGCGCGCTCCGTGGCGCACGCGCAGTCTAGGTCTCGTCCCGCCCTGGCCGCAGCCTTTGTTTTACCTGCAGGTTTTTCTCCCCGGGAGGGAGGCTGGGCTGTTGCCTCGGAGGCTGGGTGCCTTTGCCCTCTAGACCTGCCTCCCTCCCTTCTCGCCGTGGTTGACGAAAAGGGACCACGTGCTAAGCTGACCAGCTCAGGGCAGGCCTGCATGGCGGCCTTGCAAAAACTCAGAGACCTGAAGTAACCACAAAGGATGGTCTGAAATTAAAACTTTTTAAACTAAAAAGCAGTTTATGGTGAGTAGTCGTGTCCTAGGCCGGTACCTTTCCTGACAAAGGTTAGTCTTTACCTGAACTGAGCCCATTTTCTTTCTGTCAAAGTACCGTTCCTTTTTCTGGACCCTCAAAGCCCAGGCCCCGCGCTTCAGAGACCACAGATCCCCTAATTGTTATTGAGTGAGCTGTGGACTGTGAACTATCCTGCACCCTCTTAAAAGAAGTAGGTGCCTATTATTTTACTTTTTATCCAATCCCAGAGGTCTCCTGCTTCGCTTTCTCCCACCTCCCTGAGCCATCACCAATGGATTTTATGTGACCCATTTAGTCCCCTCTTTTGATTATGTATAAAACAGGGTGCAAAACTGCCCTTCTCCAGAGCATTATTTCAATCCGTTGAGATTCTGTTTCCCAGCAATTGTCCACAATTTGGCTCAAATTAACTCACAAAAATTCTTCACAGGTTTGCATGTGATGATGTCCTCCGGGGGCGATATCCAGTCTGGGAAAGAAAGGTCTTGGGCTTGTTTCCTCAGTCCCTCTACCCTGGACCTCAAGGCCACCCCCAGGTTCAGCCTGCTTGTGGCTCCAGGGCACCCTGACCCTTTCCTGAGTCTCTCCAAATGGTCCCTCTGTTGGAGATAAGTTTCCCTGGTCCTGCTTGTGTGTGTGTTTTAACAAGGAACTTTTGGATCTGTTATTTATCTAAGTGACCAGAGAATAAAATTTTAAATTAGATGAAGGTTCGAACATCGTGAGCAACAGCAGCGAGAGCTCCCCCAGGGGCGGGGCAGGCTGCGAGGTCTTGGCCACCAGGGTGATTAGCGCCATTTGAACTCTGGGGTTTTCCTCTGCCTGCAATGTGCTTGCTTTTTCTTCATGCACCAATATCCTACCGACCCTTCAAACCCTAGCTCACATCTTACCAACACCTAACCTAGTCACCCAACTGGAAGGGACGTTTTCAAACTCGAGGAGAAACTTAGCAGTTACTCATCTCTCTGAAAGTGGAGAGGGGAGTGGGATTAATATCAACCTTGTTTTAAATTTCATTGTTCTCCCCAATTGTTTCCTTGCCCCTTTTCCTGTGAGGGGATTGTATGTCCTCTCCTGTTACTATGTGATCCGGACGGCCCTCCCCCTTCACTCCTCCACTGATACTTGGCCTGGACTTGTGAAAGGAATGTTCCTCTTTCCGGACCCCTCAAAGCACCGGTACATGGATGCGATATAGGCATGTTCGAGCAGAAGCTTTAAGAGGCATTTTGAGTTTCTATACTTTTACCCCATCAGAATGGCATGCCTCTATAAGACTACTCCTTTAGCTGAGGCTCCAGAATGAAAAAACACAGGGAAGTACATATATGTATAACAGGAACAATAAATAGACATTTATGGTGTGAGTGACTGATAAAAGGGATAAGATATATATATTTAAATAAAATTTTTACACAGTGCTTCACAAATAGTGGGCATTCATGAAATGATAAATAGTTATTTATTTCATCACCACCATCAATGCTTTTGTTACACATTATTTTATTTCTCTATGTAAAATAAACTCCCGCAGTCAAACAAACACTCCTCCCATTGACATTTTTCATTTTCTTTTCTTTAAGATACAGGATAATAGAGAACCGATAGGAACCCGATGCCACTGTGGTCTCTAGATACCGAATGATCACATTTGCCTGCATTAAATTGAGATAATGAATGCTAGCAACAATCTTCAGACGGCCCATCATTTAACTGCCTGTGATGTGGTGTTGAGTGTTCATTCCAGATAATTTAATCACTGGGAGTAGCTAATGGCTCACTGATTCAGGCCAAGGAAATGCATTCTCTTGCTTCCTCCCTGCCCCTCCCTCTTGTTGCGATAGAGGTCTCCTAAGTAATTCAGCGTGCCATGTCCACCCCACAGAAGCATAGAAGGTGGCATGGCATAGGGCAAGAGAACTGGATGAGGTTGCAGGAGAGTTGGGTCCTCATCTCAGCCATCCTGTGTGACCTCAGACAACTTCATTAACTTCTCTGGGTTTCAGTTTCTTAATGTAATAGTGTCCCAGGCTGGACTGGAAATGAGATCCAGATACCTATAGAATTTATGCAAATTCCAACAGGGAAATAATACATGGATCTGGGAACCAAGGGTTGGAAGCTGAAGTGCTCCTACTTCCCAGCATTCCCAGTGACTCCCCCAGGGAATCTGAGCTTCCCTTCTTCACAACTGTAGGCCCTGCAGGGTCAGAGGCCCTGGTCTTCCAAAGGGAAAACTCCCGTCAGAGTACACAGCAAGAGCTTCATTAAATTGCAAGCTATGGCTGCTCCCTGAGCACTTTGGACCTAGAGCGGAGCAGGCAACAAGAGAAGGTACTACCTTGGCAGGAATAATGAGCTTTAATCATTGGCAGGAAGTAGGACTGCTACCACACAATAGGAGCAGGGAGAGTACATTTGTCATGTGGGCATCTCTTGGTACTCCCTTCTGTTAAAAGACAGGGACAGCAGCCCTAGCCTGAGGAAGTGTATTAGTTTCCTATTGTTGCTATAACAAATGACCACAAACGCAGTGGCTTAAAATGCAACAAATTTATTATCTGACAGTTCTGAAGCTAAACCCATGGGGAGCTAGCAGGGCTGCATTCCTTCCACAGGCTGGGAGGCAGAGTGCTGCCTCGCCTTCTCCAGCTTCTGGGTGCTGCCCTCGTTCCTTGGTTTGCCGCCCCCAGACAGCAATCACATTACTCTGACCTCTGCTTCCGTTGTCACATCTTCTTCTCTGACTCCTATCTCCCTGTTTCAATGTAATCATCCTGATTACACTCGGCCCACCTACCGCGTTTCCCTGAAAATAAGACATCCTCCGAAAATGAGACCTAGCGCATGGAAAGATAAGACATCCCCTGAAAATAAGACCTAGCACAACTTTGGGAGAAAAAATTAATATAAGACACTGTCTTATTTTCGGGGAAACAGGGTAGATAATCCAGGATCATTTCCCCATTTTAAGACTCTCAATCACAGCTTCCAAGTCCATTTTGCCATGTAAGGTGATATATTCACAGGTTCCTGGTATTAAGGACCTGGTCATCTTTGCTGGGGGCATTATTTAGCTTACCGCAGAAGAATATGGTGACCCAAGGCACAGACTCCTCAGGGAAGATGGCCTAGGGCAGTGGTCGGCAAACTCATTAGTCAACAGAGCCAAATATCAACAGTACAGCTATTGAAATTTCTTTTGAGAGCCAGATTTTTTAAAAACTTCTAATGCCCCTTCTTCAAAATAGACTCACCCAGGCCGTGGTATTTTGTGGAAGAGCCACTCTCAAGGGGCCAAAGAGCCGCATGTGGTTCACGAGCTGCGATTTGCTGACCATGGGCTTAGGATAACCCCACATCTAATGGCTGACCCAGGTGGGCAGATAAACGTTCAACATGGGGCAACTCTGATGGTCCATTTTGGCTCCAGAGATGCCCATGTGGTCTGGGGAGGCTGTTGTGGGCCCTGCGTCACAACTTGCCTCTGTTTTGCACATTCCCGCTGTCTTTCTCTCCCTTCCATACTTATCCATCCCAGGACACTGCCTTCGTATCTCCCATGCAGAACTCTGCCTCAGAATCTGCTTCTCAGAGAGCCCAGCCTGTATCTTCATGAATGCATTAAATAATAAAACCTAGCAGTAGGTTTAATAGCTTTCCTAATTTAAATTAGAGGTAAATATAAGTGATAGTTTGAAATACTTGTAACACATGAAAATATCTATTAGTGACAAAGTCACAGGTAGTGTTAATACTATATTCATTACCGAAATGCTAGATTCCAATAGGGGTTGTGAAAATAAAAACTTTCTCCCCCTCTCTTTCAGTTTGAGAACCCTCTGGTTAAGAGCTCTTATCTTCTTTTTCTACATAGTGGGGGTTTATTTAAGAATTTCATTCAATTGAATGAAGTAAAGGATACAGAGAAATGAAGTTTCCTTAATACTGGGTTAATTAGTCTTAGATTCTGTGTGACAAAAAAAAATCAAAGCAGCTGTGGTATAAATAAGACAACTTTTTATTTTTCCAGGAATAGGAATGGAGGGTTATTTTAGGAACTTCGAGGTCTTCTTGGAGCCCAATTCCACCTATTTGATTTCTCTTTCATCCTTAGCTTGCTCCCCGTTAGCCCAAAGTGGCCGCTTGAGCTCCTGGCAACACATCCCCAAAAAGGAAGAAGAGATAATGAAGTCCTTTAAGGACAGTTCCTGACATTTGTCCTAACATCCTACTGGCTAGAATTTACACATGGCTACACATAGTTGCCAGCAAGACTGGGAAATGTAGTTTTTATTACAGAGGGCCTTGTGACCAGCTAACTGCCAGCTACAGGGGGAGAAGAAGATGTTGAGTAGTAACTATAAGAATGCTAAGAAACCACCCTGTCCCTTGCTACAAATTTCTCCCATCTGCAAATGAGCAGCCCATTCTTTTTCTTTGAAATACTTTCCTGAAAACACTTTTCATAACTAGGCATTTTCTAGTGAGACGACTATTTTTTTTATTTTCAATGATAAAGTCAGAGGTCCAGATTCACAGTATACTTAGACAGCCTCTGCCTAATTGTCTGGTAGGTAGGGTACTGAGATAGGTATCTATGGTCCTCTCTCAAAGCCACATTAGAGAAATATCAATACAATTAAAGCAGGAAGCGAGAATTAGCCTTACAGGCAATGCTTCACTCTACAAAAGAAACCATCCCCAGATTCCCCTAAATATCATTTTCCCTGTTGCAGTTGAAATATGAGTTGACTTACAATGCAAGTTTATGAAAACCTTAATTATATAAAGCAAGACAGATCCATGCCTTAATTTCTCTGGACTTAACTCTCATCATTATTGTTTAGGCTCAAGTTTTTCTCTCTGTCTTCGTATTTCCTGAATGCCTCTTACCCACCTCTACTTCCCTGATTGCCCTGCTGATGCCATCACCCCTGGGCTAGGTTTCCTGGGTTCTCACAGGAAGCAGGACGAACTGCAGATGGAGGTTTCAGTTACACATGACTCAGCGGCATAGCTCTATTGTCAAAAAAGAAGGATGATCCCGGGCCCAGAAATAGGAACAGGGCATAATGGGTCCATGAGATCATTCTCTTCTTATATTTGGCTTTTCTCAAACACCGTGGATATCCTTACCTAGGGGAATGTCAGATAATTTGGGGAGCGCTCATAGGGGAGCCCCAAATGCAAAACTTGAAAACGTTAAACAGACATCACTTCACCTAATCCATGCTATCAGTTGCAAAACCCCACTTTATGGAAGATGTAGTCAGAATCCCAAAAATGGGATATAATGCCCAACATGATGACTGTAGTTAACACTGTTGTATGGCATATTTGAAAGTTGCTAAAAAAGTAAATCCTAAAATTCTCATCATAATAAAAAAAACTATAACTGAGGTGATGGATGTTAACTAGATTTATTGTGATCATCATTTCACAATATACACATGTCAATTCCTAGACTTTATTTTTTTTCAAGTTGTTCTTTATTTAGAGTAAATGTCATTATTATTTCTTTCTCTAAATAATACCATGTTCTAATGAATGTTACTAGTGTTCTGATTTTTTTTTTAATCATAAAAGGATATTGTTTATCCTTTCAACAAACATTTAAGTGCCTCCCCTATGCAGGGAATACAGTGATGACCAAGACCTCAAGTTGCTTACAGAGGAGTGATTTGTAGGTGACTTAGTAATTGATATTGATCCTACCTATTTGGGGTTGGTCCATCTGAAAGACTTATATATTGTGTGATTATAACTGTGACATTCTAGAAAAGTCAAAATTATAGAGACAGTGAAAAGGTCAATGGTTATCAGGGGTTGGGGGGGAAGAGGATTTTTAGGGAGATGAAATTATGTTATGTACATTTTATATGATGGTAGATATGTGTTGTTATATGTTGAACCCATAGAATGTACAGCATCAAGAATGAACTCTGTAAACTGTGGACTTTGCGTGACAATCATGTGTCAGTGCAGGTTCACGGATTGTGACAGAGGCAGCACTCTGGTGCTGGGTGTTCGATCGTGGGCAACGCTGTGTGCGGGAGCAGTTGGGACATACTTTCTACTCAGTTTTCCTGTGAACCTAAAACTACTCTAAAAAGTAGAGTTCATCTTCTGGGAGATGGGTTTAAGAGCTGGGTGAAAAAGGTGAAGGGACTGAGAAGTACAAATTGGTTGTTAAAGAATAGTCTCAGGAATGTGAAGTACAGCTTAGGGAATATAGTCAACAATATTTAATCCCTACGTATGGTGTCAGATGGGTAGGAGACTATCAGGATGATCATTTGTAAGTTACATAATGTCTAATCCCTAGGGTGAACGCCTGAATCTAATATAATGTATGTCAACTGTAATTGAAAAATAAAAAATTATTTCAAGTTAAAAAAATAAAGTCCATCTTTAAAAATTTTAATTAAAAAAAATTGGGAAACTGCAAAAAACATTTGGGCATTAGATACTGCTTGGGGAGTCTGTAGCATATATTCTTTAAAAATCTAAGTAACGAATTATGCTCTTTAATGATAAAGGAAAGTTCCCGATGAAGTCAGTGGGTCAGCTAGGAGATTGAATTCTGAGGTAACTGTGTTCTATAACTTTTTTCCTAGATCAAAGGCTAGCTATGTTTTTAAATATTAACTAAAACCTATTAGTCCCCTGCCTACCATTCCAAATAAATGATTGCCCTGAAAGGGTCCCTGGGATTTAGCAGCTCAAGGAGTTTATCTATCTCTTTGTCCTAGAACATTTGAAGCACCAGGCTGCCCAGACTGTTCTGGTAACACATTGTTGGACCAAGCTTGCTGCATCTGTGTCAGCAACTGGCATGATTTCCTGCTGCTTCTCCATGCACCGATACAGACAGTGTCCACGCCACCGGCTGACACCACAGAGAAGCCCTCTGGGGCCGAGGCGCTGTGCTCCTGTCGGAGTGATCGCTGTGTAGTCTGGCTTCCGGCCATCAGAGAATGAACTGTAAGTCACCCTCTGACAGGCAGTCCTTCCAGAAGGATGCAGGATGGTCTGTTGTAAACACTGCTTTGGTGCAATGTAGTTTTACATGAGTTCCCAGGTCCCGAGTCTTAATTCATAGGTAGGTCTAAGTTCACTCATGCCTTTCCTGTATTCCAGGAGAAATAAAAATGGAGAGATTCAGAACATTGATTATAGTGGTCATTGACAGTACTGAGAATTTCACGTTTTTGAAATACAAATGATCCTTATTATTCATGCTTGCATGTTTGTGAATTCGCTTACATCCTAAAGTATATTGCGATCGTTGGTGGATCTGTGGAGAGTGGCAAAAAAGCTTGATTGGTCCAAGTGTGCACCTTCCCAACTGAGGTCAAATAAGGCATTCCTTCTGTCTTCTCACTTCGGTTCTCATCCTGTGAACAGGTATCCTTTGCGTGGTCTATTTAGTGCCACACTTTTTGCATGGTGGGTTTTTGTTGTTGGCGGTTTCGTTGTTTTAAAATGGCTATGTGACGTTTCTAAGTACAAGATGGCTTTGATGTGCCTCCCAGGGAAAATGCGTGTGTTAGATCCGCATCATTCAGCACAAACTACAGGGCTGTTGGCTCAATGACGAATGGTCTATGTTAAATAAGGTGTTTTAAAACAGAAACACACCTAAGACAGGTTATAAATGATCTGATTGATGAAAAATGGCACCAGAGGCTTGCAGGAATGAAAGCTTGTATTTCCCCTGGGAGCAGCCGTTTACTGTTCTCTAGTTCAGCATTCGCTGGGACTTTATAGAACAGAACCAATGCAAATAACGGGACTCTGAGCAACAGGAACCATAGTTTGGTGGAGAGGGACAGAGGCGTAGGGCAGAGGTCCTTGGCACGGCAGATGTGGCCCAAGTCAGCGAGCTTGGTCTTATCCCTCACCCTCCCTCTTCCGATGCTCCTGTCCAATCACATTATATTGGGTCGGCAACTAAGTAATTGCGGGTTTCACACATATATGGCTTCAGTTGAATTTTTAGGTTTGCAGACGTAGTACAAATGTAAAACACATTTTGTTATTTGATATTTGGCTATTCAGCTGTTAATCAGTAAAAAACGTTTTTTGATCTGTTTTGTAGTTTTCGTTTGGCGTTAATTGAAAAATGGAAAATCAAAAGGAACATTTTCGTCATATTTTGCTTTTTTATTTCCGCAAAGGGAAAAATGCATCGCAAGCTCATAAAAAGTTATGTGCTGTTTATGGTGACGAAGCCTTAAAAGAACGGCAGTGTCAAAACTGGTTTGCCAAATTTCGTTCTGGTGATTTTTCACTCAAAGATGAAAAACGCTCTGGTCGTCCAGTTGAAGTTGATGACGCCCTAATCAAAGCAATAATCAATTCGGACTGTCACAGTACAATATAATATTCTCTGTAGGCCAATGACTCCCCAAACTCTCTCTCTTGCTTTTGTGCCTTTCCTAAGCCTGAGTCACTCTCTCATCTCTGCCTGAATAATTCCTATTTTTCCTGGCAGACTTAGCTCTGGTACCCCCTTCTCAGAAGGCCTCCCCTGGGGCTTTCCTCTCAGGGCCCGGTGTCGCCCCTGGGGGCCCCGCTTGTCACACTGGAGTATGAGGGCTTGTGTACATCATACATGCTGAGTATGATGCCCTGGAAGACCTAAACTGTCTTTTTTCACTTTTGTACCCTCCACCCAAACATAGCACTTGACACATAGTGGGTGCTTCATAAACAGCTGATGAGTGATTGGCAGACTGGATGGATAAAAGGACAACTGGATGAATACCTCTGAGAAATAAGTGTTAACTGTGGAATATAGCATAGCTTGGGAGCTCAGTTTATGAGCAACCCAGAAAACTATTAATTTACTTGACAATAAATACAAAACAAGTACAAACCTAAGGCAAATAAAACATATTGCAGGCCTGGCTGGGTGGCTCAGTTGGTTGGAGCAGCATCCTGTACACCAAAAAAGGGTTGTGGGTGTGATTCCCAGTCAGGACACATACCTAGGTTGTGGGTTTGTTCCTAGGTTGGAGTGTACAGGAGCAGTAGGTCAATGTTTCTAACATTGATGTTTTTCTCTCTCTCTTCCTTACTCTCTAAAATTCAATAGAAAAAACAAAAACAAACTATGCTTGGGTGAGGATTAAAAAACAAACACACAAGATATTGCATAAAAGGTTTGTAGGGACCTGGAATGGAAAAGACCATTCGGCCTGTCTCTTCTGTCTTTCAAAAAGTCCCGAATCTTTGTTAGACTGAGCAGCCTTTTATTAAATACCACTCATTCCCTTTTAAGTTCACTGTCAAGCTTTATTGGATTCTGAGAAGGACCAGGAGGAAATGTGGATGAGAGCAGTATGGGGCATCTCTTCTCTTGCCTCCTCTTGCCCCTGTCTTTTGATTACAGCTGATCAAGAGTCAAGAGGTCAATAAGAGATCAACAAACTTAATAATCATCTGATAATGATTTTTTAAAGCTTACAGGCATATCCAAGCTGAAATGAAATTGTGCAATTTCTCTTGCCATTAGCAAGGATATAGCAGAGCTGCACACACATGCGCGCGCGCGCGTGCACACACACACACACACACACACACACACACATACACACACTCCTCTCATTCTTGGGTACATTACTCTTTTCTCTGTGTATGTTGCTTGCTATTTATCTTCTTAACTTCAAAATCCATTTACCAGCCTCTTGTGCACTTCTGATTGCTTAGGTCACGGTTGACTTTTTAATGGGCAGGCCCAGGGTCAGCCCAGGAAATGCCTTTTGGTGCATTCAGGATGCCAACTGCCCATGCTTTTCTCCATCCTCCTCTTTCCTCAGTACCTCCCTGGCTGCTGGCTTTCCAGGCCCTGTGGTCACCTCATCAGCCTCTCCTGTCATCTGGACTGTGCAGCTGAAATCCCCACTCTATCTTTTCTTTGGGGAGAGGGTGAGGCTATGACTGGCCCAGTGTTAGAATGAAAAATTCCAGAACCGAACTCGAGAGCCCCAGCAGCTCTGCACTGGCTGTAGGAAGTGTCCTGTTCAACTCTCTCATCTTACTGAGGCTAAGGAGGGAAGGCACTGAGTGACTTACTGGCAGAGCTGGATTCAAACTCAGACCTCATAGTTCCCAGTTCAGGGTTTGTTCCTCTGCAGCACAGTGGACATGGTGCCCTTGGCAAACTGGAATGTTCTGTGAGAACTGGGAGAGATTTTGACCCCAGGGACATTTGATACTGTCTGAATACCTGTTAGCAGTTATCTGAAGCGGGTTTGGATCATGCCCCGTGCAGGGCCCTGCAGCCTGTCTCATGGACGCGCCTGTGTGGCTGCTATCACTCAGGTTGTGACCTCACAGCAGCACACAGCAGGGGAACTCAAGGCAGACTTTTTGTTTGTTTTGGTTTGGGGTTTATTTTTGTGTTTTGTTTTCAGAATGTGAAGTTTGCATTACTTGAATATAGGGTTTCTCAAGCATGGGCAGGATATGTAACATGAGTGGAAAACAATTTTGGACCACATAGTTTTTGTCATGGGGCTGGTCCTGTGCGTTGTAGGATGTGTAGGAGCATCCCTGGCCTCTACCCAGTCGATGTCAGTGGCACCTGTGTGACTATTTTCCCCATGGAGGAGCAGGTGAACTTTTTTTTTTTTTTTTGAGATGTAACTCATAAACCATACAATTAGGTGAAAAATTTCTATGACTTTGGTTGTCTAAATACGTAATCCTTATTCCTCAGCCTCATCCAGGCTTCATTCATAATTAGTCCTTAAATGTCTGACCAATAGATTTGGCTCTGGGCTGTCCTTCAAGAGGCTTTTACCTGGACCCAGTATGAAGGTAGGATTTTTGGGAGGTGAGCCTACTAGTATATGCTGAGTTCCTTGCAGGCCAGTTGGGCTGCTCTCCTCTCCTGGTGAGCACTGGACTTCCTGGTGTCCTGCAGCTGCATGGGGTCATGTGACCAGTTCAGACCAATGTACTGTGAAAGGAATCGATGTATGTCACTTTTGGGTTAGAGCATATGATTACTTGTGGGAGCCCCTCCAGAGTTCTCTCCATCTGCTGAGATGAGGATGGGATTGTCAAGATGGAGCCTCCTTCAGTCAGGTCCCTGAGGGGTTACAATAAGCACCAAGCTCCCTCCTGATCCTCACAGGATATGTAACATGAGTGGAAAACAAACTTTTGTCAGGCCATTGAAGTTTGGGTGTTATTTGTTATCGCACCATAATCTGGCCTCTCCTGACTGTTACAGAGTGTATTGGATGGATACAGAAATCAGGCTGTATTCACAGGAACCATCCAATTCAGCCAGTGGAGTCCATTCAAAGGTAGAGATAATCAGGGGTTAAAAAAAATAAAAGTTCATGAAGTTAATTAAAGATGATGTTTTTATTGAGTTAAAAACACCAGCAAACTAAAAAAACCACACACACAAAAACTTGTTTGTGTTATGCTTCAGTTGTTTACAAATTCAGGCGGGTGAAACAGCGTGAGCACAGTGTGTGCCCCTTTCTGTGCTGAGTGACGTGGGGATTGGCTGTCACACAGCCATAGAGGGGCTTTTGTGTCCAACAATAGCATCTCGGGGCCCACGTGCTTCGCTTGCTCATCCACAATAACTGCTTTCTCTCCCACGTTAGGGCCAGTTGGGTTTGGAATATGAAATAAAAATCATGATCAGACTAAAAAAAGGAAAATTGTACCAAACGTGCTACACAGAGGGGCCTCTGTCTCTTTAAGGAAGGCAAATGTGAAGATACAAACTAAACCAGAAAGAGTGGCCAATGACTGAATCAATTCTCGCCCTAATTCCCTTGGTGCCTTGAAGTATTTGCTTCCAGGTCCCTGAAGGGCAGAGAAATGTAAAGCTAAGATCATTTCCCATTGAAGATCAAGGACATGGAAAGATAAAGCATTTTGTAGATAAATGCACAAAAGAGAAAAATGAGATTTAATATTTCCGTAGTTAAAAAAATCAATATTTAGCCGAAATCGGTTTGCCTCGGTGGTAGAGCGTCGGTCTGCGGACTGGGGGGTCCCGGGTTCGATTCCGGTCAAGGGCATGTACCTCGGTTGCGGGCACATCCCCGGTGGGGGGTGTGCAAGAGGCAGCTGGTCGATGTTTCTCTCTCATCGATATTTCTAGCTCTCTATCTCTCTCTCTTCCTCTCTGTAAAAAATCAATAAAATATATTTTAAAAAATCAATATTTAAAATCTAAGTCTTAAAAGCAGAACGGAGGCATACCTGTACAGGATAACTTTTCATTATGCTTTTTCTTAATTAGTTTGCAAACCTCAGATGGAAACTCCGAGTGCTGATTAACTTTTAGGATTCCTTATTGCCAGTGCTGCTGTAGCTGGTAGAAATGGGGAAAATGCTCAGCTTCTCTGTGGCTGTTGCCTCGTTGGTAAAATGAGGGGGTTAGAATAGGGGTCTCTGAGCTCTAAAATAATAAAATAAAAATCGGATTCTTTGAAAAGCAGCATCCTGGGGAGAAATGTGGGCCTATCATATTTATACAATGATAGCCTTTTCTGAGACAACTGAGCTCCAAATCTGACATTTTGAAATCTAAAACAAATTTCTTCCAGATAGGATGGGTGCTAGAAAAAAAAAAACTTTCTGGTGCCTTGGAAATGAACACCTTGACGGCATCAGAAGCTGGTGCACTCTGGGCATGTTATGTGGACGGCAGCAGCTAGTGGAGGAGAAAAAAGCAAGTGAGAGTCTCCTTCGGCACCACCCCACCTGCCCTCCTTGTTCCAATCCCCGTCCCACTGCCCGCTCCAGAGGGAACCTTGGCCAGTAGAGAGGGTATCATTCCTGATCTGGGGGTCGGCATATACATCTACAATATATACACACACATTTAAGAAATGTCTGCCTTCACTTGTGCTTTTTCTTTACCTCAGTGACATTATACTTTTTACATGGAAACCTTTTCATTTTTCATGTGGATCTATTGCATTGTCTTTACCTGCTGCATAGCATTTCATGGTTAAATGCACGGTATCCTTTAGCCTTTCCTGTACTAATGCATTTGCTCTGTTTGGGTATTTAGGTTGCTGCTGGTTATTACAATAGGGTAAACACCCCTGGAAATAAGTGCAAGGATTTTGGTAGGGTGGATACCAAGCCATGGAATTCAGGTCAAGGGGCACCCACGATGTAATTGTAATCGATAATACTCAAGTGCTCTCCAAAAACGGTGGCTTCAGGTCACACTCCCACCTCCTCAGCAACTCCACCTCCAATGCCGGAGCTCATTAATCTTCATCATCCTTGCCTCTCTGTTGGCAAATGGTAACTCTTTGTTGTGTTCTCTCTTTTAAAAAAATGTTTTATTTTTTTACAGAGAGTAAGGGAGAGGTATAGAGTGTTAGAAACATCGATGAGAGAAAAAGATAGATCAGTTGCCTCCTGCACACCTCACCCTGGGAATGAGCCCATAAACAAGGTATATGGCTCTTGACCGGAATCGAACTTGGGACCCTTCAGTCCACAGGCCGATGCTCTATCCACTCAGCCAAACCGACCAGGGCTGTTGTGTTCTCTTATGATTGTTGTAGTAGTTGTTTACCTTTTTATTTTGTACTAAGTTTAGGCTAACAGAAAAGTTGTGAAATCACAAAATTCTCAAAGACCCTTTTTCACCCAGCTTCTCCTAATATTAGCATTTTATGGACCCACTAGAGGCCCAATGCATGAAATTCGTGTAAGAGTAGGCCTTCACAGCTCTGGCAGCTGCCTGGATCCCTCCCATCGCGGCAGAGGTTGGCTGCCTCCATCCAGTAGCTGCAGCCCTGACTTTGTCAGGAAGGACATTTGGTCTAATTGTCATATTACCCTTTTATTATTATAGATAACAAGGGATCATAACTAAGACACTAACTGCTGTCAACTAAACTGCAGACTTCATTCAAATGTCACCAATTCCCCACTCGTGTTCAAGTCTTGTCTCCCAAATTATGAGAGATATTGAACATCTTTTCATATTTTTTTTTGACCATCTGTGTTTCTTCTGCAAAATGTCTGTTCAAATTCTCTGCCCATTTTCCCTACTCCTCTTGGATTGTGTATCTTCTCCTAATGGTTTATGGAGGCTCTTTATTTTATAATTCTTCCAATCTCACGCAGCTAATTAGGAGCCGAACTGAGAAGAGAAGGCAAGTCTAACCTATTTGCCCGTTTCCACTACAAACGCCCTTGGTTCTCCAGCCTCTCAGTTGCCTCCTTTCTCCCTTGCCTCCTTTCCCCATGCTCAGTGGCCCCCCAGCTGGCAGAGGCCACCTGTCAGAGAAGCACAGTGGGGCTGTGGTTGCTACTCCTCATTCCACTCAGCATTGCTGGGCTAACGATGCCAGAGGCCATCCGGGGTGGGCCTTTCAGCCTGCTCTCCAGAAAGTTTCATCTTCCTTGGCCCTGAGGAGGCTGCACAGAACACTGGCTGCTGAGGCCCAGGAGTGCACCATTTGGCTGACTGTCCCCTCCTTAATTGCTGTCCTGGCACTCATAAAACCTCCTGCACTAGCAGAAACGAAGCTGCAGAAGGGAGCTGCTGGAGACCGTGCAATTCCCAGAACGCCCGTCCAGGGTGCTCAGACCCCTCTCAACGCACTCATCCTCTGGCTGCAGCTCCGGAAATAACAGGAAATGGTGAGCAGGATGAGTGCTGACACAGGGTGGGAGTGGGGTAGGCAAAAGCATTACCCTTCTTGGCTTCTCTGGTCTCACCCAACCATCGGTTCCTTAAGAAGGGCCATGCCTTGATGCCTTGTTTCTTTGATGTTCTCCTTTTGTCTAATGAGCTTGTCCTTTGTGGTTACTCTAGACAAGAATGAAGATGGGCAGGGAACATCATTTCTCCCTAGTATGGTCCCAAACATTTGGCAGAGAGGATGGTGAAGTGTGTTGAATGGGGGTGGCCCCCCCAAATATATGTCCACCCAGAATGTGACCTTATTTGGAAAAAGGATCTTTGCAGATGTCATTCATTAAGAACCTCAAGGTGAGATCATCCTGGGTTATCGGGATGGTCGCTAAATCCAGTGACAAGTATACTTATAGGACAAATGGAGGTTGGAGGCACAGAGAGGAGAAGGCTGTGTGGAGATGGAGGCAGAGAGTGGAACTAGGGAGCCACAAGCCGAGGACGCCTGGAGTCCCCAGGAGCTGGAGGAGGAAAAAAAGGTCTTCTCCCCACAAGTCTTCAGAGGGACCAGGCCCTGCCAACACCTGGGTTCCAGACCTCTGGCCTTCAGACTATAAGAAAACAAACTCCTGGTGTTTTAAGCCATCTGGTTTGTGGTGGTTTGTTATAGCAGCCACAGGAAACAAATATGGCGAATTCAGAACGAATCAGACATGAACACCCACAATCCTTAAAGAGAGCATCTCCCCGCTGTTGCCTGAATGGGACAGTGAGGGCCACAGGGAGAGAGCCAACGTGCCTCTGACCAGCACCAACAAACCTTGAGGGGTCACACTGGTATGTGGTAGCCTATGTGGCAGTTTCTCTTTGCCAGCCTCAGTGGGGGCAGGTGGAGAGCAAGACACTGGCTCTTCATCATGGAAATAAGATAGGAGTAAAACTGAGTAAAAAATAAGATAGTAAAACTGAGGGCAGAGGGTGGGGCTCTCTTTGAGCACCGTGTAAAGTGTCCAGCTCCTCCCAGACCCTCCAGGACCCTTAAAATGTACATTCCTGACAAGTTCCCAGGTGAGGCTGTGACTTACTGCTGGGTCAGGAAATACTATGAGGTCGCTGCTCTATTGCAGTGCTTCTCTAACATTATTAAGCACACAAATCACATAGAAATTTGGATGCTGACAACACTTTGTAGTATCTCACCTGACTCTTTTTAAAAATATATATATTTTATTGATTTTTTACAGAGAGAAAAGGAGAGGGATAGAGAGCTAGAAACATCGATGAGAAACATCAATCAGCTGCCTCCTGCACACTCCCTAATGGGTATGTGCCCGCAACCAAGGTACATGCCTTTGACCAGAATTGAACCTGGGACCCTTGAGTCCACAGGCTGACGCTCTATCCACTGAGCCAAACAGGTTAGGGCCTCACCTGACTCTTCAAGCCCTCCATCTCCAGCCACAGCTGGCCGAACCAAGGGTAGGAGCCCGAGTTAAGGACCCATGGACAGCCAAGGACAGGTCCCTGAGAAAATAGAGTAAATCTAAGCCAAGCAGATCCTCCCTCTTGAGATTCTGAGTGGTGTCTGCACAGAGACAATTGCCCGGTGGTGGTGATCTTGGGCAGTGAGGCAGTCAGGGTTGGTGCCAGGAGCAAAATGAGTGTGCAGAGAGGCAGCTGGCTCAGGGAGGGAAGGGAGGAAGCAGAAGCAGAGACTATGCATGCTGGAGAGGCAGAGAGGATGGCTTTGCTTTCTGATAACTTTCTAATTCCCAATTCCCATGAGCCCCAACTTGGCTATTTGCCTTTGTGTTCTGAGAAATCCCATCTCTTTCCAATGAGCTCCTTTTTGTGCTTGAGTACTTGGGAGCAGATTCCTGTTCTTTGAAGCCAAAGGGGCCTTATTAATACATCTGTGCCCTCCTCCACCGTCTAGGTACTGTGAGACCCTTTGAGTCAGGAGCCATGCCCTGTTTACGCTTCATCTCCAGGACCTTGGACAGGGCCCCGCCCCGAGGCTGTAGCATGAGGACTGAATCCCGGTGGGTTCACTGTGCTCAGGGATTAGGGGAAGGTGAAGGAAGCACCTTTCTGAGTGGAGCAGAGGTGTGGCGTGAGGATGAGCATGTGTGGAAGACTACACACTCAGAGCTGGTCAAAGGTAAAGTTGGCTGGTAGAGGAGGCTGATCATGGACAGCCTTAACTACCAGGCTGGGCCACAGGGGTTGTTTTGACAGGCAGGAGGAGGCATCGAGGTCTCTTTCAGCTGGAGGAACAAGAGTAATTGTGTTCTTTTCTTTAGTGAGGGATCTAATGGGTCCAGGTGAAAGGGGGCATCTTGAGCTAAGTCTGTAAAGATGGGAAGGATGCAATGGACCCCAGAGATTTTCCTGGTGTAGAATTGACAGGAAATGGTAATTGGATGGACGTTGTGCTAAGCCCTAGAGTGGAGACTATTCCATTAATAAACCAATGTGTGGGAATAAAATGTCAACCTCACTATTATTCAGAAACATACAAAATGAAAGAGATCCTGCTTTTTACCCTATCAAATTGGCAAAGATGCTGGTGAGGGTGTGGTAAAATGGTTGCTTCCATATTTTACAACATACACAGAATAAGTGGACACAAACATGACTTGGAAAGTAATTTAGCAAAACACATTACCACCTTTAAAGATTTTTCATATCCCTAGTTTCCAAGAAGTAAAATGACTAGATCTTACAGAAATCTAAAATTTGTAGTTTCCAGCCAAATATATTTTTCACAATGCTGTAGACCAAACATACACTAAGACAGTATTAAATTTATGATGTTATATCTGCTTGGACTAATACTGGCTCTGTCCAGCAGGAAGGAACACACGGGCAGACTGGAGTGTCACTGTTTTGCTGTGTCTGTCCCACCTGCTCGGATGTGAGGTGTTCAATTCCCATTCACAGTGCTGGGCACACAGGCAGTCTATACCAGGGATGTCTGTTAATCTGTGTTTTAGTTTCCTGTTTTAGCTTTTCTATACAAATTACCACTAATTGGGTGTCTTAAAACAATGGACATTTATTCCCTCTGAGTTTATAAGCCAGAAGTCTGAAATCAGTATCTCTGATCTGAAATCAAGGGGTCAGCAGGCCAATGCTCTTGCTGGAGGCTCTGGAGGAAAATCCAATCTTTGCCTCTTCCAGCTATTGAGGGGCCTTGGGCGGTGTGCCCTGCTCCAGATTGGGGTGGGGGGCTGCTTGGGGGCAGGGCCAGCTGGGGGTAGAGTTCACGGGCGTTCAGGTCAGTCCACTGTTCAGTCAATTTTCATATTATCCTTTTATTATATAGGATTATATAGGATAGGATTTCGATATCACCCTCATTGTAATTATTCCAAAGTTCCCTAATGGAGTGCTCTTGGGGGTGAGCTCGCCTGCTCTTATTGTACTGACCAGCAGGTGGCAGCACAGGAGCTCTCAAACTTCAGGATTCCTGGAAAAAAACAGGCACAAAACCTTCCTGTTTTGGTCAAACTGCAGAGGGACTCCTCTTCTTGACTCTGTAGTGGTGGTGACCCCAGGCACCACCTATACATCACATCCCAGTGGGCAGGGGCGGGGGAGACCAAGGGAAGAGGAGGAATCCACCTCTGGGAGCTCAGCCCGAGGAACTGGAAGCTGATTTGGGAAGGGTAACATTTGGGGGCTGTCACGTTCTGGGCGCCATTTCATGAGATAACATGTGTAACTAACTGTTGTTAGTGTTTGGCAAATGTTAGCTGTTTATATACATAATTCACCTCATTTGATCTTTACCACAAACCCACAGTGTCGTCTTAGCAGCTCATTTTACCAGCAAGGATATTGAGGCATAATAGGGTGGTCTCCGTTGTAAAGTGTCAAGTGAGTAGCAACACAGGGCATTGAACCCAGGTCTCAGTGGCTCAGAGTCCAGCCGTGTCCCCTTGCCTAGCTGAGGAGATGCTTGATGCTGAATCACCAACCTTCCTTATCAAACAACACACGCAACTGCTCGGTGAGAATGGAGGGCTGTCCCTACTGAGGGGCACGGGCAAAGTGGGTAGATGCAGAGTTTTCCCGGGGAGACACGTCTTGCAGACCAGGGTGTGTGGAGGGGATGGGGGTATTGATAGGAGCTGACCCAGCTTCTGGGTTGGGAGGCAGAAGCACAGAGTTGTTCTGTTTCTGCTGTTTCATTGCTGTGTGAAGTCCGGCAAGTCCTGATCCTCCTTGGGCTTTCCTTTCCTCATTTGTGGATTAGAACAGCTCGTGGGTCCTTGCTGGTCTCACGATCCAGGGAGTCCAGACTACCAAATGCTTCATTAACTGAAAAGCCAAGCCTGTGCCTATTTTGTTCATGGGGTTCTTGCTGAAATTAAAGCCACAGAGATAATGGCTGGGCAGCCTGAGCAAAGACAGCCTCAGAGCTGGGACTGGGCCACCGGGACCCCTAGGATGGCCTTGGGAGGCTGTTCCTTCCCTGGCCCCATCTTACGTTTCACCTGTCACAGGTTTGGCTCTTCGGGGAGCAGATTCTGAGATGCGTTCAGAATGCAGAAGGAGAGAAGGAGGAAGCAGTGAGTGCAGGGGGCGGGCATCAGACTGGGATGCAGGCCTGCCGCCATCTCTGCCAGCCCAGCAACCTGGCATCATTCCGCAATGCCGGCCTGTGAGAGGAGGAGTTGCGGGCTGATGCCAGGGCCTGGTGCTGCTGTCTTGCTTCATCATTAGCTGGCTCTCCATGTCCCCATCTCCCCGAAGAGCAACTTGGGCTGGAAAGCTGAGACAGTCCCTGCAGGAGGCTGCTGGCCAGCCATCCTCCTCAAAGGGGGTCTGCATGTTGTGTCTCAGTGTCTGCCTTTCCAGGAAAGGGCCACCCTGCCATCGGGGGTAGGAAGTCCAGGCATCAGCACTCCCACTCCCACAGGCTCAGGATAGCCTGGAGGGGAAGGCAGGATCTGAAGAGACTAGCAGAATATGTCCGAGCCCAGATGTGTGTGTGTGTGTGTGTGTGTGTGTGTGTGTGTAGTAGGGTGTCCACAGATATATGGGAGTGTTCAGTATCTATATGCTCGGGTGCATATGTGTACATACGTGTGTGTAGGATGTGAAGGGGCATATGTGTATATGTGCATGTATGCCTGAGGATACAGTACAGATGTGGGCACGTGTGTACATGCATGTATGTGGGTATACATACTCATGTGCAGTACCTTGTGTTCCTCTGGCATTCAGGTGGGGGCTGCCAGTCTGGGCACCTCTGACTGGACACCAACTGGGTTTGGTCCAGTCCTGGGAAGGGGACTGGCAAAGTGAGGCTGAGCCTGAAGTTCAGGGGAGCATGACTCTGGGGCAGGGGACCCTGGGTCATCACAGAGCAGCAGCAGCAGCGGAACTATGCGCATTTGGGAGCCCAGGCTCAGCCCCTGAGGTTACTCTCCCCATTTTGTAGAAGAAATGTTCTCTGAGTGTTTGCCTCTGTTGGGTAAAGGAATTTGTACTCGCCCTTTTCTTAGTCTGTGGTGTGCAGAGGTGGACGGGGCCGGAGCTTCCCCCAGAGAATCCGCCCCACTGCAGGGAGCTCAGGTCCAGCGTCCCCAGAGCCACCCTGACTGCACGTTTCTGGGAGAGAGGAGCTCTCTTGTCCCCTAGTCTGGGAGTAAGAGGGTACAGAGAAGCTTGGCTCTGTCCAGCCTGCCTTCTTGGGCCTGGCAGGGGATGGAGGGGGGGAGTGAGGGGGGAGAGGGATATAGCCCATCCCTGGCAGGCCAGTGACGCAAATCAGCAGTGGGGAGGCTGCCTGGCCTGGGGACGAGCCAGGGCCTGCGGAGGGCCCTCTGTCTAGGCCAGATGGCCTCTGGCTCCATTAGGAGGGACTGTCAACACCTTTGTCAGGGTCCTGGCCCTGGTGCCTCACACTGCCCTTGTCCAGCCCAGGCCTTCAGGTACCAAGGGAACCAGGAAGTAGGGCTTAAAAAAATGTCATTGATTTTTTTACAGAGAGGAAGGGAGAGGGATAGAGAGGTAGAAACATCAATGAGAGAGAAACATCAACCAGCCACCTCCTGCACACCTCCTACTGGGGATGTGCCTGCAACCAAGGTACATGCCCTTGACTGGAATTGAACCTGGGACCTTTCAGTCCTCAGGTCGATGCTCTCTCCACTGAGCTAAACCAGTTAGGGCAAGTAGGGCTTTTTAAAAGATTCCCATTAGCCGAACCCTCTCCAGCCCCATAACTTCCCACCCCCAGTCCCCATCCAGTCCCTTAGAGTTTCATCTCCACACTCACTAGGCCCTGTAGGAACTCAGGGATGTGGCCTGGGCATCTTACCTTGCAGTGTCCCCTCTTCCCCTATGGTTCAAGATGGGTCCTTCTTTCCTTCCTTCCTTCCTTCCTTCCTTCCTTCCTTCCTTCCTTCCTTCCTCCAACAAACATAAATTGAGCGCCTACTACATGCCAGGCCTTGTTCTAGGCCCTGGAATTACTCATCTGAATGAGACGGAGTGGTCTCTGCCCTCATGAAGCTGACAATCCACTGGGGGAGATGAAAAAACCGGCAGACAGGTGTACAGTGACATGATTGAGGCTGGGAGGGTTAGTTTAGAAAGGATTATCATGGAAGGTCTTCCCCAGGTGGGGGCATTTGAGCTTGGACTGGAGGAAAAGGACTGGCCAGGCCCAATTCTGGAGGAGGAGGAGGAGGAAGGAGGGCAAAGCTCCAGGGAGAGGAGCCAGCTTGTGGGAGGGCCCTGTGGGGGAAGACAGATGCGGTGGGATCTGCTGTCCACTCCCTCGTGATGGTAGGGGCAGGAACACCATGTGTGGAGGGTAGTGGGGAGGAAGTCAGGGCCAGAACTCAAAGGCCTTGTAGGATTTGATTCTGAAAGGCTTTCATGAAGGGATACAATATAAATAGAGCTAACATTCATAGAGCTCATCCTACATGCAGGCATGGTGTCAATCACCTTACATACACCAACACATTCAAACCTCACCAAAACCCTATGGTGGATCCAATTATTATCCCATTTTACAGATGAGGAAACTGAGGCCCAGAGAGGTTAAGCCACTTGCTCAATGACATAGTACGGCTCAGTAGTAGAGCAGGAACTTCTGTGGGCAACTGGCTCTAGAACCCTAACCACTGTACCATACTCTGCGCACAGGCTATGATTGTCTCACCTGCAGTAACCTCCTCTAGGAAGCCTTCCCTCAACCCAGAGTTTGTGCACTCTGCTGAAGCAACATATAAACACCATATTGCCTAAAAACATGCCGGTGTGTTTGGTAAATAAATGCTCCAGTGTGAGTGTGTACGTGTGTCACCCAAGAGATCACCTTGTCCATGCCCCTGTCTTCAGGTGGACATGGCATGGTAAGTCCCATTTTGAAGATGAGACATTGAGACCCAGAGGGTTAAGAGACTTGTCTACTTTCCAGAGTCAATGAAGGAAGCATGGAAAATAGAGCTATGGTCTCAGTTCTTCCACTCCAGCTCCACCCCTTCTGTCTTCCACTTCAAGACAATTCTCAGGTTGTTTCTTGTCTGTTTTCCACTTCCTATCCACCCCCCAGCTGGACAGTAGCCTCCCTGGGTGCCCACTCAGTGTATGTGCATGCAGCAGGTGCCCACTTAGTGTATGTGCAGCAGGTAATGCATGCAGCAGGTGCACACTCAGTGTATGTGCAGACACACCTGGGCGTGCTCCTGCTGTCCAGGATGCACTGAGCAGGGTCGTTTACCAGAAAGGATGGATGTGAACTGATGCTTGTAGGACACTGAGGAGTGTTTTAGTGAGCCAGGGAGATGGTTTGGGGAATCTGTCTGGAATGGGAAGGCATCCTAGCCAAAGGGAACAGCATGTGCGGAAAGAGATGGAGAAGACATGGTGTGATCAAGGAATAGTAATGGTTCAGTTGGCCTTGAGCATGAAGAAGAGATGGGCAATGAAGCTGGGCTGGGCTGCAGGGCAGGATGGGGCCTACCAGGCTAAGGAGCTGCGGCTCTGACTTGGGGTGGGTGTTGGGGAGGCAGGGGTAGAAGAAATCACTGCCTGGAAAGCTCTAGGAGAATATCTTGGCCTAGCTGAGTAACTTTGTGTAAGTCGTGTGCCTTCTCTGAGCCTCAGTTTCCCCCTCTGCATGATGTGGGGTGGTGCCCTATTCTAAGGACCCTCTAGGCCCTGTGTGGACTTATTCCATGGCTGCTTTCTCATCATCCTGACAAACAAAGAGGCTCTGCTAGGTAGATCTGGAATATCTTTAATGCCCTGATTTCTTTTTGCCATGTGTGTCTTTGCTTTGTGATATTCTACCAACCCTTTTGGAGGCATATGCACCAGGGCCTGGTTCACAAGGGAGCCTGAGTTGACATGCTCTTCTTTACCTTAAAACCCCTCCTTTTGTGCAGCTTCCTCCAGGGCATGTCAGTGGCCGGAACCTGGGCCTGAGCCTGTGCCTGGGCCTGTGCCTGTGCCTGTGCCTGGGCATGGGCATGGGTGTGTGCGTGGTCCAGCTCTGAGGATGATGGCATCAGTGGCATCAGCGGCATCAGGTCCTCCGAGGCCCTGGGGGAGGCAAGAAGCAGCTCATCAGAGTCCAGGTTGGCATCACTCCAGCCCTCGGAGCTGTCACTGTTGCCAACCAGACTGGTGGCTTCGTCCTCAGATGTGGTGACAATCCTGGCTGTGCCCTCCCTGAAGTTGCTATCTAAGTCCCCTGCCAAAAGGTTGGTGGCCCCCTCAGACTCCTTGACTGTGTGGACATTTGCCGTGTCCTCCTGCTGCTGCTTGGAGCCCTCTGGATGAATGCCACAGAGCCCTGCTGTGGGCTGGGCAGGTGTCTTGGCTCTGCCCTGGCCAGTCCAGAAGAGGATGAGCTCTTGGCGGCAGGTGGCCACGGCCAGGCTGGTGAGCAGGGTGCTGGACACCAGGTAGAGCAGGGCAGGCTGGCCCATCTGCGTGAGGACCATGGCAGCAAAAGTGACCAGCAGGCCCACGGCGTAGGCCACGGTGCAGGCCATGAAATAGACCTGGTGTGAGTGCATTTGCACATCAAAGCGATGGCAATAGGCAACCAAGAAGCCTGGGACCACGATGTCACCGAAGCCGAGGATGGTAAAGTGCTGGTCACACAGGGTCAAGGCCGAGAAGCTCAGCTGAGGCACTTTGAGCACCATGGGCAGCCTCTCGTGGCTCAAGGAATCTGTCGGGCCCGAGGCCACCTCCACCATGATGCTCTCGCCGGTCCTGGTGAAGAGGGGCGTGATGAAGACAAAGAAGACGTCGAAGGCCAGCAGGGCCAGCAGGAAGAAGGTACAGTTCTTGAGTTTGGGCAGCCGCACGCGCTGCAGGACGAAAAGGCAGTAGGCTATGCCCAGCGCGTCCTGCAGGAGCCAAGCCCAGCGGTCCTCGTTGCGGTAGGCCACCCAGAGGCCGGTCACCGCCGCGCACAGGCCGGCCAGCAGCAGCAGGGGCAGCCGCAGACAGGCCCGGCGGCCAGGCAGGGGCCACTGGTACTGCTGCAGGGGCAGGTAGCGCAGCAGTGGGGCCATGCAGCCGTAGAGGCCGGTGCCCGCGCCCAGGCCGAAGATGGCAATCATGACGTAGACGAAGGAGTCGTAGAAGAAGTAGAGGAGCAGCATGATGGAGCAGGACATGGCGACCACCGCTCCCGTCATGGCCGGTGTGAAGTCCACAGGCGTGTCCTCGTCGTCGTCGTCTTCCTCTTGCCCGCCCTGGGCTGCCGCCGCTTCCTGCCGATTGTGACCCTCGGGCCCCCCTCCTCCTCGGGCCCGGCGCCGCTGCAGCCGATCGGCCTCGGTCAGGCCGGCCCAGTAGCCGCCCATGGCCACGGTGCCCAAGGCCAGGATGAAGATGACCACTACGTTGTAGTCGAGGATGGGCTCCGGAGGCGCGTACAAGGCCACGTGGGCCTCGGCGCCCCCGTGGGTGTGGCCGAGGATGTCCAGCATGTCCGAGTATCGGAGCAAGGCCACCGGGATGGTGAGGTCCGGCAGGGGCTTGTGGGGGTCCCGGGACGCCAGGGTGGTGTCTGCGCACTGTTGTCCGCTGGCCCGGCTCACGATGAGCAGCCCGTGGGCGCCTCGGCCCTGAGCCAGCCAGCCCTTCGCGTAGAAGCTGCAGTTGCCCCTCATGACCATGGCGGTGGTCCGGCGGAGGGGCCGCTGGCTGGGGGAGCTAGGCTGGGCTTGGTGGGTGGCGTCCTCGCCAGGGCACCAGGATGCCGAGGTGCCGTCATACAGGGGCAGGAGTGGGGCGTGGCTCAGGTCCCGGGGCAGGGTGACATAGTCCGAGTTGAACAACACGCAGTAGTCCTTGCTCCAGTTCTGTGACACCACGTGGACCACGCCATACTCGCCCTGGGCCACTGTGCTGGCGAGAAGGAGGAGGAGGAGGAGAAGGTAACCCAGGCACGCCATCCTCCTCAGCCAGCCCAACCTGACAGCTGCTCACGGCCCAGCTCCCTCTCCCAGGGCGTGGGTGTGGCCCTCTGTCACAGAGCAGTGTGGCCTCCCATCCCAGAAACCAGGGCCACACCTACCCAGTCATAAAGCTGTGCCCACGCGGCAGAAAACAGGGTCCCTCAGGTCCTGTCCCCCAACACCACCTCTGGGTAGAGGGGTCATTTGGGTCCCTGCTTTCTGCCCAATCCCAGGTGGGGCTGAGCCAGGTAATGTGAAATCACATGTGGGAGGATGGGGTTGAGGATCCCAGATAGGACTCGGGACCAGTATTAGCCCCTTACCTGCTGGGTGACCCCGGCAGGTGCCTCTCCTCTGCCCCTGTTTCCTTAGCTGCAAAGAGATGAGGACGTTGGGGCAGAGTTTCGGAGGCCCTGACCTCCACGATATTGTGAGCTTTTGTCAAACTCCCACAAAGTGCCAGATACTTCATCTGTCCTCATTGTGTGTCTGCAAGGAGATAGTTCTAGAGGCTGTGAGCTGGCCTTCAAACCCATGCCCCTTTCTACCAGTAAGTGACCAGGATTTTTTTTGCCAGCCTCCCCTGGTCTTAGGAACGGCCACGTGGCCATTTCTTGCCCATGGAATTGAACAGAAATAATGTGACCCCTTCAGAGGGGCTCTGTGGGCTCCTTGTCCATCTCTTTCCCTCTCTCACAGAGCAGTCACGGACACGTGCGGGTCACTGACTGTGGAGAAGAGGACATTGTCCTAAGGGACGGGGTGGAAGGAACTGGGTCCCGGATGTCCGCACGGAGCGGTGGCCTGGGGTGCTCACTGTGGACGGTGATCCATTCTCTTCCTGAAGCCATTCATTGCCTTATGGTGGTCTCTGCTACGTTAGCTCAACACTCACCTGAACACCCCTGTGTTGTGGGTGGGTGACCCCGAGGCTCCCTGAGTGCTGCGGGGCCAGAAGCTCTCGGCCCCAAAGCCTCACCTGCCGCTTGTGTGTGTCCTTCAGGCCCGGACCCCAGTGACACCTCCCACCACCAACGCCAGGAGAAAACAGCCCCGCTTCTCAGCAGGTCACGATCACAACTCGGGATGTACTGTAGTCTGCAAAGCACGTATCACAGATCTATGCTTTGTTTATTGATTTCCTTGTTTATTTTCCATCTCCTGCTGGTTGAAATCTGTGAGGACAGGAACCTTGTCTGTTCTCAGCTGCTGCTTCTGGATTCTGGTATAGACAGCGATGCCAGGGAAATACGCATGGTATGCGCGAGTGAGCGACCCTGTTTTACAGCAGAAGGGACGGAGGCACGGGGCAGTGAGGAGACTTTTCCGACGCGCCTCATCCGTGGTAGAGACGAGATGCCAATCCAGGCTGTGGGGCCCTGAGCCTCCGGCCAACACGCTGTGCTGTGCTGTGCTGTGCGGTGTGCTCAGACCTTGTGGGACCGGGTGGGAGATGGGGTTACGGAAAAAGTAGATTCACGAAGGGAATCTTCACAAAGTTACCTACAGACTTTTCACATTGTGTTGCCTTAGCAAATGATCACAAACCAGGTGGCTTAACACAGGAGTTAATTCTCCCACAGTCTGGAGGCTGGAAGTCTGCTAGGGGCTAAGTGTTTGTGTGTGCTCCCCCCAGCCCCTTCCACTCCCATCACGATTCCTGTGTTTAACCTCTGATTCCCAGTGTGATGGGCTTGGAGGTGAGGTCTTTGGCAGGTATTATAATTGTGTCATGAATGCGATTGATGCCCCTATAAGAACAGACAGGAGAGAGAGGCTCTCATTCTCCATCCTGTGAGGACAGAGCAGGAAGGTGGCCGTCTCTCCAGGAACGGAATCCGTTGGCACCTTGATCTTGGACTTCCAAAACTGCGAGAAATAAGTGCTTGTTGGTTAAGCCCCTCTGTCTATAATATTAGGTACAGCAGCCTGAGCACACTAACAAAAGTCCAAAATCGAGGTGTCAGCAGGGCCATGCTCCCTTGGAGACCATGGGTAGAATCCTTCCTCCCTCCTCCTGATTTTGGGGGTGGCTGTCAATCCTTGGTGTTCCTTTGGGGTTGGCTTGTAGCTACACCACCCCAGTCTCGACCTGTGTTGCTCATGGCCTTCTCCCTGGGTGTCTCTGTGCCTCTTGTCTTCTTATAAGGACATCAGTCATATTGGATTAGGACCCAGCCAATGAATTTATCATAACTGGATTACATCTGCAAAGACCCTCTTTCTAAATAAGGTCACATTTATAGACACTGGGGTTAGGACTCCAACATGTCATTTTTTTGGAACACAATTCAATCCATAAAGCACATTTCATTTTAACTTCCAAGGAGTCGGCATACAGTCCCTGACCTTCCTCAAGGCCTCTCCTTCAGTTTTGTGTCCACCCGGGTAGTTCCGAGTCACCTCTCTTGTGACACCGAGAGGACGCCCTCTCCACCGTCCAGCCTTGGACTCTGAGGGGGAGAGGGAGCTTAAAGGACCTTGCAAAGTGGCTGAAAGGTGGAACCACATAGACGCTGACAACCTCTGCCCACCCAGTTATTTACATCTGTCTCACCCACATCTCACTTGACAGCTATTTTTTTTTTTTTTTGTCCAATGCAGATCGTGTCTTTCAAAACATTTAGCTGAGTTTTCAAAAGGAACAGTATCGCTCGTCGTTTGTGTACTCCTGATTCATCCATTAATATAATGTTTAATTAGATTACAAACCAGTAATTACAATGACAAGTTAACTGTCAGAAACGCATTAGGGAACAGAAGCAACCGACTGTGCGTGTAGCCTGGATGGAGCTGGGAACGAGGGAGGAGGTGCCGGCTGCCCCTCTGCTGGGCTCCCCTTGCAAAGGGAGGACTGGTGCTTTGGTCTGGGCAGTGAGAGGAGAGACACTTGGCTGAGTCGTTCTTTTTGGAGTGTAGGGGTGTCTAGACTGGGTGCACCTCTGCATCCGAGCACCCAGGTGCTAGGCACAGCAGGGCTAGCCAGCCCCTTACCGAGCTCTGTGATAATCAAACTTCCTGTTTCCCTCCACAACCCCCTCACCCCCATTACTGATGCTCAGACTGTTCCCTCACCGGGTCCCCCACTGTCCACTCAGGGAGTCTCTAATCTTGAAAAACCAGGGACCAACACACCCATGGGGGTGGCTGGATCATAACCAGTTTTGACAGAAACGTGGAGAAACTGGGATCCTCACACTGCTGTTGGGAATGTAAAATGGTGCAGCCCTAGCGGAGAACTTTGGTGGGTCCTCGGGACGCTAAACAGTTACATTTGACCCAGGAGTTGCACTCCCGGGCATATACCCAAGAGCATGGAAAGCAGGCGTTCAAAGGAATGAAGTTCTGGTTCAGGCTCCCACAGCGTGGGTGGACCCTGACAGCACTGTGCTAAGTGAAAGAAGCCAGTCACGAAAGGACAAGTGTTGTATGATTCCACTTCTATGAAATGTGGAAAACAGGCAAGTCTGTGGGGACAGAAAGCAGGCTGGTGGTGGCCAGAGGCTGGGGGAGTGAGGAGTGGGAGTGAGTGCTGAAGGTATGGTGTTTCCATTCGGGGATGGACAGGTTCTGGATGCAGGTGGTGATGATGGTTGCACATTGTGAGGGCACTAGTGGCACGGAACTGTGCATTTGGACACAGTTGAGATGGCACGTTCTGTCTTAGGTGTGTTTTGCCAAAATTAAAAAAGAAGGAAGTGAGACCAGCTGCAGTCCCCTCCGGGGGCACTGGGCTCAAGACAGGCTTGTTGTATTGGGTCGGCAGCTAAGTAATTGCGGATTTTTAAAAGAAAATCAAAGACAATTTTTTCATGGAACTAAATAACTTTATTCTGTAATGTATTGCCCATTTTGATCAATGACCTTTTGCCATCTTTCAGTCAGCATCATAATCCCACGTTCAAAAAACTTCTGGTTTTTATTAGCAAAAAACTGAATCAGGTACGATTTGACATCATCATCATCATTATTGAAATTTTTACCATTCAAGGAGTTTTGTAAAGATCGAAACAAAAAGTAATCAGATGGTGCAAGGTCAGGACTATATGGTGGATGTGGCAAAACATCCCAACCAAGCTCCATTAATTTTTGCCGAGTGACCAAAGATGTGTGTGGCCTTGCATTGTCATGATGGAATACAACACCTTTTCGATTTGTCAATTCGGGCCGCTTTTCTTCAACTGCATTGTTTAATTTCGTTAGTTGTTCAATGTAGACATCAGAATTGAATGTTCGGTTGGGTGGTAAGAGTTCAAAGTAGACAATTCCTTTGTAATCCCACCAAACTGATAACAAAACCTTCTTTTGATGAATATCAGCTTTTGATGTTGTTTGAGTTGGTTCACCTGGCCTGCTCCACGATCTTTTCCGCTTGATATTGTTGTAAACAACCCATTTTTCATCGCCAGTTATCAGTCGTTTTAAAAATGGATCACTTTCATTATGTTTCTTTAGCAAATCGCAGCTGCTAATGCGTTGCGTTAACTGTGATTCTTTAATTTCGTGAGGAACCCATGTATCGAGTTTTAAAACATAGCCAAGTTGTTTTAAGTGATTTTCAATGCATGTATGTGATACATGAAGCTTCTCTGCAATCTCACGTGTTGTACTGTGACAGTCCGAATTGATTATTGCTTTGATTAGGGCGTCATCAACTTCAACTGGACGACCAGAGCGTTTTTCATCTTTGAGTGAAAAATCACCAGAACGAAATTTGGCAAACCAATTTTGACACTGCCGTTCTTTTAAGGCTTCGTCACCATAAACAGCACATAACTTTTTATGAGCTTGCGATGCGTTTTTCCCTTTGAGGAAATAAAAAAGCAAAATATGACGAAAATGTTCCTTTTGATTTTCCATTTTTTAACGAACGCCAAATGAAAACTACAAAACAGATCAAAAAACTTTTTTTACTGATTAACAGCTGAATAGCCAACTATCAAATAACAAAATGTGTTTTACATTTGTACTACGTCTGCAAACCTAAAAATTCAACTGAAGCCATATATGTGTGAAACCCGCAATTACTTAGTTGCCGACCCAATAGTTCCGGTGGTCTCTAGCGTGATCTCCAAATGGTGATCTCAGTGGTGTTTCCAACGTACTGAGGGCTCTGAAAGACATGCACGGCCCAGGCGTCTCTTGCCCCCACGCTGCAGGGCTTGGTGGGATGCAGAGGGTAGGGACTAGGAGGCTATGCTTAGAGATGGAGCAGGGCTGGGGACACTGGGCGGCAGGCAGCCTGTGGTCGGTCTTGAGGCTGGGCTGGGCTCAGAGAGGGATCTGCCCGAGGCTCATGCTTTGCAGACACCGACTCCTACATCTAGCTTCGTATCCGTTTGCCCACAAACGGGGAAAACCAAAGAATTTCCCGAGGGAGGGCGTTGGAGGGGGCAGCAGGGCAGGGAGGGGTGCCCTACAAAGAACTCCTGCTGCATCGGGGTTAAACACAGTGCAGGCTAAGGGAGGCCAGCCTGGGTTCACATCCAGCCGTGCCACTGCTGGGTGCCCTTGGGCAGCTCATTAACCTCTCTGGGCCTCGCTTTCCCCCTCTGGTAAGTGGGGTAATAGTACCTGCCTCACGGGGTGGTATGAAGAGTAGATGAGGTCAACAAGTGAGGGGCTCAGCGGCGCTTGGTGCCCAGTAAGCACTCGGTGAATGACAGTGTCGTTGTTGGTGACATGCAGAAAGCACCCCCTTTATTTGGACCGAGGGTGGGCTGTTGGGTTTGGAGTCAGGGCTGGATGAGATGATGCTGAGGCCAGTGGCACCCTCGCAGGGCTGGGCAGAGTCTGGGTGGATGCAGAGAGACGCCCAGAGGCTTCTGGGGGCCTGGGCTGCACTGTTTATGGTTAGGAAGTGGTGGGGTGGAGGGTGTTGGGGAGAAAGGGAAGGAAGGCTGGGAACCGGGGGGACATACACCACCCTCATAGCTCCCACCCAGCTGGACTCAGCGGCTGGAACTGGTTGGCCATCTCCGGGCTGGTCCTGTCTTCCCCTGGGACACATCCTCAATCAGACAGTCTGGAACACTGAGGCCTGCTTGCTCCCCCCTCCCCCAGCTGCTTTATCAGTCCTGGTCTCCCCAAATTCAAGCCTACTGACTTCAGTCAACGGAGGGGGTGAAAAGAGCCCTGGACTTAGTGCCAAAGGACTGTTGATCTCAGGTGAGTGAGTCTCCAGGCCTCAGTTTCCTCAGCTGTAAAATGGGCTAGTTCCTACCTCCATTAGCTGGTTGAGGGTTAGATAAATGTTATAAAGGATTCTGTGGAATGCAAAGAGGTCTACAAATGCCCACAGTGAAAGAATTATTATCTGGATTCCAAAACCTCCCTCTCTTCCTAATAAGTGTATTTCCCAGATCTCACTCCTTCCCCAGGCCTGGTCCTAGAGGTCTGACCCAGCAGCAGTAGGGGACTGAGGAGACTTGTCAGTCCCCCCCCCCCCCACTGCCCCTCAGCAGGAGTCTATTGTCACATTCAGGGAGACGGTCCCCTCCCTGTGTCTTCCCTGTCTCTCTACAAAATCTACATCAAAACCCCCACTGTGGTTTTCTCTCCACTGCTGATCTGTGCCTAGGAAGGAGGGTCCCCAGGAGAAATGGACTCAGGGAGGGCAATTTTAGGGGACTGTAGCCTTTGGCTTGAGAGAGGGGCCTGTACCACAGTGACCCCACCCTGCAGCTGCCCAGCCCCTCCCTGAAGTGGAGTGTCCTGTGTGTCTGTTGGCCCATAGAACCACACTCACCCCCAAGGGGCCTCTCTTCCCGCTCCACCCACAGGCCAAACCTCAGGGCAGAATGACCTTCAGAAACCCTGTTTGGGGCCTTCACCCTGGTCCCAGAGCCCAGAACACACAGGGGCTGTGGAGGGTTACACTCCGGGCACCTGCCCTGGCATAGGAGCTGCAGTTCTCTGGGGCCCAGATGTTCGCAGCTGTGCTCGAAGCAGCCCCTCTGCCCTTATAGTCTCCGGATGGGAGGGGTCCCGAGGCTCCTCTGGACCGGCTCCTGCCTGCCAGGGACACCTGTCGCTCCTCCGATGACGGCAGCCTTGGAGGTGGCCCCTCACGGCCTTCCCACGTGAGCTCGGAGCTGAGCGGTTGTTGCGGGCAGTGGGGGGCTGCTCATCTGCCCCTCACACTGGGCCTAGGGCGGAGTGCACAGGAGGAGCTCAGAGGGAGCCCACAACTAAAGCCACCAGGAGGCACAAGCAGGAGAGGGGGCACCGCCCCTTTCGCCTCCTCAAACCTTATATATGCAACCCCCTCAGAGTCCCCGGCTCATCCTTGGGAGGCCCCGCCCCCACATCCCTACGTTTCCCAGGAAAGCCTCCCTTTCTCTCTCCTCCTCCTCCTCCTCCATGGAGTGAATGCAGAGTCGAGGAAGATGCCTGCATGTGGCCATTCGAGACCCATTTGCCACTTCAGATCCCTCCTGCCAGCCAGGCTCTTTACAGGGCTTCTCCCCCAGTTACTCTGGAGGCTGTTAGTCTGTGTCCTCTAGTTCCCCATCTCTCTACTTAAGGGGACAGAGTTCGAGTTGGCAGAGCAGGGTGCCCACATGACCTTCAGGGACACCCACAGCTCCTCCCCGGACCAGATCCCCACCCACTGCACCTCCCTCCCCGGCAGGGAGCTTTAGGGCTCTAGGTACCCGTCATCTCAGCCTGTGCTGGTGCCGGACATGACACGCCTTGTGTGTCCCTGTGGTCAGAGACCCCGCGGCAAGGCCCAGGCTGGCCTGGCCCTGTGTGTGCACAGGGAGTTTCATTGTCCCTGCCTCCCCACCAGGACACAGCTCACCCCGGCTTCCGCTCCACGCCGCTGTGACTGGACGCTCTCTCTGGGCCTCCTCGTGGCCCAAGTGGCCGTGGGAAGGGCAGGGGGATTAATGACCCCGGTAGCAGCCTTCGCCCCGAGACTGAGGGAGCTGGTGGGTGAACATCCCTCCATCCTCGGTGGGATGATGGAGGCGTGTGTCCCACTCGGCTTCCCGAGTGTCCAGCAGGAGTAAGTCCCAGCTGCCCAGAGGGGCGGTGGCCTGTGTGCACCCACCCTTCCCGCCACCTTCCTTTGCTGGTCCCCCACCCCCACCTGCTCCCTGTTTCCAGGGGCTGGGACACTCCATCACCACTCCTTTGCCCAAGCTGTGCCCCTGCCCACGAGGTCCTGTACCTGCATCTTTCACCCACAGCCCGTCTCTCCCTACAACGCACCCCCTTACAAAAGCTGTCCTTATCTCCCGGGCCAGCAGGACCCACCTAGTTCTCAGCCAGCCCTCAGGGCTCACCTACACCCCATCCGTGATGGGTGTGTGTTTCCCAGACACACAGAGGCCTCGAACCCTCAAAGTGGCCTCCATTTCTTGGCAGACCCTTTCCACCCAGCTCTGGCACAGTCCAGAACATCACAGATGCTGGTTGAAAAGATAAATATTATTATTTACATCAGCCACCCCCATCTCCCAGCCCTGCACCCCCAAAGCCCTGGCTGTCCAGTGAGGGTGGGTCCAGTGAGGGCTGGGCCAGTCTATGCCTCGGGAGGTTGTATGTGATCCGCTGACCCAAGGGCCACTTGTGCTGCTCCAGGCGCTGGGGCCTGAGGGCCCTGCCCTTTCTCCTATCTTCGCGTAGCTAACAGGGCTGCCCCAGAGGCCGTCCAGGGGCAACAAGCTCTCTGTGACCAGCCAGAGGGGTTGCCCAGAGGCCAGGACACTTCCGTCAGCAGGCTGGACGGTCCTCTGCCCCTTCGCAGGGAGACCGGCTTTGGCTGGGGCACACCCGGGCTCTAGCTCCCAGGCCACTCCCTTCCAGCCCCCATCTTCTCACAAAGGGGAGGCCCCTGGGGCAGGAGGGCGGGGAGAGGGAGCTTGTGTGGCTGGCAGGGCAGTAAAAGTCCGAGGGTGCGGTGCAGCGAGGCAGGGCACTTCTGGTGGCAGCGCCCCGGGGCCGGGTGACGTTCTGGTGGCGCGGGAGGATTTCCGGTCACGCAGCCTGATGACTGATGATGCCACTGATTTCTACCGTCTCCAGGGCTCTGACGGCAAGCCCTGGTTCCCAGCGCTGTCGGAAGGCCTTGCGAAGGCCCGGAGGCATTATCTCCGTGGTTGGGATGCTGTTCCGAGAGTTTCCCATGGTGCCCCTGGGGCAGTGCATTGGCCACCTTGTGCTCCGGGAGGACGCCTCTTGGAGGGACCCATGTGCTGCTTTGGGTTGCCTGGCTCCCCATTCTCACTCCATTTGCCAGGGAGGACTGGGGGCAGAGGGGAGCCCGGGGCCCTGGGCCCAGCCCAGTCCTATAGCTTATTTTCCAGTCGTCCCATGGCCCAGAGTGAGGCTGCTCTCCAAGGCCAGCACTCCTGCTGGGTCAGGGAGGGGCCTCCCAGGTCTCAGTGCCAGGATGGGGTGGGGAAGGAGCCGGCCACCTGCAGACACGGCCCTCCAGCTCAGACCCCTGTGGACTGCTTGATGCTGTGGAAGCTGACCCGGGTTGGGGAGGTGGGGATGGACATGGCGCGGGCCACCCGGGCGCGGATCGAGTGCTTGTCCTGCCATCGGTGCCACCTCTTCCGGACGGCAGAGCGGACCTGTGGGCACAGAGCAGACCATGACGTTTGAGCCCCGTCGCAGGAGGGCCCGCCCTCCCTCCCCGAGGGCTGCCACAAGCAGCTGTAAGGCAAACAGCTATGCAGGCGAGCGGCGCACAGGTGTGAGGTGCACAGGGGGCCGCATAGGAAAGGAACATTTTTGGTTTGCATGTTTGTTGGGACGGTTTTCTCTGTGTCCTGAGGAAGGGGTGCCTTTTTCTAATCTACACAGTGTCTTTGCCATGAATAACCCCAACCCTCAATCCACACGCATCCCCTGCCCTAGGGCTCAGCTTCCCGGCTCTCAACAATCCATGTCACAGACCACTGACAAGGCTGAGCCCCGGCTCTTCCCCCTTCTCAATGCCAACTGCCTAAGTGAGCAAAGGAGTGGGTTTGCCAGGGCAGGAGCAGCGTGGGCAGGTGGCACGGACCCCCCAGGACATCCCTAAAGGGGGCGGGGAGGAGGGCCGGCCTGTGGGGGGCAGAGGGCGGCTGCAGGCCACCTCTCCTCCCAATAGGCTTCCTGCCGTCCTGAGCCCCAGCCGGGGTCCTTACCTCGCTGTTGAGGAAACAGTAGAACACAGACACGAAGAAGCCCTGGGGTGGAGGAGAAGGAGGTCAAGGGGACCGGGCTGGGTGGCCCCACTCAGTTTCCGGGCAGCCCCTTCCCTCCTCAGTGTCCTGCCCCTCCAGGCCCCTGCCTGGGAGAATGCCCACCCCTGGAGGCGGAGGGTAGGTGGGGGGCAGGGCCATGAGGGGAAGGCGTCAGTACCTGGAAGGACTCCAGGAAGGAGTTGAAGTAGATGAAAACGACCCGGGAGACCTCGTCCTCCCCGGGGTTCACGAAGAACAGCATGTAGGTGATGCCCAGGAGGGGGAGCAGGACCAGAGTGGCCTTCACAGCCTTCCTGGTGGGGGGGGGGGCGGGAAGCCAGAGTCACAGCCCAACCCGGAGGGGGCTGGGCTGGGAGTCAGTCCCCAGTGTCTGAGATGTGGGGGGCGCTGGGGTTTCAGGAGGGACTGCCAGGCCTGGGGGAAGACCCTGGGTAAGGACCGGGATCTCTGGAGCCCCCAGGGGTGGGGGACACAAGACCAGCTACCTGTACTGAATGGTCTCAGACGTGGTGGACGCCCGAAGTTTGGTCATGAGGATGCGGACGATGTTGAAAAGGAAGATAAAATTGATCTGCAAGCGAGCACACAGTGGGATGGTGTAGGCTTGTGTGTGGGGGCAAGATGTTAGGGACTTAACCGTCTCAGGTCTGGTCTCGGTCCCCACTGCTGCTCTCCCGCCACCTTCACTAGCACTGGAACATTCTAGGCAGAGGGATCCTTGGGGTTCACAGTCGGCTCTGATTGCCCCTCCCCACTGCCCGCCCTCCCCCAGGTTCTTACCAGCAGGACCAAGATCATGGGGCCCTGGTAGATGTAGTCGGTGTAAACCCCAGGCCTTTTGCCAAACCAGCACCTAGAAGGCCACAGATAGGAGGTGAGAGGAGGGGGCCATTCGGGTCCAGTTCGGTGGCATAGGGGAGCGGCGTTGGTTGGCCAGGGCAGGACCGGGGCTGGAAACCAGGCTCTGGATGCCCAAATTCCAACCCTGGCAAAAGGTCAAGCCACTTGATCCCACCACAGCACTCAGTTATCCCATCTGCAGCGTGGTCTGCATCCCCTGTCATTAGATGTAAAGCTGGAAGCAGGCAGTGTGGCAGGGAGATCGTGGAAAAGACGTCTGAGAGGAGCAGGCATGGGCCCAACACACCACTGCTCCCTTCAGTCTCCGGCACAAGCCCCTGGTGGTGCCTTGCCCTGCCCCTGTCCCATAGTAGGCCCCCAACAGCTAGCAGTCTCCCAGTCGGCTCCATTGCAGTGTGAACAGCCTTGAGGCAGAGCTTCCATAGGTCCCGCCCACCCCAGGAGGCAGACTTGCTTTGCATTTTCCTGAGCTCCCTCCAGCAAGCTCTAGGAAGGTCAGGGGAGGGAAGGGGACAGGGCACCCAGTAAATCCCACCTCCCTGCCTAGAGGCAGCCCCGCAGTGCCTAGATCTCACGATGCTTCCACAAACCAGCACTGAGATTTTTAGGTGGAAAACCTTGACTTTTTAAAGATTGGCAACAAATTCAAAAAACATGATGCAGACCATACGTGAGCTGTCTGGAGTGGCCTTGAGTCTGGATCCCTTCTGCTGCAGTGGCAGCATCTTGCCACAAGGTGGAGCTCCAGAGTCATCCAGACCAACTTCCCCACCTCAGGCATCCTTTTTCCTCTAGGATGCTTACTGGGCAGCTTTGGGGGAAAGTTCTTCCTCTTTCCCCCTGTGCTCACACCTACGCCTGCACAACTGCAGGCACAGACCATCACCCAGGGTGTACGATGCTCCTGCTCAGGGACTCTGACCCACAGTGGTGTGTCAGTTGCCCTCTTGCGGGGGCCCCCCCCCCGCCCCTCCCCCCATCACCCTGGTAAGTAATGAACATGATTTCCTAGGCTCCTTGTCCATCCCAGTGAGGCTGTGGTGGCTGCCCTACTCTGTGGTGGTGGGGAGAATTGTCACTGATGAAGGCCGCCTGGAACCCCAGTCAGACAGTGGGTTCCTGAACCACTTTGGTGGAGAAGATCCTGGAACATCCCTAGGCTTTGTCCCCTTTTTCCGCCTCTGTCTCAGTGGTTCTCTTTTCTCCAGTGCAGAGTAGAATCACCTGGGCAGCTAAAAAAAACATCGTGGTGCTGGCCACACTCTGGACCAGTTACATCCACGCTTGGAGGTCAAGCCTGGGCATTGGTACTTTTTAACACTTCCTGGGTGACTCTAATGGGAGCCAAGGCTGAGGACCACTGCAGTGGAAGCCTGTTGTCAGGGGCAGCTGGGAACATCTGTATCAATAAGGCACTCAGGACTTCAGAGCTGCAAGGGGGTCTCTGAGATTGTCTGGATCAATTGCTATTAAGTCTTAAAATTAATAGAAAACATTTGTACGGCATATATACAATGTGCCAAGTACAATCCTAAATACTTAATATACACTAACTCATGTCATCCCCACCACACCCTGTGAGGGGGGCACTATTATTAAGATGCCCATTTTTCAGATGAGGAAGCTGAGGCACGCTGTAGTACAGGGGTCCTCAAACTTTTTAAAGTGGGGGCCAGATCACAGTCCCTCAGAGAGCTGGAGGGCCGGACTATATGAACTACTAATTCCTACTGTAACACCTCGGCTGCGCTCACTGCCCAAAAAACCTGGCGGGCCGGATCAGACTCCTCTGCGGGCCGCATGTAGCCCGCGGGCCGTAGTTTGAAGACCCCTGCTAGTACGTATAGCACTCAGGTCATACAGTTACTTAGTGATGGGGCCACGATTCAGACCCTGAACAGTTTAGTCTGGCTCCACAGGCAGCCGGTAACCCTCCTGTGGTTCTGCCTGGGAGAGCCCAAGACAGAATTGCCTGGATTTGCCTGTCCAGCCTCCCCTCCCCACCCCTCCCCCCTTCAGGCAGAGCACCCTAGGGAGCCTCAGACTGAGCCTAGCCCCATGCTCCCTGTCTTCCTAGATGAAGAAACTGTGGCCCTGACAGGGAAGGTGACTGCTGAGGGCCCTGGAGGAGCGTCAGGCAGAGCTGGGCTGAGAGCTGGACCTGGGGCCGAGGGGCCCTGAGGCGGTGGAGGAAGGAGCTGACTTACTTCTCGTTGTCGTAGTACAGCTTCCCGATGGCCCAGGCCACGATGATGGGGAAAGGCACGCCTGGGGAAGACAGCGGGCCTCAGAGCCAGTCCGCGGGCCTGGGGGACCCGGGCATCCCAGGGCCTGGAGGCGGGCGGGGGTCCCCAGGGTGGAGCTGGGACCCACTCTTCCAAGGTACCACCTCCTTTAAATGCTCCCCCCACCTCAGCGAGGGCACAGGGCTGTGGTGTACATCCTGTCACCCTAACCTGGCCCTGCAGCCCGCTGACCTGGGTCTGGGTGAGGAGAGGGGAGCCTGGGATGGGAATGGGGGGTGGGGGGGACCGGCTCACCCCAGCCAATGAGGATGAACATCCACTTGCGCAGCCGGTCGGTGGAGTAGGTGAGCACGATGGCCGTGTGCAGGTAGCAGCCCTCCCCAAACATCCAGAAGAAGTTGGTCACGTGGAAGTAGTTGTAGGCGGCTGTCACCAACCTGCACCAGCCCTGCCACCCGCCCCCACCAGATATGACAGTGAGCGGGGTGGGGTAGGGTGGGGTGGGGTGGGGGCAGCACCCGCATCCCACCCTGGGCCTAGGGCCTCCCCTCAGCAGGATGGGGCACTCCCCAGGATCCACTCCTGTCCTGTGGGCCCCAAGGCCTGGCCCTGGCCCTGCCCCTCCAGGACAGCCCCGCCCGGACCCCTCCTCCACCCAGGCCTGCCCCCGCCAGGACATACCACGTTGCTCTGGTGGACTTCGGGGCTCATGGTGAGTTGGACCACGAACCACGTGGCATTGCGCAGGATGAAGGCCGAGATGAGGTTCCAGTGGATGATGTTTCTGAGGCACCGGATGCTCCTAGGGGCGGCAGGGCAGGTGGGTGTTGGGAGCAAGGGAAGGAGAGAGAGGATGAGGGATAGGCCTGCAAGCACCACTCCAGCCCAGATGTATGGATGGGAAAACTGAGTCTCAGAAAGGGGCTGACTGGCTAAGTCACACATGGCCCTTCCTACCTGTGACCCACCCACACCTAAGCTCTGGGGGCAGAATCTGCCACAGCCAATGCTCCAGGACCAGGGGCTACCCCTTCCCCCGTTGGGCACTCCTCCCCGCCCTGTGGTCCCAGGTTTGAGGGTCAGAAAACACACAGGCCTCCAGTGGGGCATCTCTCTCCAGCTTTCACCTTATGCTTTGGCCACCCTCCGCCCCCTCCCTGTCCCTGGCAATTCCTGGGCAAGGGGGCAGAAGTGAGCCTGCCAGAGGTTTCCAGAGATCTGGGACTCTGCAGCTGTCACCCCCTCCCACTGAGGCGAGGGGCAGGATCCCCTTCCCAGCAGCCCCCTGCGCCTGCCTTCTCCCTCCCCTGCTCAAGGCCCAGGGACGGTGCCGGGGGCTGCTCACCTGAGCCGCAGAAAGAGGACGAAGGCCACCAGGAGGGCCACCAGGGAGACGCAGTGGCCCAGGTAGTTGATGATGATAGCAAGATGGTAGTGCACCTTGTTCTTCTTCTGAGGCCAGAGAGAGGGGCAGAGGTGAGGTTCCCGCACGGCCCCACCCCTGCGCCCAGACCCAGTGGTGGCACAGACCCCGTGGCGGCCGGGACAGAGTGGGCAGTGCTAACAATAGTTGCCCCCTTCCCGAGCCCCGAGTGCCTCACGTTGCCCTGGAGCAGCCCTGTGTCCTTTGGGACTGTGTCTCCCTGTCTGTCTGTCTGTCTGTCCCTGAATCCCACGCTCTGTCCCCTGCTCCGTGCTGTTGAACGAGTGTCTGTTAACCTGACTCTCCCCATCACACAGGGACCCCGTTCTGCGTGCACAGACGCGTGTGCAGGGCTCACAGGGGTGTTCACGCTCACGTTTCCACTCAGGTCAAACTCTCTGGCCCTGGGGGTGCAGACACCAGCCCCCGGGATGTCCTCCTTCCCCCCACGTCTGGGTGGAGCCACCTCCGCCTCCACCACCCCTCACTCCCTCCTGCTGCCGCTGAAGCCGGCCTCTGTCAGCGAGGGGAGGGTGGCTGTGGATTCGCATCCACAGAATCGGTAGAAACCACAGAACCCCCTCAGGTTCTGTAATTCCCTTTCTAGGTCCAGCCCCTGCCCGAAGTGAAGGGGATCTAGAACAAAGTCCCCAACGTTGTAGCTTCATTTATTTCATAGATCGATGGTCCCGAGCGATCAAGTCCAACCCCATCCATCTTCCAGGTGAGAAAACTGAGACCCACACTCACTCACCTAAGGCATGTGCCTCTGCAGTGGGACATGCAGCAGCCATCCAAGCCACTCCCTCCTTCTCCCCTCTCCCCTCCCCCTCTCCCCAGCCCTGCCCCACCCCTGCTGAAGGGGCAGCCTCACTGCAGGACCCCTGAGGTCCCAGGCCCAGGTGCTCAGCGGCTCTGCTCTGGGGGCTGGTTTTCCCAGGGTGGGATGTGGGTGCTCTGCTCTCGGGGCTGTTTCTCCAGGGTGGGATGTGGGTGCTCTGCCCTCGGGGCTGGTTTCCCTGGCAGAGGCTTTCAGGAACCAGGCAGGCAGTCACGTTAGCAACTCAGTGCTGCTCAGAGGGGCTGACACCCAGCGAGGTGTAAATGGAGGCAGGCCAGAGAGACAGAGGGGAAGGGGCTGTGCAAACGGGGAGGGCCTCTGAGCACCCGGCAGCAGATACCAAACCTGGAGTCTCCCTGCGCACATCCAGCCTGACTGGAGCTGGCGCTTCGTTACTTTTATTAAATTCTCCACATGCTGAAGCCCCTGGGTAATAAGAACGTGAGGGAGCCCAGGCCCATGGGAATGTGAGGAGCACAGTGTGCAGGGAGCCCCTCCACCACCACCTGCTGTCAGCTCTTCCTCCAGCCCCCCCTCCTGCCCCCCAGCAGGCGGTGCCAGGGTGGTTTGGGTGAGATGAATCCTTTATTAAGCACCTACTGTATGCTGGACACGGAGCCAGGAACTCAACAGATGTCACTGCTTTTCTTTCTTATCACTGCCCCCCAAGACTGTCCTTCTGTCCCTGTTTTTCCAGTTGAAGAGGCTGCAGCATCGGCCCAAGCCAGCCAGCCAGCAGGCACATTCCAGTACTGCTTGGTCTTAAAGACCCGGCTTCCCCTGTCCCCACGGATGGGAAACAGAGGCACTCTCTCTGTCCGGGCTTCTGTGGGGAGGATGGGGACTCATGAGGGTTTTTCTCCACTGAGGCTGCAAGGGGAGAATTGGACCAAACCATTCAAGGTTAGAGGCCCAGGCTGGTTCCAGTCCCATCTCAGCTGCCACATCAGCCTGTTGGCATCTGAGGAGGAGCAAGCCGTCTGTGTGTGGGGTGGGGTTCACAGTGCAGAGAGCCCGAGAGGGTGTTGGGCAGATGGCAGTGTTACCTCAAGAGATGTCCAGAGATGGTCAGCAACACCCTGAAAGGTGGTCAGTGACACCCAGAGAGAACAGCCAGCCACATCCTGAGATACCCAGGATGTGACACTCCGAGAGACAGCCTGACCTCCTGAGAGAAAGCCACCACTCCCCACAGAATAGAACCAAGTCCCCAATGTTATAACTTCATTCAGAAGCTGCTGGGATGCTCAAGAAACACGTGGACACAGCCCATCCCTGGGCCTGACCAGCACCCTGTCCTTGTCCCGTTTGGAGACCTGAGATGGAGGAAGGCGGAGTGGTGTGGCACTGGGGCTTGTGTTCTGGTGGTGAGGGCTGTGGGCTGGCCTCTGGGCGCCCTCACAGCTCCCACTTCGCAGGCGGCTGGCCTGCCAGTCCATCACCTGCAATCAGTCCCTCTGGGCATGGTGCTTAATTAGGGCACATCCAGGGCCCAGAGCGGAGAAACCAAATGGGGTGCTCGGTTAATTGCAGCAGCTCCAAGAGGAAGTGAGGAGTCCTGAGCGTGGGGAGGGCCCTGGCAGGGCTAGGGGCTGGCTTGTCTTTGAACAAGTGCTTCCTCCGGTGACTCTTATTCCCAGGCAGATCAAAATGGGATGGAGGGTCTCCAGGGTCCCGTCCAATTTAGATCCTTCAGGCACAGGAATTCCCAGGACTGCCTGGTCCAGCCCCTCTCTCCTCCACCCCAGAAGCCTGAGATTCCTCAGACAGCTTGGGCCATCCTCCCTTCTGCCCCAGGCTTCCAGCTCCATGGCCCCCACTTCCTCAGCACCCACTGAAGGGGCGGGTGGAGATGTAGGGACTGGGACAGGGGGGCAGGCAGCAACACCAGGAAGATAGATACACCCGGGCATCTGCCGAATCTCAGCCTTAAAGGTTTATTCATTGCAGCACTGTTTGTAGCAACCAGAGACTGAGCATAAAAAAATGGGTAAATAAATTACGGTCCATCTGCACGATGTGATATTATGCAAATGTAGAAAAGAATGAAGCTGCTCTTCAGGTACTGGTGTGAACAATCACCAAGATGGATACTTACATGCAAAAAGCAAGGTGTCGAATAGGGTGTATAACATGCAATGTTTGGGTAAAAACAGAGAAGAATATAGGCACCTAATTACTTGAATATGCAGGGAATGTCTCTGGGAGAACATTGAAGAAACTGGCAAAATGGGCCCTAGCTGGTTTGGCTCAGTGGATAGAGCATTGGCCTGCAGACTGAAGGGTCCCAGGTTCGATTCCTGGTCAGGGCACATGCTTGGGTTTCGGGCTCCATCCCCAGCCTATCAGTGATTCTCTTTCATCATTGATGTTTCTATCTCCCTCTCCCTTCCTCTATGAAATCCATAAAAATATAATAATAAAAAATAAATAAATTGGCAAAATGGTTGTCTCTAGGAGAGATTCCCCGGGGCTGGGTTGAGAGGGAGACATTCTCTGCCCATTTGTACCTCTGAATTCTGTATTATGTGTAACATCTTCTCAAAAACACTTGCCGATTTAAAAGGCTTTCTAAAAGGATTTTTCGAACTGCCCTGCCCCCACCCCCACCCCCACCCCCTATTCTGATATAGCCCCTGGCTGCACCTGGATGCGTCACTCAGGTGGGAGCGGTGGAAAACGGATGAAAACCTGTCCCAGTGAGCAGGTGGAAGGAGGGAAGGAAGGAACGAGGACTCCACGTGGCACAGACTCCCTCCTTACTACACGAGCTTGAGTGCCCAGCGCCTTGCCGTCAGCCTCTGGCTCTCCCCACCCTGACTGGCCACCGGCCAGGTAGCAGGCAGGACCTCCACTGGGGGCCCCGGTAGCGGCATGGCAGCCTCCTCGCAGCCTCACCTCCTCGCTGAGGATCTCCTGGCACTCTGAGTAGTTCACGCGGGCGGCCCAGCTGCCATTGGCCAGGCACTGTCTGTAACCGTTGTCTGGACAAAGGAGAGAGAGAGAGGCAGAGTGACCCGCGGTTCCTCTCCCAAATAGCAGCCTAGGCATCTGTCTGCCCATCCACCTGTCCATCTATCCATCCACCTGGGCCAGCACAGGGCCTGACTGCTGGGGAAGCTGGGGAGAGGGGCTTCCCTACTGCCCCAGCTTCCTGCCTCTTTCTGCCCCCTGGTTCCAAAAGGGGCCCAGCGTGAACTCCAGCACCTGACCTTGGAGGCACGGCTCTGCCCGCTTGGGCTGGCATGATCATGCCCAGGAGACTGGTCCTTGGGCAGTCTTGACCAGCTCATTGGGCTCTTTCCTTGCAAGCCCTTATGTCGTGGCAGATTATGTGGGGGGGTGCCCTTCTGAGGACTTTCTCATTTTGGGGTCTCACATGACAGCAGACACGAATGGTGAGATCTGATGAGTCAATCTCACTCCCGAGGCTGGGCATGATATGGAGGAAGGGTGTGTGGTGGCAGCTCACGTGGCACAAGGAAGCGACAGGGTGTCCTATGGTGACTATTGTGGTGAGGTTCTTACGTGTGTGTGTGTGTGGGGGGGGGTCCTCGCATGCTCCATGGGGTGAGGCTCAGGGGGCCGGTGCTGGGGATGGCCCCCATGGGCCATTTCCCGATGTTGGGAACATCCCTGGTGGAGGTCTCTTGGGACAGAAAATGACAGGTAGCAGGGGTGCGCTGGGGACCTCACAGGGTGGGTCTCACGTAACAAGTCTCTCATTATTAGGACCTCTACAGCGGGCTCACAGACTGGCACATGGCAGTGAGGAGAAAAGACAGGAGTGGCCCAAGGTGGGGGGGGGGGGCGGCCTGTGCAGCCATGAGCTGGACTGCAGCCCAGAACCTGTCACCTTCTAGGGATAGGGAGGAGCCCCGTGCTCTGAGGCCTGGATTCAGGCTCTGGGATGACAAGAGCTGCACAAAGGGCCCCCCTGGGCATGTCCCCGGGACTCTGATACCCAGGAAGGAAGGGACAAGAGAGATCCCAACTTCAAGTCTTTCTCCCTTGCTGATAGAGGTAGTCCTGCCTCACTCTGTACCTCATCCAGCATCAGTGGCTCTAAAGGTGTTTCCTTGACTTAATTCCTCACTCCAAGCAGAACTGGCTGGAAGGGAATTGAATCCTGAGCCATTTCCGCTGGAGCCTCCGTCCTGCTGCAGGCCGTACCACGGTTCCCACTGACCCTCGTGTCACAGGGGACAGGAGAACTGCCCGAGTCCCAGTCCCTGAGCCCGGGGCCCGGCAGGGGCAGAGCAGTGTGTGGGAGGCAGAGGTGGGGGCCCAGGGCCGGCTCAGTGCTGCTGTGCAGCGTGAGGAACTGGGGCTCTCTGGCCGCTCAGGCCCCCCTGCTCATGTGCAGGGAGGGCTGGACCGGCAGGTCAGCCAGCCTGGGAGCTGCCTCTCTGCTGGCAGCATCAGGACCAGAGGGAGAGGATGGTGTGGGCGGTGCAGGGAGTTGCTACTGTATCACCGAGAGAGGGAGACAGGGTCTGGCCTCCAGGGCTGCAATGCTGTGAGGCCTCCTCACTAACCCCGCTCCCCAGCCCCTCTGCTGAGAGGCCCTCACGCCTCTGTAGCATGCCAGTGGGGAAACAGGCTAAATGGATTTTTAAAGCTCTGCTCAGCTTCTCTGCCAGTTGATTGCGTCTCAGCAGAGTTGAGCCTTGGGCAGAGCTGGTTAAGATGCTGCTCATTCTCTCCTAATTGCTAAATGAAGGTTAAGCTACCAGAGGGCTGAGAGCTTAGTGACTGGGTTTTCAGGGGGGTTTGGGGGGGGAGGCAAGAAACCAGGGCCGTGGTCGGCAAACTGTGGCTCCCGTGAGCCTCACCACATGCAGCTCTTTGGCCCCTTGAGTGTGGCTCTTCCACAAAATACCACGGCCTGGGCGAGTCTGTTTTGAAGAAGTGGCGTTAGAAGATGTTTAAGTTTAAAAAATGTGGCTCTCCAAAGAAATTTCAACCGTTGTCCTGTTGATGTTTGGCTCTGTTGACTCATGAGTTGGCCAACCACTGAGCCAGGGGACCCGGTGTCTCTGCTGTGTCTGCAAAGAAAGGGACTTGGGGGAGTGGTTCTTGCCTAATCAAGGCAGAGCAAAGCCGTGTTAAGAGCATGGCTCTCCACCCAGAAGAGCCTGGGTTCAAAATCTGGCGCCATGCCTCACTCGTCCTGTGACCTTGGACAACTCCCTTACTTGAAAGACGGGAATGAACTTAACAACAGCTCCTACCTATGGGTTGAGTGAGCATTGTAGATGACCCATGCAGAGTGCTGGGAGCTCCACCGGCAGGTGGTGTGAGCTGTGATTGTTGTTATTGTTTTGGCGCTGTATTTACGTAAGACTTAGAACATGTCGCCTGCCCCTATCAAAGGGGGTACTGGTGGGGATAACAAGAGCCATGCACTTAGCCTGAGCCCCCCATGTGCGGCCAGGAGCTGGAGTCCCTGCCTGGCCGGGTCATCCAGAGGGAACAGGCTTTGGTGGCGAGGCAGGAGGCGACCCTGAAGGAAAACAGGCCTGACAGGCAGGGAGTCGTTGCCAGGGAGGATGCGACCTCCTTGTCTTTGATTGCTGAGCTGAGCAGTCTTCTCGGAGAATCATGGGAAAATGGATATTTTTGGAAATTCTCCCCATCTCTTTGAAGATCAGGTGCAGCAGGAAGGAGGGCATTAAGGAGAAGGCCAGGAAGTCCCAGCAGCACCTCATCAGTAAATGAATTAATTAGTGATTAATGATTAGGTGCAACTCTGGGCTCTCACTCACTGTTGATTGCATGGGCATGTTCCTCATTGTTCGGCACTAGGCATCTGGAAAGAGGGATCTGCCAGCCCAGCCCCCACATCTAGGGGCCATCGCCCCCAGCTCCTCTCCTGGGATCACACGGAGGAGAGAGGAAGCCGAAGAGCACCCCACCCAACCCTCCCTCTCACCCTGCAGGTGGAGCAGCCGAGGCCCAGTGTGAATGCCGAGGTTCCTTAGCCAGTTACACCCGGAGCTGGGGCTGGAACCCAGGACTCCTGGCTTCCATTTAAGGCAGGGCTGGTAAATTGAGTGCCCAGGCACCAAGTTCTGAAAACACTCACTTTGGGGCATGTCAAGTCATCCTTGGGGACAAGAGTGGAGGAAGCGCATAGGGAGTGGCCAGGACTGGCTATAATTTGGTGGGGCTGTAGCCAGAGAGAGCCTGGCCAGCCCCACTGAAGGGTATGGATTTGACCATGGAGGCCATGGGGAGTCATAGAAAAGATGACTCCGAACAAGGGTGTGATGGGGTCAGATGCAAAACAAGGGTTAGAGATCGGGTACCTTGGACAGGGACAGTGGCACTGGGACCGAGGGCACTTAGAGCTAGACACGAGAGTCACTTTGGAGGTGAAAGGGCAGGACCTGGTGCCTGAGAGGGAGAGGGACCTCCCTCCAACACCCCCCCCCCCCCAATGCACCAGCCCCAGTGCTGTATTCTTCCTGTAGGCACACAGCTTTGTGGTGGAGTAGCAGGAGGGCTGTGACTCCCCGTGTGGCCCTGCTTCTAATCTTTGTGACCCTGGGCAGCTAACAGCCTCTGCCTCCATTTTCTAACTGTGAAACGGGCCCTACTAAACTGGAGGCCGGCCGGCTGTGTACCCCGAGCTCTCCTCTGAGGTCCTTCTGCCCTTCCTCTTGCCTGATGTCCTCCCACACCCCTACCAGTCTTTCTTCTTCTGTGGAGTCCAGGCACATGAAGCTGCTTTATCTGGCTGTTCCAACCTCCTGTCTGACCCCAATGCCTCCCCAGGACCCTCCAACCCTTTCTTGGCTGAAGTCCCCAACCCTAACCTTAGTCCAGCTGGTAAAGGAGAGAGGTGCATGCCAAAACCGGTTTGGCTCAATGGATAGAGCGTCGGCCTGTGGACTGAAAGATCCCAGTTCGATTCTGGTCAAGGGCATGTACCTTGGTTGCGGGCACATCCCCAGTAGGGAGTGTGCAAGAGGCAGCTGATCAATGATTCTCTCTCATCGATGTTTGTAACTCTCTATCCCTCTCTCTTCCTCTCTGTAAAAAATCAATAAAATATATATTAAAAAAAAAAAAAAAAAGGAGAGAGGGGCAGGAGACGGAACTTGGCAGCTTTGAGCTAATGAAGTCTTAGAAACCATGTCATCCAGCCCTCTCCATCCTCAGGAAGGGGGCAGAGGGCCATGGGGGGAGGGATGTGCTAAAGGTCACACAGCCTGTCTCAGAGTGAACCACCTGGTGTCTGTGGCCCCCCTTGTATCCTTTTCAGGCTCTGAGCTCAGGCCCACCAGACCCCAAGGGCCCACCCAAGACCCCACCCTCCCCTTGGACAGGTGAGGACTCTGGCCTGCAGGTGTTGCTGTCTTGATAAGCAGGGGCTGTGAGTCATTGACAGGGGAGAGCAAATTAATTCTGAGGGTGACAGGTGACATAGCAAGGAGCTGCAAAGCCTGGAGGTGGAGGCTCAGGGCCTCAGGGAGCAAGGTGTTTACAAAGGGATCAAATATCTGAAAACGGGGTTACTCCTCCCCTCCCCCTCTTCCCCCACTTTGTGGGCCCGTATGCAAGGCCAACATGGCTGTAGATCATGAATTCGGAGTCCTCCACCTCCAGGCCTCATAATAGCTCTGAGCTCAGGGTCCTCATCCCAAAGTTGGGGCTGTTCTGAGGATTCCCGCCCTGGCTCATGGGGTTGTTGGAGGCTCAAGTCGACTTTGTCAACTGCAGAAGGAAGTGTCACACAGACCTGGATGCAAGTCCAGCTTCACCTCTTACCACCTGGGGACCTCGGGCAAGTCCCCTGACCTCTCTGAGCCTCAGAGGCCTGGGCTGCACGATGAACACTATCCGGTTACGTGTAGTGTCTCCGGGGGTACCGTGAGAACCCGCAGTGTGAGCACGCCGTGCCCAGCAGAGCAGAGCTGGCCTTTGGTGGCTGCTGTATCCACGAGCTATTGTTTTTATCGTTTTTGTTATTATTATTTTCCCCATCTCCACCAAGTCTGCCCTCCAGAGGCCCCCTTACTTGTGGTGTTGTAGCGGACACCGAAGAAATAGGCAGGGCAGGGCCGAACCACCAGCTGCCCCGCGGGGCTCTGCGGCCAGCAGGTGCCAATGAGGTCCACGGATGCATTGCACTGCAGTCCTGGGGGCAGAGACAGCTGGTGAGGCAGAGCAAGATCCCACTCCAGTGTCCTCCCCACCTCCTAAAAGGCCCACATCCCTCCCCCTACCCCCCACAATTGGGGACAGGACTAGAGTGATGACCCTGGTGCAGAGATCGCTCATCCTATGCAGGGGAAGACACCAGGGAAGGAATCTGAATTTGATGCGATGGCACTAGGGAGCCAGAGTGGATTCCAGGGCGGAGGAGGAACAGAGGTGACTGAGGTCCTGGCTGGCATTTAGCTTCAGGTCCCTCTGCTCTGTAACCTGAGGACACTTTTCTCGGCAGGTCTCTTGGGGCAGACCTGAGCTGTCAGACTTCACAGAGCGGAAAGGAACCAGCCCACCCCTGACCCAGTCCCCCTTACACGTCTTCAGAACCAAACCACGCGTGCTCTGGCCCTGCAGGGAGGAACCAGCTAAATGAAGTTGGCCTGCCTTGCCGCGGGCCTGGTGACCACATTTACTGAACACACACTGCTTGTACTCTCGTCTGTGCTCTGCCCTGAGAGGACTGACAGAGAAGGGACCATGGGGAGCAAAGGCAGGGAGACACCATCCAGGGGAGCAGAAAGGACACCGAACCAGGAGTCTGGAACCCTGACTTCAGACTGGGCTGTGTTACTCATTTGCTGTGTGACCATAGGCAAGACACTTGCCTTCTCTGGACCTGTCTTTACAGTAAAATGAAGTGGTTGGATCTGATCAGAAATTCTTAATCTCAGTTCATGGGAGCTTTCAGGATTCATAGAGAATGAGATTAAATGAACAACTTGGTCTATATGTGCATTTTGCTTAGGAAAGGGACTTTGGCTTTCATTAGATTCTCAAAGGGGCCTGTGGCTTAAAAAAGGATGTAAGCAGATGAATTAGAAAGTGGAAGTCAAATTCCGCTTCCAAATATTTGCCCTTAATTAAAGAGCATTTGGAGTGGAGCGTGTGTGTGTGTGTGTATGTGTGTGTGTGTGTGTGTGTGTGTGTGTGTGTGTTGGGGTGGAGTTGAAGCCACAGCAATACTTCTGGTCTCCAACTGAGCTTCCCCTACTTTCTCTGCCTTATGATGCCCGTCCCCTGCATAGGGCTGGCACAGTGTGCCCATGGTGCCCAGCAGAATGGGAGGGATTAATAACCTGGGACGGCACATGAATGTACAGACAGGCCAGGGAGAGCCATGAACCCTGGCTCTCTAGGGTTCAGCCCTTCCTTCTGCCAAGCTCTGGCTGGGCCCACCTGCTATCTCCTCCCCAGCTTAGCTCGGCCCCAGTCTCTCAGAAAACAGCACTGGATTAGACTGGCGTCCTGTCCCTGCTGGATGCTGAGCAGTGCCGAACAGCACTTGGACCAAATGCTGGTTTTCCTTTCTAATCAAAGCTATTCATAGGGTGTTCGTGCAGATCAGGGCTCCGGGGGAGAGGCCTCGAGGCCAAGTGGTTTAATTGGAAGAGAAAGAAGTGTGGACTGGGGCTTCATGGCTATGAGGAGACGGTGGGTCAAGTCCACAGTGCAGCATCCCCGAATTGCTTCACGGAGTGAGAAAATCACGTTCAGATTTTGACGCCATGGTCATGTCGATAGTGCTGAGCTCAGAAGAGGGAGTAGCTGGAGGCGTGTGGCCATGGGAAAGGAGGGGTAATATTGTGAACCACGCTCTGCTTTTGTAAAACTTTTCTTCATATATTGTGTTGGATCCTCGTCCACCCTGCAATGTCATGATCCTCTTTTGACAGTTGAGAAAACTGAGGCCCACGGAACCAAGTGACTTGGCCTGAGGTCATGAGTCAATGAGTGAAAAGAACCAAGACACATAGACATGTGTTTTTGACTCTAACTCCAGTGCTCTTTCTATTACACCACGCTTTGTGCCAGTAAAGGGAAAGGGAACAGTCAGTGAGGCATTGGGGAATGAGTAACATTTATTGAGGACTGACTGTGTGAAGGGCACTTGTCAGGCACTTTATATATACCATCTGATTTAATGGCGCCTAGTACCTTCCTCAGTAGGTTGTCCATTTACCCATTCATTCACAGTACCTCCTGAGCTAGGTACTGCGGAGATTAAATGGAATGTCATCTGCATGTCATGTGTGGCAGCACCTGGGACTTGCCCTCTCAGTCAGAGTAGCATTGCCCCTCCCTCTTCCTTTCTCCCTCTCTTTCCTGCCTTGGACACTTCCCCAGAGTCCCTTCCACAGAGAACAGAGGGCAGGGCAGGACTGGGCACCAGCCACAGCCAGGACCAGGCCAGAGCCAAGGCAGGGACTGGCCACTGAGCAGATGGCCCTTTTGGCCTTGAGGACCAGGCACCAACCAATGCCTGAGCCCTGGTACCACCCACAGCTGGTCTAGGGTTTGGGGGTGAGAATGGGCAGGGCAGTCGCTGTTTGCCCCTGGACTGTGGATTCTGTAGCACCTGCTGTGGGTCTTACACCACCTGCCAGCATGGGTACTAATTCTGTTTTACAGATAAGGAAATGGAGGCCTAAGCAGTCACATAGCCTAGCCAAAGTCACACAGACACTGAGAAGCATAAATGGGTTTAGAATGTTGGTGTCTCATGTCTGCTGAGGCTCTCCCCACTGCACCACAGCTGGCCCCAGCCTGGGCACCCGGCCCGCACAGCATTTGCTTGCACCCAAACACACATATCTGTTAAGCAATGAGAAATGCTATGGAGAAAAAATAAGCAGGATGAAGAGATAAAGACAGGAGTTCTATTTTAATTGGTTGTGTCTAAAACACACTTAAGGAGAAACCTAAAGGAAACGAGGGAGGGAGGCATGTGCGTACCTAGGGGAACAGTGTTCTAGACAGAGGGAACAGCAAGGTCAAAGGTCCTGAGGCAGGTGTGAGCTTGGTGCGCCTGACGTGTTGACACTGCTGTCACTGGGAGTGGGGGGGCGGGGGGGGCGGAGTCAATGGGCCAGTGCAGCACTGGTCCTGTATCTTCCTCCTTCCTCACGTGTGCACGGAGCAGATGCATGGGGCTCACGATCTCATTGCTCGTGGGAGCAGTGCGGTCAGATTACCCCCAACACTTGTGAATGGAGGGAGGAGGAGCAGCATGGGTGGCTCCCCGCTGCCTCTGAGAAAACCCTTGCTGAGTAAGGATCATGGGGGAGGGGGGGCTGCTTTAATGAACAGATAGGAACCCTTAGAAGGTAGCCTATTCAATGCTTGTGCATGATCGGGCTCTGGTGTCTTCTTCCAAGTAGGTAGCACAGTTCCCTTCCCCTCAGGCTCAGGGTGCACATGTGCTCAGCAGGTCCTTCCGAGGGAGCCTGGAGCCTGGCTCCTACCCCAGTTATGTCGGGTCTCTCATCCGGGGTTTCTGAGTAAACCAGAATAGGTGGACCCTGGGCAGCAGCCCTGAGGCTGGGAAGCCCATCCTCCTGTTTGGTGTAAGCCCAGGAGCAGGACTCAGCCAAGGCTGTTCAAAGAGGGAGGCAGCTTCTGACTCACACACACACACACACACACACACACACACACACACACGCCATTCAGAGGAAGGTGCTGCTGGGATGAATGGGCAGGGACTCTGCCTATGTCACCAGCCTGGAGAGGGTGGCAGAGGGCAGGCAGAGAGTCCTCTTTGCTCCACCACCTTGTGGTTGAGCTGCCTCCTCTCTGTCTGGGCAGCGAAGAAAGATATACCTTTGCAGAGTGTGTGATTCATCAGGACAAATGGGCTTCCTGTCCTAGGGGCCCATGGGCTCTTCATTTTTGCATTCCCAATACCTAGCACAGTGCCAGGCACATAGTAGGCCTGGAGGACAATTAGGGGCCACGTGCAAACCCAGTGTGAGCATGGGACCTTGCAGGGACAACTTTGCATCCAGGATGATGGACCACGCTAGGCCCCGGGCACCACGGCTCCTGGGCAGCCACATAACGTGGTGGTGGAGAAGTCTAGAATCGGGCCCACTTGCTTATAATCTTAGAGTGACTGCTTGGTAACTGTATATGCTTAGGTAAGTGATCAAAGCTCTCTGAGCCTTAGGTTCCTCTTCTGAAAAATGGGGATAAAAATACTTCCTGACTATGCTGTTTGATGATTGAATGAAATTAGAGCACGTAGAATGGTGTCTATACTTAGTGGGCACAAAATAAATAGAAGCTATCATTAATTATTGTTATTATTCATAACCTTAAGACAGGTAGGGACTGATGACCATGGGTTCTTGTCAACAACGTGATTGCATTTATCATTAGTTAATGATTCTATTACTTTCTGGCATTGTCATATTCATGACATGATTTTATGAGTTGCCAAGTCTATGATCTGTCACATGATGGTTCCGAGGACCCACCCTCTCCCTATTCCTGGCATGTGAGAAGACCCCCAAAAGCCCCGGTTCAGTGCTAGGTGCCCCAGCCAGATGCCCACCCATCTGTCCCAGTCCCTCCACCCACCCTCACCATCTGTCTGCCAGGACCCATTGGTCTGGGTAGGTCTTGGTTCCGAAGACAAATAGCGCATTATCAGAGGCCATTGCAGAGGGTGATGGATTGTGTGCCGGGAAGCCCCGCAGGCTGAGCCAAGCTGGAGGTGATGGCACAGAGTACAAACCATCGGGGCATGAATGGTATTCATCACAGCCTGTTGCCTCCAAGGACAGGTGATACCGGCAAGTGGCTCAGGGATGTCACTTCTCCTGAACACAACAAGCAAATGAATGGAGCCTGACCTGGCCCCCAAGCATGTGGGGCTACGGGCAGGGCCTTGCATCTCAAGCCCAGCCTCTGAGCAGGTGTCCTCCCTCCCAGTCTCTGTCTGCTAGCACTCCAGACTCTTGCTCAAGAACTTTCCCATTCCCCCTGACCCAGTCTAGCCAACTTTGCAGCCAGATGGAAAACTCACCAAACTCAGCTGCTGGTCTTCAGTCAACTCTAGCTTTGGCTCAGAGCATTGGGTCTTCTCTGCCAGTCCACACTCAGAGTTTCTCAGGGACTCACCTTGAACCTCCTCCTCCGGGAAGCCTTCCTGGATTCATACCACGCCTGATCTAATTTCCCTGCCACCTGCATTGTAGTGAGCAATTCATGGCAAGTGCCTTCCCCTCAACCCAGCTATATAGCAGGCACTTTGGATTGAATGGAGGAGAGACCTAACGAGGAAAATAAATCACCAAGACCCTCAGGTGCAAGGGAGACCTCCCACCTGGCCAGCAGCAGCATTATTCCAGGGGCCAGGGTGAGGGCTCAGGGGTCTCACCCAAGGTTAGAAAAGGCATGGTCTCCACAAGGCAAAGCCACAGACCTAAATTTCCCGTGTAACTCTCCTGTGCCTAAGTTCCCTCAGCTGAAAAAAATGGATCTTAAACTCTTGTGAACATGAAATAGGACCATTATTCAAAAGCCCTTTCTAGAAAACAACAAGAAGTTATACAAATATTCGTCACATTTGCAGTTATGCAGTGTTTTCACTGAGGTAGTGTCGAGCTTGGAGTTGAAGACGTAAATGGAGGCCAGTCTGCCTGGTCTCAAATCTTGGCCCTGGCACGTGCTAGTTTTTCTCTGCGCTCCGTTTCCCTATGTGTAAGGCGATGGTTACAGCACCTTCCCGGGCTAAGACAGCGCAGAATCCTCTGGCAGTGTCTGGCAGAGTCAGCCCCCTACACTGCCATGCTCAGCACAGAACACAGCCTTTCTCCTCCCGGATGCCTGAGCCACAGCTCAGCCCCGTGCTGTCCATCTTCACAGCAGCAAGGGCTGGGGCAACCGCCCCTCCTGCCTCCCACCCAGCTCCCTTGCCACAGGCCCCTCCTGTGTGTGTGTGGCAGACATGGTTACCTATTCACAGCTCTCTTTCCCGCCACAGTTTCAGGATCCGCCTTCACACAACACTCCCTCCCTGGAGAGAGGAACTGCGTGGGCCCTAGAGGGAAATCTCTGCCCCTGCCTTAGGGCACGGCTGTGTGTGAGAATCCTGGGGGGCAGGGGACGGGCTGTGGCAGGTGGCGGGCCGCACTCTTGCAGGAGCAGCGTGGGGGTACTCACCAGAGACGTTGCTGGCCGGGGACAGGCTCTCGCAGTGCTGGTCCTGGAGGAAGGCAGAGACGGGGTTCAGCCCCAGGAGGAGAAGGGCCTGTGGGCACGGGGGGAAGAGGGACATGGTTAGACTGCCTGAGCAGGCCAGCCTACAGCTTCTTGCCTACCCTCTTCTCACCCATGTCTCTTCCCAGAACCCCCCCCCCCCCACACACACACACATGTACAACCTCCCCCACCCCCAGCCTCCCTGCCTGGTCTAGAGCTGCCCTGCTCATGGAGGGCCCTGGGAAGGAGGCTGGTAAGAGCAGGGACCCAAATCCCCAGGGCAGGTAGATTTTCTCCGAGGGCTAGAGGACCCCAGTGAGAAGGAAGGCCCCCAACTGAACAACCTGCTGTGTCCATCTACATGGGATCGCAAGCATGACCCAACTGTGCCCCAACACCCTGAGCCCCCGGCTCATAGGTCCTCATTATGCACCTCCCCGCCCCCCCCCCCTTTCAGAGCTGCAAGCTCTCCTGGCCTCTTGTTCAGAGAGCTGCTCCCCAGCCTCACCCCTACCCAGCTAATGACCAGTCCCTACAACTTGTGCCTCACCAGCCTCTTTACATCCGCGATGGCACTTAACTCTCCCCGGGGCGGGTGTGGGTGTCCCTTTCACAGCTGAGCAAATTAAGAACTAAATGCGCCTGCCCAGTCCTAGGGAGAACCTGCACCCCTCACGTTCCCCAGGGACTCGGCGGCACTCTGATTCCGGGGTTCCAGCCCACGGGGAGGAGAGTGGTGTTGACCCCACAGCTGGAGGGCTGCCCCTTCTTCAGTAACACCCCACACAACCATGGTGTCCCCTCCCCTGAGGTCACCACCCTTCCTGTGGATTTAAAGTCAAAGGAGAGCCGAAGCCGGCTTGGCTCAGCGGTAGAGCGTCGGTCTGCGGACTGAAAGGTCCCAGGTTCGATTCTGGTTAAGGCTTGTACATTGGTTGCGGGCACATCCCCAGTAGTGGGTGTGCAAGAGGCAGCTGATCGATGTTTCTCTCTCATCGACATTTCTAGCTCTCTATCTCTCTCCCTTCCTCCTCTCTGTAAAATATCAATAAAATATATTTTTAAAAAATTAAGTCAAAGGAGACTGGCATCCAGCCTGTTTCACTGTGTTGCCATGGACAGGTTACTTGACCTCTCTGAGCCTCAGTTTCCTCTCCAGCTTTTATTGAAGACTTGCATAGTGCAGACGCCGTGATCTTCACAGTGGGGAAATGAGATGGGGAGGAGGGGCTCGTCTGAGTCCCACGGAGCAAATGGCTAGTTTGGAGGAGGGGCAGGGTGGTGGGTGCACAGCCCTCACTCACAGGGCCGGGAACAGGGTGAGGAGAGCAACGCATCGCCTCGGTACAAACTCTAAGGCGGCACCAAAACACTTAGTACTCAAGATAAATAATATTTTAATGCAATATTAAAAAATGGTAAATTAATGCAAAAAAATCCACAATGAACAAAATATTCAACACCTTTTTTTTTTTTTTTTTTTTTTAAGACAAGATCAGTAACAGTGCTGGGCTATATTGGCGCTTGAGGTAAAAGGAAAGATCAGTAAGAACATTAGAATAGTGTTTATCTTGGTTACTGAGATTTGGGGCACCTGACATTTTGCCCTTGAGGAGAATGCCTCATTGGCCTCACCTGAATCCTGGTCCTGCCCTGCTCACGTGCCTTCAGCCCAAGCTGGGTTCTACCATCCCCCACCCCACCCTCCCCATGGCGGTACCGCCTCCCTTCCCCTGGGCCCTCCCCACTCGCTTCCTTTGCGCCTCAGGACTTCCCCCCAGTCCAGAGGCGAAGTTTCCATGCTCACCTGTCTCAAATGTCCCCTCCTGCCCTGTCCCCCTCTGCCCCTCCCAGTGCCACCCCCTTTTCTGGGTAGCTGCTCCTTCCCACACCTGTCCAACGACAAAGCAGACTGCCCTCTCCTCTCTCGTACCCTACATTCCAAGGTGGAATCGAGTGCTCCCCACTCCCGATCAGTCTGTCCTGCCACCACCTCCTTCAGGAAGTCCCCTGATAATTCACAATCATCCCCTCAGTGCCCTGCCTGGGTCCTTGGTGGGCCTGTTGACTCTCTTCACTCACGGGCACACTCCTTCTGTCACGTGATAGGGTCTCTGTGCTCTTCCTGAGCCAAGCTCCCAAGCACACCCCCAGCCCTGCACCCCCATCTGGGGCCCAGATCCCGGCTGCTCAGCAAACAGCGCTGGCTTAGCTAACTCCCTCCTGGGACTCAGGAGATATTAGAACGAACCGATTCAACCCTCTGGCCCCAAGGAACTTCCAACACTTGATTAATCAGTAATTAAACTTTGCAGTCACCCGAGAGAGCTGGCGGAATGTCTTTACTCTCATTTTCCAAGTGAAAATGCAGAATTGGAGAAGAGGAAGCCATCAGGCCAGCCAGTGGCTTTTTGCTGGCAGAGCAGAGAGCAGAGTCCTCGGGGACAAACCCGCACTGCTCAGCTCAGCACAGTCAGCAGGGACCCAGCTCTGCTCTGTCCCCGGAGAGAGGCTGCTCTGCTCAGAGGGCCAGAGGCTCCTTCCGGAAGGAGACGATAGGACTCCCTGCCCCCAGCTTGCCGCGCCCTCCTCCTCCCCCATCTCTGCCACCTCCCTCCCAGCATGCACACACTCGCGCACACACACAGAGAATGGAAGTGGGGCTCCGAGAGCCAGCTCAGCCACAAGCAAATTAAAGAAACGGAAACACCCTATTCCAGAATATCAGTCATGCTGCTCGACATTCCACCATTATCCTTCTGATCCTGAACTTGCGCTTTGTGCTTCAGTCTTCACATCCCCTTAAAAGGCCGCGTCGTTTTCCCGTGGAATTGCTTATCCACCAGTGCACGGATCCTGCGGGTCTGCACACCTGTGCCCTTGCAGTTCTTCGTCCCTCCTCAGCCTGGCCCACCCTGCCCCGGGCGAGCTTTGCAGTCCTCAAAAGCCAGGCCCGCAGCCCCTCCGCCTGGCAGCGCCTTCCCTGACCCCCCAGAGTGGAGCACCTCAGTCACCCCGTCCCTTCTTACAGGTGCCAGACCCTGGTGCTCATGGCGCTGGCAGATGGAGACCCTGGACTAGCCCCCGGTGCATGAAACAGCCTCGATACAATGCACTCACGCCCCAGGGTTCTAAGTGGATGGAAAATACACCGGCCACGCGTCTTAGCTCACTGAGGAAAAGAGCAATCCGGATTCATCAGGAAACCAAACCAAATGCCGCAGGACAAAGGGCTTAGCCTCTCGCGGCTACAACCCTGACCCTTCCATCTCCTTCTTGGGTCTGATGGCTCGCAAAGTCATTTTCTACCGTGAGAGGGCTGGCTCTGCATTATGCAAAGAGAAGGGCTTCTTAATATCCCCGAGCCAACCTTTCCGCTCAGGAAAGGTCAGCTGCGCACACAACGTGTGTCTGTGCCACTGCGGAAGGGCTTGAAGAGGCTTCTGGCTTATTCCTGAATCACACTTCCATGAAAAATCGGGAGTATTTCCTCCCACCATCCATTGCTCTGCTTTTCAACATTCACTGCAGTTTTCTGTCTCCATCAACAGGCAATTGCCGCCTTGTAGGAACAGGCCCCAGAGTTTCAAGGATGCTGTTTATTTCTTTCTGAAGCTGAGAGTTCCTTAATGGAGGGCCCTCAAGCACACAAGGGTAGGGGCACGAAACCCTGTAAGTACGTAAATGCGCAAGTAGAGTGTAATGACAACCATTTTCCAGGGGAGGGGGCACAGCATCCTCCACTTCTCAGGGAGGCCTACCAACCCCCAAACACCGGAGCATATGGCAAATGGGGTCACATCAGAGGCCCGGACCTCACCTAACCCGACCTGCCATCCTCTCCGAGGGCCGCCCAAAGGTGGTTTGGCCTGGGAGCTGCCACTCTCCGATGCCTCCCTCTCCCGCCCCCAACATCAGCCTTCGCCACTTTTTCTCCTTTCCGAACAATTGTTTAAAATATATTTTTATTGACTTCAGAGAGGAAGGGAGAGGGGGAGAGAGAGAGGCAGAAACATCAGTGATGAGAGAGAATCATCGGCTGCCTCCTGCATGCTCCCTACTGAGAGTCGAGCTCACAATCCAGGCGTATGCCCTAATCAGGTTTTGAATCGTGACCTCCTGGTTCTTAGGTGGATGCTCAACCCCTGAGCCACAGCAGCTGGGCTCAGAACAATTTTTGACAAACCAAGCCTTCAGGGCTTTGCAAGATTTACAATTTTCCGAAAATGGCTGGTGGAGTGCTGGGCTCGCTCACCTGTCCCAGGGGGTACTGCGCTGCAGAAAGCAGGGGGATAGGTCTGTGCTTCCCGTTTCCTACGGGCTTCACAGTTGACGTGTTCAAGATCACTGAACTGTTTTTCAGCTGTTGAGTGAGGACTAGGATCCCGTAAGCAGGCAATCTGGGTCTGTTTTTTGTGTGGATAAAAGATGGAGGAGGGGATGGCCCAGGTCAGGCCAGGGCATGGGAGAAGGGACGGGTAGAGGAGGGTGCAGGCCTGGGCACAGAGGGTGGAGTGGGAGGGGGCACCGTGTGTCAGCCGCCTGCTCCGGGTGCTGCCCTTGCCCCCACGCCCAGGCCAGCGCAGAGCAGGCTGGAATGGAAGCTGCCATCGCAAATTCTAGTGTGACTTTGGCGTAAAGGTTAATCACACCCAGAAAATGCTTATTAGAGACCATAAATAACTACCTTGTTGAAGCTCAGTTTGGTCTTTAAAGGCACAAAATGTAATTTCCCTCGATGAGAAGATTTGGTAATTAACCTTTCAGGAAGGACTCTAAAGGAGAAAGAGGGGTGACCTGGAGGCAGGGAGTGGGAGGGGAGCTGCCCCACCTCCTAAAAGTTCACAAGGAGCCAGGAGAAGGGGGCCTGGCTTCCCTCCCCTTCACAACAAGGCCTGCTGCTCAGCTTGGGAGAGCCCCTGAGCTCCTGTCCCCCAGCCCCCAGAAAGGCCTGGCAGAGCGGCAGCTGCGTGGTTTGAGAGTGACCTCCGAGCAGAATTCCTTCCCCTTCCCTGAGCTCTGAGTCCAGACCTGCTGTGGACTGTGTGACTTCGGGGGAGTTAACTGGCCCCTCTGGGCAAGGAGGTTTTCCTACGCCACCACAGGGATGTGGGCCACCTGGGGGAAAGCAGGCGGAAGATGCTTTCTGAAGCTTAAAGTCCCTGCAAGTGTCCATGTGGTCGTTACCACAACTTGGTGGCCTGGGCCCAGAATCTCCCTCAGTTACAGAGGCTGGGGGCGCAGCAGGTTTCCCACAGGTAAGGGAGGGGTGCAGGCCGGACCAGCCCTGCCACCCCCATTCAGTCAGGCTGTTCTAAAGGAAAAACAGTTTTGTTTTTTTAAACCATTCCATTTAGCTATCTCACTAAGACACTTGCCGGGTTGATTCTACATTCAAGGAGTTGAAATGTTTACTTTCTTAGCAAGTTTCAAATATGCAACACAATCGTGTTAACTATGGTCACCGGGGTGCACATTACACCCCCCAAACCATTCAGCTTAAAACTGGGAGATTGTACCTTTTCACCACCTTCACCTGTTCCCGCCTGCCCTCCTCCCCCAACTCCTCCCCACCCCCAGCAATCAGCGATTTCTCTTTCTTTGAGTTCCATTTTTTACAAATTCCATATATAAGAGGTCATATAGGGTTTGTCTTTTCCTGTCTGACTTATTTCACTTAGCATACTGCCCTCAAGCTCCATCCATATGGTTGCAAGAATTCATTTTTTTTTTGTGTGTGGCTAAATAATATGCCAGTGTAGATATACCATAGTTTCTTTATCCATCAATGGACACAGGTGGTTTCCAAGTCTTGGCTATTGTGAGTAATGCTGCAAGAAGTATGGGGGTGCAGATACCAGTTGAGATGGTGATTTTGTTTCCTTTGGATACATACCCAGGAGTGCGATTGCTGGATTATATGGTAGTTCTATTTTTGAGTCTTTGAGGAACCTCCGTACTGTTTTCCACTGGCTGCACCCGCTTATGTTCCCACCAACAGTTCTCTTTTCTCTTCCTCCTCGCCAGCTTTTGCTATCTCTTGCCTTTTAAGGACAGTAATATCTCATTGCGGTTTTGACCAGCAGTTCCCTGATGGTCAGTGATGTTGAGTGCCTTTCTATTCACCTGTTGGCCATTTGAAAATCTTCTTTGGAAAAATGTCTATTCAGGTCTTTTATCCATTTATCAATTGGATTATTTTTTTTTGGGGGGGGGGTGTATTGAATTGTATTGAGTTCCTTACATATTTTGGACATTAACCCCTTATCAGCTATGTGGTGTGTAAGGTCTAGCCTGTTTTAAGGAAAACCAAGAGAAGAAAATCTAAGTATGAAAAGAGGAGGCATCAAAATCGAGATTTCTGCAAAAAGCTGGCTTCCCTGGTACATTTAAAAAACCAGGTTGCAGAAATAAAACACGAGCAGTCAATTCTCTGGAACCTGTCTGTGCCGGCAGGAGATACACCTGTAGTTACAGAATGGCGATCCGGGGAGGGCAGGGCCCACAGGGAGTGTGCAGTTTCTGCCCTGCACAGAGGTGCCAGCGAGGTGTCAGTGGGGGTTAGGATTGCCGGCTGTGCACCAGCGGAGCTGGGCCCTGGGGGGTGCCTTTTCACCAGCCGGGGTCACACTAGACTGGCGACAAAGGACAGCGATGCCGATGCCTTTTCTCAGCCCTCTTGGCTGCCCAGGACTTCTGAGCACCCTCTTCCTGTCCGTCCTGCCAGGACACCGCCCCCACCCCAGCCTCTTCCCATGGCAGCCATAACCTGCCCCATCTCCAGGCAAAGAACCTACATTTTCCCCCAAAGTGGGTGAGCAGTGAAAGACTATTCTAGGCAGGCGAGAAATAATTTATTATTACATTTAATTGACTTAAATTACTGTTGTGCAGAGAGGAAAAATGGGAATGAAAATCTCCTGCCTACAGTTCAGGGAGGGGGACATGCCTGGGTGTTCCCCGCCTCCAGGCCTTCTCCCGGGCTCAGGGTGTGCCCCGCCCTGCCCCCTGCTACTTCACTCCTCTGCTCCCCTAATGAGGCTCCCCAGCAGAGCTGAAAGCATCAGGCTGCTTGTTTCACCCTCTGAGGAGCCGAGGACCTGGGAACTCCAGCTCTGGAATATACACACCCCATCCCAGGGTCCAGATAGACTGTACGCTGGGGTCAGAAGCTCCCTGAAGGCAGGGTCTGAGTCTGGCTTTGTCCCCTCAGTGGAGCATGGCATAGACGAGGTACCAATGCATGCTTGTTGAATGAGTAAGCGAATGGCTGATGCAGTAATGAGCAGATTGGTTTTCACTTCCTGCCCCCTTTGACCAAAGGGTCCCATCATGATTCCCACCAGGATGTTTGATGGATTAATATCCTAGTCCTGCACCTCCTTCCCCCCCACCAGGAGCTCTCTCTTGCTCTTGATCTCAATTTCCTCCATGGATCCCCACGCTGTACCCCAGAGGATCCCCATTAGGATTCTCTCAGTATTTTCTCATAGTCTGTGCCTTCTTGGCCTCCTTGACCCTTTCTTACCTACCTGCCTCTCTCCTGGTCTTAATTTCTACTCCTCTCCGTCTTCCCCCTTTCTTTCCTCTCCCTTTTCCTCCCTCCCTCCCCCCTTCCCTTTCCTCCCCTTCCTTTCCTCCCCTTCCTTCCCTCCCCTTCCTTCCCTCCCCTTCCCTTCCCCCCTCCCTCCCTCCCTTCCTTCCTTCCTTTCCTTCCTTCCTTTCCTTCCTTCCTCCTTTCCTTCCTTCCCTAAATCCTAGCTTTTACTGAAGACTTACCACAGTGTCAGGCCCTGTGATTTTTCTCATTTAATCCTTCTCAGCCCCAAAGAGTTGGAGCCGGTAGTATCTTCCCATGGTCCAGGTGCTCCAGCCCTGGGACTGAGCCCCTGCCTCCCTCCCACCCCCAACCCCACCTCTAGCATGGGTCCTCCAGAAGAGAAGGTGTAGCTTCCTTTTCCCTCTTGACCTCTAGCTCTGGGCTGGGGCTGCAGCCTGGCTCCCCAAGAGCTGGCAGTGGGAAGTGGGGGGCGGTGTGTGTGTGGGGGGGTGATGCAGCAGCAGGGCCCTGTCAGCAGGGACTCTGGAAGGGTTGAGTTTGGTTCTCCTGGAAATAGAGCCTGGCTGGGGCTCTGATCCTGTCTCCTGCCCCTGGGGGCTGCTCAGCGGGGGCTGAATGTGGCTCCCAGAAACTGGGGAACCACCCCTGAGGGGGGCATCAGCTTCTCTGGGAGACAGCTGAGATTTATGTGGGAGGGGTTGGGGGGGGGAGACAGAGTGCTCCAGCCACGCAGGTGCCACTGTCAGCTGTGCTCTCACCTCAGCCCGCGCTCTGACACGTGCAAAGTGGGGGGGTTTCACTGTGGGCCGAACAGGGGTGTCCTTTGAGAAGCTGCCTGTGGAAGGGGATGCGGAGAAGGCTGGGAAGGCAGAGTGAGATCATCTGTCGGCTGCAAATTAGATTCTGTTAGAAAATAGGAGTTTGGAGGCTGATTTTTCTGGAGAAGTAACTGCCTTGCAAGGCCATGGGGGTTGGCTTAAAGGGGACTGCCACCAAGCAGTGAGACTCAGGGCAGAGATTAGCAATGACCATGTAATTGTCCATAAGGTAGGCAATGGCCCTATCTGTTTCTTTGCCTGTGAATTAGATGAAATCAGAAGTTTCCAGATTGGCATCCGGGAGATAGAAAATTCCGTCTCAGGGTCTACTCTAGAGCGTCTGGCTCCGCAGGTCTGAGAGGAAACGTGGGGCTCTAGTGTTTAATGCTCTCCAGGTGATTCTAAAGTGCCACCAGGTGGAGGGGAACTGAACTAACCCAGTGGTGGGTAACAGGGGCGGTTTGTCCCCCAGGGACATGTGGCAGTGTCTGGAGGTATTTTTGGTTGCCACGACTGGAATGGTGCTACTGGCATCTCGTGGATAGATGCCCGGATGCTGCTCGACATCCCAGAATGCGCAGCACAGCCCCACAGCAAAGGACCACCCAGCCCCATGTGTCAACGGTGCTGAGATTGGGAAACCCTGGGCTGGAGGGCTTTGCAGCTTCCCCCAGCTCTGAAAACACCCACCACCTGTCCGTCATGGAGGTTGGAAAGGAGGAAGGAAGGTGGTGAGGGAGCTCTGGAAAGAATGGGAGAACAAGAGAAAGGGGCCTTCATGACTGGAAGGGGCCCTGGATCGCACTCTGCCTAGCAAAGCCCATGGCCTTGAGCCAACCGTGTGCCCACTTCCTGGCCTCAGTCTGAGGATGGCTTCTGGTGGGAATGACTTCTCCTGGCCAGCGGGGCAGTCCTTCCTTTCACTGAGCTCCCCGGGGGTGGGGGCATACAGTGCTCCCTGTCCCCAGGGCCAGCTCCTGAGGCGGGAGGCAGAGTTTTTCTGGGAGCTCTAAAGAAGATGGGGGTCCCTTATCTCTGGGGAGAACAAGGGCTAGAACCTATATGCGGCTGAGTCCTGTGAGCTTTGGGGTGAGCCCACCCTGTCTCACCAGAACCTTTCCCCACCTCTGTGACAAGGTGCAGCTTGATGAGTGAGAATGAGGAGGGGGAAGGGCTCTGAGTAAACCAAAGGTTGCTGCCCTCCTGGCCATTCTGCCCCCTCCACTCCCACCCCACCCCATTCTTCCTGCTTCAGCCGGTCAGCCCAGTCCAGCCCAGGCTGCTGGAAGAACCTCTCCATCCTCAAGTCCTCACAGCAGGAGCAGAGCATGGCCTGTGGCCAGACCTCAGGAAAAGTGAATCAGGGATCGATCCCCAGCATTGAGTTCTGGCTCAAAGGGAGGGCTTTAGACCAATGCTGCTCAGAGAGTGGCCAGGACTAGTGCAGGTTGCAGCTGTTGCTGTGAGTAAGCCAGTATTTGGAAATTTTGATAGGAATTTGTCCACATGAGTTGTTAATAGACTCATCTTATTTAATGGAGTCTCTAGACCAATTATGTCAAACTCTAGGCCTATGGGCCGCATGCCTCGTTTATTTGGCCTGAGTTAGCCTTTGAATTTGACATGCTTGGTCTCTAGAGTCTAGAGTCTAGACCTGTGGTCAGCAAACTACAGCTAGCGAGCCACATGCGGCTCTTTGGCCCCTTGAGTGTGGCTCTTACACAAAATACCACGGCCTGAGCGAGTCTATTTTGAAGAAGTGGTGTTAGAAGAAGTTTAAGTGTAAAAAATTTGGCTCCCAAAAGAAATTCCAATCATTGTACTGTTGATATTTGGCTCTGTTGACTAATGAGTATGCCGACCACTGGTCTAGACCAATTCAGATGTCATCCAATTCTCCCGGTGAGTCCTGTGGTGCAGGCTGCACAGTCATCAGCACAGTAGGCCCACCTGTCCATCTGCCGCGGGTTGGAAGCCACCAATTGGTCCTTCCCCACAGCTGGGTTGAGGAGCCCTACTTTAGCTGGAGGAGAGAGCTCGATGGCTGGCTCATCAGGGAAGGCCCCACGGAGGAGGAGGGTCTTGAGTGATGGTTAGGCTCAGTGCCGGAGGGAGGAGTGGGCGGGGAGGGGGGCAGTGAAGGCTGGGGCAGGGACCTCCCCAGTGAGAGCAGCAGGTCCCAGTTGCCACACAGGCATCTCCTCCCCGTTTATTTTCAGTTCCTTCTGAACTCCGCGGAGGGTGTTCTGCCCTTGGGATGGTGGGAGGGTGGGGCTCAGGGGGGAGCTCCTTCCACAGACATGCACCAGCAGCCCCCACACCAGGGGTCCATGTGGGGTCTGAGGGAACAAGCCCACTCTCTTCCTGGGGCTCTCCGGTAGCCCAGGAAGGCTCCAGGTAGCAGGCTAGGGATGGGAAGGTGATTCTTCTAAGACATGAGAGGGGGAGGCAGTTCCATCTCTGGCTTCGGAACCAGGGACACATGTTCTCTCCGTGTTAGGAAGAGCGTTCAAAGGAAGAATGAACAAAAAGACGCTCGGGTCTTTTTCTTGCTATCACTTCTCTGCCCCTCACCCCATTTCTCTCTCTCTCCCCCTCTCTCTCCTCTTTACTCCATAACTTTCTGTCCTGAACTTCTCTTTTTCTCCAACTTTAGCCAGCGGTTTCTACAATATCTTGGCATCACCTTTGGTTTCTCTGTGTGTCTGCCTCTCCCTGCCTGTCTGTCTGTCTGCATGCCCACACCTCATATAGTAACATCGTCCACCCTGAGCAGGCCCACCGGCACTCAGCTGGGCATTTGCTTGACAGTGGGGCCCAGGGCTCCCAGCACAGGGGGCCTGGATCTGTGATGGCTGGGCCTTATATAGTAGGCCAGGGCTTTCCCTCAGCCCTTCTCCAGGGTAGCCAGCGCCCTCCAGAACCCCATTCCATCCCAGCCTGCACAACCCAGCCCTTCATCCCCAAGCCGTTCTCCTTCTTCCCCACTTAACTCTGTCCCCACGACGGCGGGGCTGCTGTTCCTCTAGAAACAGCTGGAACTCCTGGAAACCACCCCTGCCAAGGAGGCTGGGGGAACAGGATCAAGGGGTGGAGGAAGGGGGATAATCCCTGCTATAAATGAGGGGTGGAGAGGTGGGAGGGGGAAATCTATGCATCCATCTCTCACTCCAGCCTGTCACCCTAGGCAGGCTGCCCTCTTTGTACCTGCCAGCGATACTGAACCATACCTTGTCCCAACCCTCCCAAAGGTCTCGACCTCCCAGCACTTTAAAGGTTCAACTGTGTCCCGCTGTGCCTCGCCATGGGTGGCTTCCAGACGGTAGTCAGTCAGTCAGCGTAGAACAACCCCCACCTCCTAATTCTGCAGCTCGGGAAGCAGATGGACCAGTCTGGCCAGTTTCTGTCCTGGGCTCTGACCTAGGCGGCCTGGCTCACAGCCAGATTGGCAGGAGGTTGGGAATGATTGACAGGTGGAGGGGGCAGGTGCCACAACTCTCACCTCTGAACACCTCCCTGGGGCTGCTCTCGGAGGCCCAGCAGAGCAAGGGATGGGATCCTGAAATTGCCTGTGTTTCTAGGTCGGAAAGAGTAGCCACAAAGATCCCAGAAATGGTTTCATGGCTGCTGAGTGACAGTTGCCAAAGAAACCGTTTGGCTCAAGAATTGGAGTTGGATATTCTGTGTGCAGGGAGCCAACTCTTAGAACTGCCTCTCGACATGCCCACTTCACAGAAAATCCAGTGCGTGTCCATTCCCCCGTCTTCTCCCCTCCTTCCTCCCTTCTGCTTCCCAGCCTCTCAGTTCTGTTGAAGCAGACACCCCTTACTCTGACATGAAATGGTTAATAATCTGTTGATTAGACAGACAGCAGTATGGTGATTACCAGAGGGAAAGGGGGTAGGGGAGGTAGGAGAGGGTAAATGGGGATGGAAGGAGACCTGACTTGGGGTGGTGAACACACAGTATATATAGATGATGTATTATAGATTGTATCCTTGAAGCCTATATACTTTTATTAACCAACGTCACCCCAATAAATTCAATAAAAATTTAAAAAATAATCTGTTGCTTAATAGAATCCAGCTAGTTGTTTTCAAAATAATTATTTGTACCAGTGAGTCAGTCATCTTGTATTACCCTCCTTACATATCCCTGTTTTTATTGTCAAATGTCTCTATTTTTATTGTCCCATATCGGAGATGTTCAGAGGGCCAATTGCAGGTACATCAGTCCTTTGACCTTTGAGCTCAGCTGACAGCAGGTGGCACCATCCATTTCCCCAGGGACTGTCTAAAGGACCTGGGGCAGGAGATTCTACACTACCAACCACTCCTTCCTCCACCTCCTATCCCCTCACAACTCCTCCTTGTGATGGTTTTCCTTGGGTTGAAGCAATTACTATGTGCCAGACACTGTGCAATTGTGCTTAATTCCACACCTGACATTTCATGAGGTTATTCTGATTATTCCATAAAGTAGGTTCTATTTTCCCCCTTTTTGCAGACAAAGAAACTGAGGTTTAGAGTGATAACCTAATTTGCCTAGAGCTTCATAGTAGAGTCAGAATTTGAGCCTAGATCTGCTTCACCTGATGTTTTTCATTTGTACAAGGAGATGCTGTCACATTGAATGGAGTGAGGGGTGGCTGGCCAAGAACAAGTCCAAAGACCAGCATTTAAAAAGGATTTGATGGCCCTGGCTGGTTTGGCTCAGTGAATGGAGCATCAGCCTGTGAACTGAAGGGTCCGGGGTTCGATTCCAGTCTAGGGCACATGCCTGGGTTTCGGGATCAGTCCCCAGTAGGGGTTAGGGGGACATGCGGGAGGCAGCCGGATCAGTGATTCTCTTTCATCATTGATGTTTCTATTTCTCTCTCCTTCTCCTTTCCTCTCTGAAATCAATAAAAATATTTAAAAAATAAAAATAAAAATAAAGGATTGCCGAAACTGATTTGGCTCAGTGGATAGAGCTGAAGGGTCCTGGATTTGATTCCGGTCAAGGGCATATGCCTTGGTTGCAGGTACATCCCCGGTAGGGGATGTGCAGGAGGCAGCTGGTCAATGTTTCTCTCTAGTCGATGTTTCTAGCTCTCTATCTCTGTAAAAAATTAATAAAATATATTTTTTAAAGAAAAATAAAATAAAATAAAATAAAAAGGACTTCCAAGGGACTCTGCTGATAGGAGACCCCAAGAATCTAAGTATACAGGAGTCATTTGTCACTAACAAACCCATTCTTTGAATATAACACTGGAGCTACAATCGCAACTTGGCCTCAGCTTCAAAATGGTCTCCCTCTTCCAGACTCCTGTGCCGCTGAACCCTGCTGGCTGCTGATGCTCTCCAAGGAGCCAAACATTAGAGAGAGTGCAGCATGGGTTTTCCACCTGAGCTTGTCCTCACTGGCCAGTGCCTTGCTTTTCCATAAATCTGTGCCCTCCTTGAGAACTGGACCAGCCCGAGTCATCATGCCCTTCCAGGGCTGGCCATAGCAAATGGGAATGGCGTGGCCTGGCTGTCAGCCCCCTTGCCTACTTCTGGTTGTAGCTAGGTCAGTTTCCTCACACCCCATGGCAGCCCATGGCCCCACAGTGGGTTCACTCATTTTCCCTTGGTATCCCTCCTGCCAATGCTCTCCTCAAACACCCGGCTTGCAAAGAAACAATCTGGAAATGACCCAAATGTGCACCGATATAGGGGTGCAAAGAACATCCGTTCACAGGGAATACGCAGATGCTGACAATCTCCCCCTGGAAGCTCAGGAATAACATGGGATAGACCCAGGCTGTGAAACAGTAAGTGAGAGGGTGTGTCCGATGGTCAAACCTGCACTTGAAAAAGGGCCTGCAGGGATATTATTTTTAAATAATTGATATTTTAGAGATAGAAAGGGAGAGAGATAGAGAGATGGAAACATCGATGAGAGAGAAACATCAATCAGCTGCCTCCTGCAAGCTCTCTACTTGGGCAACCCAGGCATGCGCCCTGAAAGGTGACCTAGTTCATAGGTCGGCACTCAGTCACAGAGCCACACCAGCTGGGCTGCAGCGATTACCTTTAAATGGTAACAGCTGTGTTAGGAGGGGGGAGGTTGCAATAATTTTATCCTCCGGTTTCCAAACTTTGTGTAATGCAGTTAGATTGCTTTTATAATAATGACAACAGCAATAAAACTAGTTCCCTCCTCAAAACTCATTCTCCTTTAATAATCCACCCGTCACACTCACCAGAACCCACAGCTTTTGAGCTACACTGGGGTCCCCCTTTGAGGAGCTGTGGCTGGTGGGTAGGTGACTTAGGGGTGCTCCATAGCCCCTCCCCTGGGGATAGAGATAATCTTTCACCTGTTTCCTCCTTCACATCCACAAACACAAGCACACCTCATTTCTCCCTCATTCACATTCACAACCACTCTCTCATGCACACACACACATTTCTCTCATGTACACTCACCCCTTCCCCCCACCCCAAACACACACTCATGTGTTCTTATCTCAACACTCTCCTCCAGTTCTCTGTAATCAGTTCAGGGCCCCCGCGTGGATTCTTCCCCAACACTGTTTGACTTGGTGGGAACAGAGCTGGATTTTGGATTAACTCCCCTAGATTCATACTTCCATGCCAACGAATTACCTGTGCTCTCATCAGGCAGAGGGTGAAATATAAGTAAGTAGCTTATAATGTTTTTCTGATAAAAACTTAACAAAACAACGCCTTAGAGCCACAGCGCCTGGGTTTAAATTCTGGCTTCAACACTCACTGGCTGTGTCACTTTGAGCAAATTACATAGCCTCTCTGTGCCTCAGTAATAACTCCTACTACTTCCAAGGTCTTTTCTGAGGACTAAGCGGCTCCCCCCCCCCCCCCCAAAAAAAAAGCATATAGAATACCTAGTACGTTCTACATGGTACATAAATAAAAGAAAAAAAAGTGATTACTTAACTGCAACCAGCATTAGCTGGCCATTCATTCACTGCCTCTCACTCATTCGGTATTTATTGAGCACTTACTGAATTCATTACCATCACTTCACCATCTAGTAGGAAAAACACATAGGCATCCACAGAAAAAAAAATATTTTCTTTTAGAAAAACGTGATAATTCTAAGCAGAGATTTGTGCACGATTCTAACAAAGGCCAAAGAAAGAACGTTTACGTGTTAGCAAGTAAACTTAAAAAGGAACAAGAAAAAAAAACCCCTACAGTTCAATCCTTTGAATCCATTTAAAACATCAAATTTTGTCTGATTTGTGAATTTAGTCACACTAGCCTTTTGGAGAATATTGCCTGCCATTCAGTGCCACCTCTTCAACCTCTCTGGGTGTTTTCCTTCCTCCCTCCCTCTCCCTTCTTCTTGTTTACCCAGAAGATAATCTCTGGGTTCACCCCGTCCTCAGTTAATGGATGGTGAAGGGCATATGGGTCCCATTGAACCAACCCTCAGTCATTTTATGTATTTTTAATATATATTTTTACTGATTTCAGAGAGAAAGAGAGAGAAACATTGATGATGAGAGAGAATCCTTGATCAGCTGCCTCCTGCATGCCCCATGCTGGCGATGGAGCAGCACCCTGAGCATATGCCCCGAGACCTGTGATCTCCTGGTTCATAGGTGGACACTCAACCACTGAGCCACGTGGGCTGGGGAACCCTGAGTCATTTTAAAAAAGAACTTATAAATATTTGGGAGAAGGGGGAAAGAAGACGGAGAAGCCCCAGTAAACTCGTAAGATCGCAACTTGATGGAATGGCAGCAGTTACGTTTTCAAATCTTGGTGGTGTCACTCCAACCACTTTGTGACTTGGTATAGGTACAGTTGGTTTAATAACGGATGGGAATGAAATGAAGTCGCTCCCCTCCCCCCTTTCAATTCTTGTGAATGTAACCGCGTTTCAATGCACTGAACCCAGTCCAGCAGGCTCAGACCGTGGACCCTGCGGAGCCCGGATCCTCAGGCGGGAGCCCTGAGGAGCTTTCGGGCCGCAGCGCGGAGGCCCACCCGCCTCTCCCTCCGTCTGCTGCTGGCGTGCCCACACCCCGCGCTGGGGACCCGCTTTGGAAAACGCTGGGCGATGGCCAGTGGCGGCTGTCACTGTCCACCCTAGCCCTTCCCGACGCACCCCGCCCGCGGGCTGCCCCCCACCCGCCCCGAACTTCAGCCGGCAGACGCTGGACTTGCGGGCTGGCGACTTTCCTAAACTCCGGGCGCCAGCATCGCATCGCCAGACCCGGGGCAGGAGGAGCCGGCGCGGGCGACTGCGCAGCTCGGGGACCGAGTGCTAAGGCTGCGCTCCCGCGGGGGCCGGCGCCCGGGGGAGCTGCACCCCGCGCCGGTGCACCGTCTCCTCCCCGACACTGCGATAGGGCTCTAAGGCTCCAAGGCTCGGAGGCACGGGGGGCAGTTATTTCCTCGGATCTGTAGCTCTTCGCGGAGGGAAGGGGCAGGAAGAGACAGGGCGGGGTGTGCGGAGTGGGGGAGTCATGTAAGGGTGCTGGGGCCAGTAGGCGCGTGCGGAGCCCATCTCCGGAGCCCCCAGTCCCGGGCCAGGTCTGCATTGGAGGGGTGGGTAGGAGGTGGAACCAAGCGAGGACTTGCAAAGCCTAAAGCGATGTCTCCTCACGGAGCTGGTTCCCCGGGTGGGCGGACCCCTCCCCCGACAACATCCCGGCAGCTTTGCCAGCACGATTCCTTCCTTTTTTCACCTGGGTTCTCCCCCACCCACCCCACGCCGGCTCCAAAGGTCCAGAGAGAGAGGGATGGGGCTGCCCCTCAAACCCCGGCCGCGCCCAGACCTGGGCTCAGCTCTGTCCAGAGATTCCCCCCCATCCATCCACGGTCCACCCACGTCCCGCGCCAGCCCCAGGCTGGGGGCGGCCGCCTCGAGGGCGGGCGGGCTCCGCTTACCTTGAGGAGCCGGAGCCGCGGGCGCCGTCCCATCCTCGGGCTGCTCGGTCACCGTGCAGGGCGCCCGGGTCCCTCGGACATCCCAGAGGAGCGCGCAGGGGTGCGGGCTCGGGCGGGCGGGCGGGGTGAGAGGCTGGGCTCCTCTGTCGCCGCTCCGCCGGCCCGGCAGGCTCTCGCTCTCCCCTTCCTACGAAAGTCCGGCTCTCCTTTAGCTCCTGCCCGCCCGGAGCCCGCCTCGCCTCCGCCGCCTCCCCCTCGGTCCGCCCAGCCACTCGCCTCGGCTCCCCGCCCCCTCTCCGCGGCGTCCCTCCCCTCCCCTCCCCTCACTCCGTCTCCCCTCCACTTCGGTCCCTCCTCTGTGCTTCCCCCTCTGTTCCCTCCCGCCTCCCAGTCTTCTCCTCTCCCCCGGGCCTGCTCCGAGCGCCCCAGCCGCGCTGACCCCCTTTCCCTGCGCCCGCCCGCCCGCCCGGGTTTGCAGCAACCGGCGGGACTCGCTGGCAGCGGTGGCGGCCGCCGCAGTCTAGGGAGAAGCCAGGGATTGGGAGGGGTGGGGAGGGGGGGATGGAGAGGACGGGAAAGGAGGCGGCCTCCCACTTCCCCCCGACTTTCACTAGGGGCCTGGGGAGTCCAAGGAGTCTGGGGGAGACTTGGGGACCCAGGCATATCTGAGAGAGAGAGAGAGAGGCTATTGGAGGCTGGAGAATAGGGCAGCCCAGACTGGGCAGAGCCTCCTTGGAAACCAGGTGAAGACATGGGCATTGCGTTTGGGCCGTTCCCGCCCTGCAGCCGGCCAGGACAGGGTCCCGCCAGCCCTCACTGCAGCCGGGGGCTCTGGGCCCTACCCCCAGCGCCTTCCGCATGGACGCGCCGGGTGCGCGCAGAGACGGGAAAGCTCTGCGAGGGTACTCTTCTCATTCATTCATTCATTCATTTTAATTCATTTGTTTGCTCGTTCGTTCGTTCATTCATTCATTCATTCATTCAACAAACTAAACACCTGCCCAGGGGCTGGACCTGGTAACCCCAAGAAAGGGGTAGAGGGCGGTGACCTGTAAGACTAGCCGGCGACTGAACGCTGCAGAAGGGACAGCGGGCGCGCAATGCGTTACAGCAGGGAAAAGCAACTAGGAATCCAGGGGCAGGGCAGGGAGGAGACCACAGCGCCCCCTTTCTGCCGAGCCTCCAGGGTAGAGTCAGCCAGCCGCCTGGCCAGACCTTGGGTCTTCATCTGCCTGGGCTAATTATCTCCCAAGTGCACCCCCAACGCTAGAGAGTAGCTCACGTCTCCTCCAGCGCTTCCTGCTGGACAGAACTGGCCTTTCCTACCTCTTTTTCCCCTTCTCCCGGCAGAGCGCGGTTCCAGAGTGGTGGCTTTGAAGTCAAACTCTGAACCTAACTGCCCTGGCTCTGTGCCCTGCCGTGCACACCCTCTTCCTCCCCTCCACCCACTTCTCAGCACATTTGAGCCAGGGCCATGGGTCCAACTGGCTCTTCATTTAGAAAGGGAGTTATTGTAAGAGGGTTTTTGATCCAATATGCAATTTACTCACGAGGACACTGAGGCCCACAGATGGTGGTGTCCAAAGCCACTGAGCTTGTAAGCCTAGCCTTTAGCCTCCTGATTCCCAGCTCCACCTGCCCCGATGAGGTTTGGGGTTCTGAAGTGGGGAGGAACATTGTCTGGATGCCAGCTGGTCACACTGGCTTAGCCACACAGGGTGGCACTTTCTGGCTAAAGCACTCAGTCTAGAGAGTCTTGCAAAACCCCCATTTGGTTAGTGCCCCAAAGTTGGTCTTGCTGAATTTGGCACTGACTCACCCCAACCAATCCCAGAAGAGATGAGTGTACTAACCAGATTGCCAATTTATTGTTCTCCACAAAATTGGCAGGTGGTCGAATGTAGTGCAGTTCTGGAGTCAGACAGCCTGAGTTTGAGGCTTGGCTCTTTTGCTTACAAGCTGTATGAGCCTGAGACTTATTTAATGGTGCTTAATTTTCTGATCTTTAAATATTTTTTTTTAAATTTGATTTTAGAGGGAGAGCAAGGGGGAGGGAGAGATAGATAGATAGATAGATCGATGAGAGAGTAACATCAACATTGAGATCAGTTGCCTCCTGCATGCTCCCCTCCCCACTGGGGACCGAGCCTGCAACACCAGCATGTGCTCTGACCTACAAATGAACAGGTGACCTCTTGGTGCATGAGTCGATGCTCAACCACTGAACCACACTGGCTGGGCCAATTTTCTTGTCTTTAAAATGGGGTTAGGTAGGTTTAAATGAAATATTATTTTTAAATGGCTAAGACTGGTGCCTGGTCCATAACAAGGGCATAAAGAAGGTTAGCTATAGTCACCATCCCTATCATCATCATCATCATCATCATCATCATCATTATCAAGGTGACCAGATGCTCAGACGGATGTGCAGCATGGTCCCTCCCTCTAGGCAATTCTTTGTGGAAAGCAGAATTCCTGATGAGAAGGTCACAGCAGCAGGAGATTGTGGAGTCGGAGGAGAGAAAGCTGGCGGTCCTCAGGGAGGTTTGCCCAGACACTGCAGAGGCATCGCTCCCCAGCCCTGCCCGAGACCTTGGAGCTGGCTCTCCTGGACCAGACAGCTCCAGATTTCAAGATTTCATGTTTTTCTCTGCTTATTACACATCATCAACTTTTGTCTTTCTGAGCCCCTTAATCTTCCTCTGACTTGATCTTTAAATATGGTAATGCCATCGATCAGACTGTAATCAAGTCTTGCTCTTGCTGCCTTTTTGGCCTGGGATTCAGACCTTCTCTTTCTAAAGTGGCAGCTACAGATGGCACATTTTATCCTCTTTTTCCCCCTTGAGCTGAGAGGAGGAAGGCTACTGTATTACTTCATGACCTACTTATTTATGGTTTTGGCCTTGACCGCCCCAGGGGGGATTATGAGAGCCTTGTGTTTAACACCCCTTCTGAGAAAGGATTCCATATCTCCTTTCATTTGTCCCGAAACTGCATCCTTCCACCTTCAAGATCCCAACTTTCATCCGCTCAGATGCCACTTGCCAAGGCCTTCCATGCTTACCCCCTTTCAAACTCCGCCCTCCTCCAGCCCCTCCAGCCTGCTGGCTTAGGGTGATCTCCTTAGGCAGCCTCTCCACACCCTCCTCAGAGCAGCCTTCTGCTCCATTCCAGCATTCCCTTCCCAGCTTGACCCTTTGCAAACTCTCTTCTGACCCCTCTCTGTCCTTCTCCTCTTCCTGCTTAGGCCCATACCACTGACAGCTTTCATTCCTTTAACCTGCCAGATTTGGGGGGAGGGGCAGAAAGGGGAAAATATGAGAAATCTGAACAGGAATAAAAGGCAATTCCATGTCCTTCAGATGTGGTAACAAGTAGTGATGGGTAGGACCCAGCAAGTGAGGGCTGAGTCTACAGAATTTCGTTGGCTTTAACCATGAATATTCCAGTGAGGTCGACGATCTGGAACCATACTTCTCAGCCTACTTGTGCCACAAGAAAAGGCTATTGATTTTTAAATTTCTAATCTATTGTAGAATGATACTATCGCAAAATACAGTGGGGATGAATTACTAGGAAAATGACCTAAGAAGAAAGACATACAAAATAAAAGTTCAATCTTTAAAACTATTAGGTCTAATGAACATAAAACACTCTGTCAAATTGCTCTAAAATATCTAACTCAATTTCTGTGCTTACCTTATCATGAACTGGCATCAAATAGTTTGCAGACAGGTCATGCTTGGACTAGCACTGGTCTAGAATGATTCTGAAGTATGAGGTCAGGGAAATGGCAGCTTATAAAACTGCGTGGACATCAGGGGAGATGGTGTTAATTACTCCATTCATCTGTGCATTTATTCAACCAACATTTAATGAGCAGCAACTATGTGCCAGTCACTGTTGGATGCTAAGGCTAATAAAGATTAATAAAACGGGGCCCTAGCCCTCAAGGTGTTCACAGACTTGAAGAGGAGACAGCCACTTCAATGAATAATTAAAAGCCAGTAAAATTAGGTCAATAATAGACTGTGGGCATGGAGGCAGAAATATTAATTCTGCCTGGGGTCAACCTTTAGTTCTGGAGTCCAGAGGCAGATCTTTAAACACCCATGGCCAACTGGCATGCAATAAATACTAGTAAGTTATCTTGTGTAAAATGCTTAGCATGGTTCCTGGCACATACTGAGTGCTCCCAAAGTATTAGCTGTTTTTATTATTAAATCTAATACATTATCATCATCATTGTCAATCATCATCCATCCAGATCTACCAAGCACTGTGCTGAACTTGGCTTGGGGCTGTGGGGTTATAGGTAGCTTGACTGAGGGAAGAGGGCAAACTGGTCTTAACCCAGCCCCTTTGTCAGAGGGAAGATTTTGTAGAGGAGGTAGGAGTTGGTATTGAAGGAAATGGGTATGAACAGATGAAAACAGAGGGAGACCTTCAAGGCAGGAGGGTCCCTTACAGACACACAGCCGGAGGAACAAGTATGAGGCCACGGGAGGAGACTGGTCTGATGGGGACCCGTGATGGGGGTGCAGTGGCTGGGAAGGCCCGGCAGAGGTGGAGGCAGACAGTGCTGGGCTGAGGGTCTCCTTGGATAAGGGGCTTGAAATGATTCATTCTTTCATTTAGAACAACAGATAATGGCAATACTGATGAAGGTTTGCATGACAGTTGGTAACATGCAAAGCCCTTTCACAAACATTTTCTCATTTAATCCTTATAACAACCCCGTGAAAGAGGTATTAATAACCTCATTTTACAGATGAGAAAGCTGAGCTCAGAAGCTGATCCCTGTCCAAGGTCACCCAGCTGTCTTTGGCACAGGATGCGTTGCAACCTGATGTCCCCAGCTCCTGCTCCAGATATTTCCCAGGGTACCACTGAAACGTGAACCAAGCCTAGACCCCCAGGGAGCAGGGATGCCACCCCAGGATACCTTGGCTCCAGGAAAATGGTGTTCTATTATTTCCATTTTTCTTTTCGCAGTGGATGGACAAAGGGAGGGGCAGAGACAAGTTCAGGACAGTTTGGTAGAGACAGCAGGTAGGGCTGGGCCACTCAGCCACAGAGGGCTCCTTGGGTGACCTATAGGCTTCTCCTTCTCCTCTAAGTCTGAGTCTGTATTAATAGTGGACAAGAGTGCTTAACCTGGGCACAACAGCCATATTTTTGCATTTATTAAGCGTGGCTGAGAGGGCCACTGAAGGTGTTTATTTTGAAGAAAAATCTGAAAGGTTGACCGCCTGGGAATGTCCTGGAAGTGAAAACAGATCAAAGGTGCCAGACAGATGTGCAGAGTCAAAAGGAAAGGCACACACTCATACACCTTTACAGAGAAATAGCATCCCTCTAGCCTAGACCAGTTATTCTCAACCTGTGCTTCTGCCCCCAGAGAACGTTTAGGCAATGTCTAGAGACGTTTCTGGTTGCAACAATGAGGGAAGAACTATAAGTGGGTGGAGGTTAGGAATATCACAAAACATCCCATAATGCACCGGTCAGCCTCCTCAGCAAAGCGTTATCTGGTTCAACATATCCATAGTGCTGAGGTTGAGGCACCATGACCTAGCAATAGGTTGGTACCATGGACAGCAGAAATCCAGGCTTTCCGTGGAGCTATGATGCAAACCTAGATTTTCTGTTCTGCCTGCAAATCACGGAAAATCAAGGGGTCTCCACTCTACATGCCCCGAACATCATTTCCAAAACACAGAAGCCTCAGGGAAGCTACTGGGGTAACACCAATGGTGGGGGTGTCCTGCTTAAGGACCCTGATCCCTGCTGGTAGTTGGTAGAGCCAGGACTTGAGGACCCTGGGGTCTTCTGTGAATATTCCTCACTCCCCTGCCCCCACCCCTCCCCCCAGGCGAGCACTCAGCCCTCCCCCTCCACCCTTTGTATAGATACAGTTTGTCCCTTTTCTGCTGGTCTGAATTGGCAAGGTGCTATAGTTTCCCTTTTCCAGGTGGGCACACTGAAGTCCAGAGGTTAAAATACACAATGTGCCTGTCTGTTTCTCCGAAGCGCTGCGAGCTGCTCCTGTAGGGCAGAGGCTGCTTCCCATTCATCTCCTCGGTCCCAGCCTCTGGCAAAGTCCTGGTCTCAGCAGATGCCAAATGGAATGTTTGCACTTCATTGTGCCAGTGGATTGGACCCCAGGCTCCTGCCTCCAGGCTGTGCCCTCTGTATGCACCCATCCTCTTCTGGATCTTCCTCATCCCCACTGCTGATGTTTGGCCTCACCCAGCCATGGATGGGACCGCCCCCCCCCCCAAAAAAAAAAAAATAATTAAAAAAACATTCTTAATTTTTTTTTTTTTTAATTATTGATTTCAGAGAGGAAGGGAGAGGGAGAAAGAGAAACATCAATGATGAGAGAGAATTATTGCACGCCATCACACTGGGGATTGAGCCCGCAACCCGGGCATGTGCCCTGAACAGGAATCGAACCCGAATTTTCTGGTTCGTAGGTTGATGCTCAACCCCTGAGCCACACCAGCAGGGCATTGCAGCTTCTTGATGTGAAAACACAGCACTGAGCCTTAGCCCGGTCTTTTTATTCTTTCCCTCCTCTTCCCTCTAGCATTCCAAAAAGACTCAGGACAGAATAGATTATTCCTCTAGATTCCTGGCAATGTCTTCACTGCCCCCAGAGAAGCCATGCAAACTGGCACCCCTGAGCTTCTCTGCCACTTACAATTCACAGATCGAGACAAAGCGAGACTGAGACACATCAACCGGCGGCAATTTAAAGAAGCCCAAACACCAAAGCTGTAAATAATATGGGAAGGGAGGAAGTGAGTAGGAATAGCAATGAAAGAAGATTGGCCGTGACTTGTCAACTGAATCTGGGTGATGGGTACATGGGGGCTTATGGTAACATTTTGTCTCTTATTATGCATTTAAAAATTCATAGCATATGAATGCTGCCTGGGATCACTTAGGAAGCACACAGGCCAGGGTTTTATTGTATGTGAGACCCCAAGGTTCCAAAGAGACACCTCAGGACTGAAGTTAGAGGTGGAGGAGGAAGTAGTGATGGGGAGACTGAGGAGGGAGCTCTGAGGCTGCACTTTTGTGTGAACCAGTTTTACAGACTGGAGTTCTAGAGAAGCTCTCATTTTGGGTTTTCATCTTCCAGAAGAGGAAGCAATTTTTCCAAGAGCACGTGGACAGACTCTGCACTGCACCAAACTGCCTTCCTCAGGCCTGGCAAGGCGCTGCTATCCCTGCAAGGCTCAGTGGCCCTGAGGCCTAGGTCCCGTGAGCCATAGTGGGGTTGGGAACTGGGCCGTGCCATCACTGCCTTGAGGTGCCTGTGGGTATGCTGCCTCCCGTGAGCCACTCATTGCCTGATTTCCAAAGCCAGGCCTGTGGCTCAGAGCCAGCTTTGCCCGCTGCCATCTGGCCAGGCCCCTGTGGCTCAGCTGGATGGGGGCCAGCACCTCTAGGCATGCCTGAGCCGTAGAAGTGCTGACCAGCGGCAGCTCATTTCAGAAGAGGAAGGCCTCGTGCTTGCCCCTTCCTGAGTCCCTTCTGCATGACAAGACTGGCCTGAGACTGGCCACATGGCTCCATCCCCATGTGGTCGTGCAAGGGAGTGACAAGGTCTGAAGTTATTAAGTCCCATCTGCAGGCCTGGTTAGGGAGGAGCACAGAGGGCTCCTGAGTCATGGGGTAGAGAAGGGGAGAGAGAGGGAGAATACCTATGAGACAGGTGGGGGATCCATTCACAGGATATAGAGCCTAGTAAGACTCATGAGGGCACAAGTGAGAGTGGGCATGCCATTGATGAAGCAGGTCATTATGGCTGTGTAGGGGACCTCCCATTTGCCCTCCACATCTACCCTCCACCTTTCCCTACCTGCTCTGTGCCCCAGGGCTGGCCTGATTGCATGAATGGGCTTCCTCACCCTCCCACTTCCTAGTGGGTCTAGCCAATAGGAAGACTCAGCTGTAAATAAGCAGAAGGGAGGAGAACTTATCCCACCATCTTTCTCTCTGTGTGGGGTAGCCATGGGCTGGCTCTATCCCTGATGCTCTCATGACTGTCCTTCAGGGTTTTGCTAACTTCCTTCTCCCTGGTCCCCTTGGCTCTAAAAACAGTTAGCTTTCCCTGGCCTCAGAATACTGCGTGACACCTTGTGGTCTGTCTCCTCAGTCTGTATAAACGTTTATAAATAGTCCCTTTAGTAAACCCTTCTCAAATGATTGGATTCAAGTGGGCCATCTGTTTCCTGTTAAGACCTTGGTTGATGCAGGCTGCTCAGAGCTGAGCTTGCAAATGCGAGTACACAATGAATCTTTTCTTGTGTGTGACCCCAGTGAACTGGAGGGACATGAAGCCTCCCCAGAGAGCCTGGCTGAACAGACAGGACAAGGGGTAAAGGCAGGATGTGAGGCAACCCGAAACAAATGAGCAGAGACACCAACGGAGGGCAGCCTGCTAGATCTGTGGTTGGTAGAGGTGTCAGGGGGACACCTAGGGGTCTCCCCAAACCTCACTAGAAGGATATGGTTATGGGGCAGGGGAGAGCAGAAGGCACAGGGCTCCAAGACAAAGCAGCAGTGCTAAGCTCTGCCTGCGCCTCTCCAGCTGTGAACTGCATGACTCCAGGGGTGCCCTGCGGCCTGGACCTGCGGCTGCTAAGCTCCCAAGGATGGGCTCCATTGGCTGGTCAAGAACCTCCTACCAACATACCTTCCCTGCCTCTCTCTGGGTTCTCCCTGTAAACATCTGGTGGACGCCAGAATGAGTCCTGGACACCTCCAGCTCCTTGCCATGGAGCCTTCCCCCAGCTTTGCTGGCTGCCTGGTGCCTGCCCTTCTCCAAAGCAGCTAGACCCCCTCTCTGGAGTCCAGGCCCACTTCTTCCCTGCACCAGGCCCCACCTCCCTTCCAGTCCCCAAACCTGCCTTCCAGTCCTGGCCCAGCTGTCCACTCCCTGTGTGACTTTGGGCAGGTTGCATCTTCTCTCCTTCTCCGTGTTCCCATCTGTGAAATGGTAATGGTGGTGGGTGGCATATTAGTGAACTCTCCTGACCCTTTCAGACTTGCATAAATTCACGGACCTCTGTCCTTTGTCCCACTGATAGATGATGCAAGAGAAGATAGCATGCTTCATTCATTCATCTTGCATTCCCCATGGCACCTGGCAGAGGGCCCACCATAAAGGCTGGCTGGCTGGCTGGCTGGCTGGGTAGGTGGGTGGGTGGTGATAAATCTCCCTGGAATGGAGAAAAGCAATTGATTCCATGGCCCTATGTTGATAGAAATGTCCCCTGGGAACTGCCCAGTGTCTGCCCACTTCCTGACTAATCCCTCCTGTCTTCATTTATAACCTGGTCTCCTGAGCTGACTATGCTCTGAAAAGTGCACTGGGAGCCAGGAATAATAATTCCCCTTAAAGGAACAGAGAAAGCATTGACCACAGTTACCCCCGGCTGTGAGCAGGAAGGCTCAGGAGAAAGAGCAAGTGTTCATTGTGTTTCCTTTTGTTGTCTTTGGATTTTATTTTATTTTTCACATAGGTTACTTTTATAATGTAAAGTAGTCTTTTTTTGTGGAAAAGTCGTAATTCTTTTATAACAAAACATTTTTAAAGTCATTATTTTTACTTATTTATTCCAAGGAAGGGAACATAAAGGAGACTCCCTTGTCAACATATTCTTTAAAAAAAAAAAAAAATATATATATATATATATATATATATATATATATATATATATATATATATATATATATATATATTTTATTGATTTTTTTTACAGAGAGGAAGGGAGAGGGTTAGAGTCAGAAACATCGATGGGAGAGAAACATCGGTCAGCTGCCTCCTGCACACCTCCTACTGGAGATGTGCCCGCAACCAAGGTACATGCCGTTGACCAGAATTGAACCTGGGACCTTTTAGTCCACAGGCCGACGTTCTATCCACTGAGCCAAACCAGTTAGGGCTCAACTTATATTCTTTGATGCATTTGGAATTTTGTACCATGGACATTCATCATCTGTTGCAAAATAAATGCAAATTTAAGACATTACTAACTAGTGTATAGATAGTCTTATAGAGAAATGAGGCACTTTTACATGAGTAGCTCACTTCATCCTCATCACAACCTCAGGAGTGACTCTGATTCCTATTTTCAGAGGAGGAAAGTGGGACTCACAGAGGCCTAAAGGTTTGCGCCAAGTCCCTTCGCCGGTGTGACGCGGCACCGAGATCCACACCCAGGGTTTCTAATCCTGAAGCAAGTTGCCAAATACGCTTCCATTAGAGAAAAGCAAATTGGCATTTTGATGTATGACTCAGGCTCTGGAAGGTTTGTTTATTGTGAGTCAGCGTTGCCGAGCTCCATCCCATTGGAGGCAGCTGGAATAACATAATTCCCGATGCCGCAGAGCTGGGGCCGAGACCCCACCAAACTGCAGACCTGAGAGCTCCTCACCTGGACCCCAGACGCCTCAACTTTGTCTGGGGAAATTTTACCTCAAATCTCCCTTCCCCTTGCCGCTCGAAGCAGCCTGCCCCAAGTCTGCTTTCCCTGCTGCACGCTAAGCACTACGTCTTGCTCACCACTGCAATCCCGCACACCTGGCCCTGGGCCTGGCTCAGAGCAGGAGCTCAGTAGATACTGATCAGATGAATAAATAAACTAATGCCCAGGCTCCTGCTCCTGCCAGGACACCCTCCTTGTACTCCTTGTGACATCCTGCCTCTGTGCCAATCACCGATGCACAGGGGGCATCCGGGGAACCTACCAGGGATGCCAACCTGAGGAGTCTGTGCTTGCCAACCCAAGTCCCTCTCCTTTGAGGACTTGGTGTGGGCAACGCAGCTGCTTGTCTTGTCCCCCCAGGCCGCCCACCCCCAGTTGTAATTTCCTACCTGGGGGTTCTGGTGGACAGAGGAGACACCGTCCCTCTCTGAGGTGCCGCTCCCAGGGTGGAGTGAGGTGGCAGCGGAGGGGAGAGGGCTGTGGAGACCTCAACCGGCCTCCCCTGAGCAGCATTGCGTCTGGCATTAACTCAGCAGAGCTGTATCCACTTTGCTCTTGTCTACATTTCCACCATCTCACCTCTCCCTGTGCACGTCCCTGCCTCGCCCCGCCCACCTCCTGAGCTGCTTCTCCCAGAACGACAGGAGAAAACCGAAGGACACCCCGGTTCCATTCTCTCTGGAGCTTGTTCAGATTTTCAATGAGCCACAGCCCCGCTCACCCCCTGAGCCCCACCCCAGGCACCGCTGCCCCTGCCCGCCTTCCCTCCAGCATCCGCTCCCTGACAGCCCCACCTCTCTTCCACCCTCCCTCATTCTTCCCTGACCTGCCCCTCCCCCTACTCAGCAGTAGGATTTTTGCTCCACTGGCAATTTCGGCGTTTCTAAACCCTGGGAAAGCCTGGGCTCACTAATGAGCTACAGCAGGGTCTCCAGGCCGTGCTGCTGCATTTATTAATCCTTCACTCTGGCAGGTCCGTCGTTGACTTTCCAATCCCTTTCTCATCATCATTCTGGCAATCTGATGGAGCCATTTATTGGGCCCCCATGCGGGCCAGGCTTCACGGGAGGGGTGTCGGTGCTGGGGACCTGGCCCTTTTTTGTGTGGCGCTATAATCTTGCAAGAGCAGCTGCAGCATCAAGGGCTCCAGGTGTGAGACGAGAGGCAGCTGCTGTGTAGCCAGCACAGCTGGAGTGTGGTCTGGGTCATGCCACCAGCCAGCCGTGCGACCTTGGGCTAGTGCCTTCATCTCTCTGGACCTTGGTACTTGTATTTGTAAAATAAGGGGTTGAACTAGGTCAGCATTTTCCAAACTGCAGCTTTATAATCCATTACAAGATGGTGAAACGGATTTAGTGAGTCAGAAGCAGCATTCAGAAAAGAGAAGCCACAGATCAGAATCAGCGCACTGCACATAGGAGAGGTGAGAAAGTATTACACAGACAAACTTCTTTCAGTTGTGGGTACATGTGTACCTGTGTGTTTGCATGTGGGTGCACATGTAGATAGATTTCTTTGTGTGATTGAGTGTGTATGTGTATGCATTGTGTGCATGTGTGTTTTATGTAAGTGTGTGTGTGTGTGTGTGTGTGTGTGTGTGTGTGTGTATGTGTCGGGGGGTTACAATATAGAGTGGATTTCTTACCAGGGGTCACAGGCGAACTATTTTGGGAAACGCTGTGGTAGATGGTCCCTAAGGTTCTTCTGGCTTTGACACTGTATGATTCCAAATGCAGTTAGATGGAGGGGAGGGACCCTGAGGGACTCATTCTAGCCACAGGATAGGAAAGGCTTCACAAAAGAGTCAGTGGAATTTGTATTTTCAAATATGAATAGAATTTCAACCAACAGAGAGACCAGGTGTGTGGATGGAGCAGGGAAGAGGAAACTGCATTCCAGGCAGGGGCACCGCTGAGCAAAGGACCGGAGATGGGACTGTGCTTGGTCTGCTTGGGGAACAAGCAGGAGCCCTGGGAGCCTGGAGCAGGACGTGCCAGGCTGGAAAGGTGGGCGGGGCCGCGGTTATGGGGGCCCTTGACTTCCACATGGGGGCTCCTCATAGGGGTGGTAGGGAACCAGGTGAGGCTTCCAATATCCCAACATAGTAGGCCCCCAAGACTCCACGCTCCTCCCCCTCCAGGAAAGAGCTTTGCAGACTCATTTATACTAAGATGTGGCTGACTGGCAAGACTTCACCAATGATCTGTTTTATAGGAATGGTTTGAGGTGGCTCTAAAATAGGAATTTTGGAATTTTTTGAGTTGAACTTGACTTTAAAAATACTTATAAGTGATTCCCCCCTGCCCCCCAAGGGAATAAGTAGCTTTTTGGGTCTGACAAAGGATTGCTGCTCGGGATGTGCCGCCTGGTGGTCTGTGAGGGGGGTTGTGCGTTCGTGTGTTGGCATTTCAAGGACCTTGATGTGTGTGAGGACATTTGGGACAAAATACTGGAAGTTGAGTTCACATGTCTGAGAACCTAATACAGAAACAGATGGGCTCATCGATTGCTCCTTCTGCAGACGAGGAAGCTATAAACCAGGGAGGAGTGACCGGCCCAAGGTGACACCCATTCCTAGCCCACTGTACTCCCGAATGACAGTGTGCTGCTGCAGGAGGGAGTTGGGGGAGGTTGGTAGGAGAAGGGGTAGTATTCTGGAAGACCAGTCAGAGAGATCGCTGGAAGGTGGCTTCCTACTCAAAAAGCCTGTAGGATTTAAATAAAACAGTTCAGCCTGGCTCCCCTCCCCCACAGAAGGCAGCAATACCCCACACGGCTGGATAATCCCTTACCTGTCTCATTAATTAAAGCGAGGTTAACCCTGACATTGACCCCCAGCACCCAGGCAGGACCTGGACCCCAGACTTATTTCCTTCCTGGCACCCGCGGAGACCACTGGACACTGAGTGGAGAGAGGTGAACCCATAGGCAACTATTTTTAGCCCCAAAATTGGTTGCCAGGGACATAAGCTAGTTCTCTGCCTGATAACAGGGACGCACCAGTGGCGGTGTTTGCAGGGCTTAATTGTGGGGTTTTGTTGTAAAAGGCAGCTTGTCAGCACCTCCGTGCCAGGGTTCAGTCCTCCTGTCATCGGAATCGAGCCATCTGCCAATTCCTTGGGTCAGGGGAAGGGAGTGGGGCAGAGAGGGGCAGGCCCTGTGCCCTGGGACTCTGTGCACTCTGCCCCTGACCTTGCATTGAGGGTCCTTGAGCCCAGCAGGGGGCAGAGAGATTAAGAGGGCTGGAAGCTGGACTGGGGACCTAGCAGGAGGGGCTGGAGCTGCTGCGCCCACAGTTTTTTAAGACTTTCTTGTGTCGGGAACATTGGGGAAGCTTCTGGTATCCCAGGAAAGGGGTTGGGGGAGGATGGTTTGGACTCGTGGCATCTTAGGGGAAGGCTGGACTCAGGCCTACTTTCCTTATTTAGAAACCTGGAGTAATGATGCGGCACCACCTTATGGGAATGCTAAATGACCAAAGGAAGGCTGAATGCCGCTGGCCATGGGTTCAACTTTCCTGAGACGAGCTAAAATTGGCTTGATCGTTAAAGCAAAGCTCTGTGATCAAGCACCCAGGTCTCTGTTATCCTTTACAATTATTGTAAAGATATATATATATATATATATATATATATATATATATATATATATAATCTTCCCTTCCCTGCTTTCAGCCACCTCATTCCTCTCTCCAGAGGCTCCAAGGTTGTCCATTTCTTGGAGCCCTCCCAGAGTCTGTTTATTCACATAAACAAGCAGTCTTGGCTGCGTATCCTTTTTGTTGCATACAAACATGCCTATATAATGGATGGCTACCCTCCCCTCGAGGACACTAGTGGTCAGCCTCCAACACAAAAGAACAAGAGGAAACACAATCCTCTCCCCACCAGGCTGAGGGCAGGACCATGGTCCGGGCCGTCAGCCCTTTCACCAAACCTGCAGCCATCAGTGACATCAGCAAGGTGGTTAGGTGGGAACAGAAGTGACCACCCGGGCATCTGCTGAGACAAAGGGATGGATTAGCTATGGCCTCTCCTCCCTGAGTCCTTTCCCTGCTTGACTGTTGACAGAAATGCAGAGAGAAAACGCAGCCCCCATTACAACTGGCTTGGTGTCGAGAAAGAGATAGGACAGGTCCAGGGAGACCGGGAAGCCTGGTGACATCTTCCCACCAGGACAAGCCCAGCTGCTGACCGCTGGGCAGGGCCTGGCTCCTCCCTAGACCCCAACTTGCTTCTCTATAAAAGAAGGTGCTGCCGAGGCCGGTTTGGCTCAGTGGATGGAGCGTTGACCTGCGGGCTGGGGGGTCCCAGGTTTGATTCCGGTCAGGGGTGTGTACGTTGGTTGCGGGTACATCCCCAGTACAGGATGTGCAGGAGGCAGTTGATCAATGTTTCTCTCTCATTGATGTTTCTGGTGCTCTGTCCCTCTCTCTTCCTCTTTATGAAGGATCAATAGAATATATTTTAAAAAGAAGAAGAAGAAGAAGAAGAAGAAGAAGAAGAAGCAGAAGAAGAAGAAGCAGCTGCTGCTGCTGTTCTAACTGGTATGGCTCAGTGGATAGAACATTGGCCTATGGACTGAGGAGTCCCAGGTTCGATTCCGGTCAAGGGCATGTACCTTGGTTGTGGGTACATCCCCAGTGGGAGGTGTGCAGGAGGTAGCTGATCGATGTTTCTAACTCTCTATTTCTCTCTGTAAAAAGTCAATAATATATATATCTTTTAAAAAAAAAGAAAGTGCTGCACTGAATTCTGTTGGTAAATGTGCAGTGAGCACTTAGTAGGGGAACAAACTTGAGCAACACAAGGTTCCTGCCCTCAAGGAGCTCCCTGTCTAGCAGGACACACACACAACCAACTCCACAGACAGAACAGAATAGAGTGGTGTGGGAGGTCCACGGGGCAGGTGAACAGCTGGTTGATTCTCCCTGAGGCGGGTAGGGAAACACCACAGAGAGCCTGAGGGCATCTGAAGTGGGCTTCAAAGGATGGGTAGGAGTTTTCCAGAGGGAACTCAGTGACCCTTCCAGTATCTCCAGTGCCAACATTCTATTCCCTCCTCCACCTCAGCATTCCCAAACTGCGTCCTGCAAAAACACTCCAGTATTCTCAAAATGTGAATTAAATGTCCTCAAAAAAAAAGTTCCCATGATGGAAGCAGTTTGGGAAGCAATGAGTTCAAATTAAACAGGTGTCCTTGATGGAGGACTCCGCAGAGCCCCCCTGTGCTCACTGCATTGTGAGCGTCTAGGAAGGGGCCAGAGACTAAGGCTCTCCCTTCCCCTCTTCTCATCTGGAAGAGTTCTGAGGAGTCCAGATGAGAAAGGCTCTCCCGGGGCAGGCCTAGGTGAGTGCGGGCTCTGGCATCTCCACAAAGGCCTGGGCTGCCTCCCAGCTCCCTGCCTGCCAGGCATTCACCCAGGAGGCCTGTGCTAGATGTACCGGTTAATAATGCAGATTTTGTATCAGAGAAAACCTGGTAATTTCAAAAGAAACATCAAAAGTGTTTTATTCAAAGTAATGTCCATCACTAGCTACATATTTCCCCCATCTTTCAGGTAATTTTTGGGTACCGTCCCAATAGAACTTTTCTTGTTTTGAGGCAGACCATTCAGAGACCCTATTTTCCATTTCTTTGTAAGTTTTGAAGTGCTGCTCAGAAAGTGCGTGTGCCATCGATCGGAACGAATGGTCATCTGAAGGAGCAAGGTCTGGTGGGTTAATACTTCCCAGGCAAGATCTTTTCATGTGTCTTTAACTGGTTTTGAAGTGTGTGATGGTGTGTCATCATGAAGCCAAATTACTTTGCCGTGTCTTCCGGCCCATTCTGGTCCTTTTACGATCAAAACATGGTTCAAATTGACCTGGATGTTCTTTGTCTTTCACATTGAAATAATCACTTTCAAAGCATTTAAACAAGCCTTCACAAGTTTCTTGAGATGGAGCATGTTCACCATAAGCTTCCTGAAGTATACGATAACTTTCGGTAGCACTTTTCTTCAAAATAAAGTAATGAATTAAAACTTCCTGCAAATGCTCTTTTTTTTGGCACGAAATTTGACATTTTTAAGCATAAAAATATCTATGATGTTAACACCTTCAGAAAATTTGACATGAAGTTTTGAAGCTTGTTGTCAATACAACAAAATAGCATACATATCAAATCGCATATTTATCAACTTATGTATAACTCCATCTAATGAAAAAATACACATTATTAACCGGTACACCTGGTAGGAGCCCAGTCATTCCCAGAGGGTTTGTGTCCTCCTCCTTCCCTCCCATCTATAGCCAGGCTGGAGGCCCCATGCATGCCGAAAAGGCCTGCCCCTCAGCAAGGCCCAGGTTGGAGAGCTGGGGGCTAGATGGAAACCTGAGGAAGGTGAATGCATCTTTCCCCTGGCCATATATAGCTGCCTGCATCAGGACAGGCTGCCTCTGCTGTCCCTGCCCCCATGCTGCACCTGCCAGGGAGGGCATTTATGGGCAGCACAGATAGGGCTTCTTGAGGTGATAGGGGGCTTCCAAGGTTCTTACCTGGAAGCCCCTTATCACCTCAAGAGAGAGCAGAGGTGGAGTCCAGACCAGGGAACACAGACTATGCCTCATTGCCCTCCCTTTTTTCTTCCTCTTCTCTCCCCTCCTTTTCTTTTCCTTTCCCTCCCTCCCTCCCTGTCCCTTCTCTCTCTTTCTTCTTTCTACCTTTCTGTTCCCACCTCCCTTGTGCATGCACGGAGTGCTCATTACATACAGAATTCCGCTCTGTTCCTCTAGACTGAACTTGGTGCCCACCACACTGGATGCACTAGTAGAGGGAGAGGGGCAGGCTGCTCTGCTCCTAGGATAAACTGGCTGGCATTTAAGTGCCCAGAGAGGAGGAATGAAGGAGCAGGGCCCAGGTGGGCTCAGAGAAAGGAACCAAACATTACTCAGAGCTTACTAGCACTGAGCATGTGCTAGGGGCTGTTACATGCACTAGGAGGTAATTTCCTTGGCCCCAAAATGCAGTGAGCATAGTGTCATTGTCCACGTTTTCATCCACAAGGGACCCGAGGCTCAGGGGGGTTATGCAGGGTCACACAGGAGTGAGGAGACCAGAGGCTTTTGATCCAAGTGCCTGCTTCTTGGCGGAGGGACATGGAAGCAGGTGTTGAAGGAACTGATGGGAGAGGCTGGTGAACTTGGGCTGAGGGGCAAGAGGGAGTCTGTGGGTCCTGGCCTGTCTGGAGTTGGCAGAGGTGAACTGGGAGGAGAGACAGGGCGGCTGAGCAAAGCCGCTGGCAAGAGGAGAGTGTGGGCCTGGCTTCCCAGAAGTGGCTCCTCAAAGACCCCAGAACAGAAAGATTCCTGGCCACGGGTGGAAGGGACGCTGAGGAATCCTCAAAAAAGGCACTGAGGCCGTAAGCTTCTCTGATTTATCTGCTGCAGGTTATGTAGTGGGTATTGATTTTCTCTTAATACAATTTCATTCTGATGTTTTAAAAAAAGAAAGATGAGAACAAATGTGTGTGGAGACAGGGAGCTCAGCAGCAAAAGGTTCTTCCGGGGCCACCCAAGGGTAGCTCCTGGAGGGGGGTGGGGCCTGCACTGGGAACAGGGGCGGGGACGTGGGGAGGGGGGGTCGAGTGCTGGGCATGAGGGAGACTCAGTGTTAGAAAGGTCCCAGACTTCAGTCCCTGTCTGCTCCCTTTCCTCCCACAATCCCCTCTGGGTTGGAGCAGACACCACGTCCATCGGGCGTGCCTCTGCTCAGACACCTGCACCCACGTTCCACTTGACCTTGGAGGCCTTTTCTGCACTTCCTGACCACTGACTGCCTGGGTTTCCACATCACCTCTCTGAGGCTCACCTTTGCTACAAACAGGGTGATGCCACTCTGAATGCTCTGCCGACTCCATCCGAACGCTGTGATTACAGAAAACAAAAGCACTTTGCAGATACAATAGAATGTGCAGATACAATAGAATGGATAGACCTCCATTCTATTGTATCTGTTAACACTTTATTTTGTATAGTCCCAATAGTCATTTCTGTTGTTCCTTGACGTGCCCTTCCTAGAGTTGAAGGTCTTCATTCATTGAGAATTGTGATACCGGATTAACACGTGCCAACACGTGGGGGCTTGGGGCAAGGACACAGTTTATGCTCTCTCTGCCCTACAATGCCTTTCCAGGGCAGTGGTAGTTCATGCTCTGCTCAGTAAATAGTTATTCAGTGATTGAAGAGTCATGCTAGCCTACCATCTTCAGTGTTTTAATTTGGGAACATCGCACCAATCACCCAACCCACCTTCTCTCATGCCTTTCACCTGGCTGGCTTCCAACTGCGGACACTTTGTCCCCAAGCTCCTCCTATGTCCCCTGAAAGGCCTTTCGCTCAGTCTGTTCTCAACCCTGCTTTCTTGCTGTTCCCCACTGCAGAAGGAAGACGAGAGCTGGAGAGGGGGGTCAGGGTTCGGCTTCTGGCTTTTGATTGGGGTTGGGAAAGGATAGGTGGGGGTGGGGTCAGAGAGTCGGATGTGCTTTTCTGAGAATCCTCCTCTCCACCAAACCCCCTCCTTTCTGCCTTCTGCTCCTGAAGACTGAGTGTACCTATAGAAATTCACCTGGCCTTGTCCCTAAATCGCCTAAGGGAATCTGTTAAAGTCAAAATAAACTTTAAAAAACACAGATTCCTGGCTCCCTCCCCCCAAATTTACAGAATCAGAATTTCTGAGGATGAGGAACCAGAACTCTTAATTGCTAATAAGCTTCCTTGATAATCCTATATAATAAAAGCCCAATATGCAAATCGATCAAACAGCAGAAGAACTGGCAGAACCACCAGTCTCTATGATGTGCACTGACCACCAGGGCTGCCCCCAGCCCGCAGGCCCCAGGCCAGCCAAGGCAGGTACGAGTGGGAGGCCTCTGTGGGGTGACAAGTGGCCAGGCCTAGGGACCCTACCCATGCATGAATTTCATTCACTGGGCCTCTAGTTCTGATATAACCAGCTTGGAGCTGGGAACCACCAGCATAAAGAGGAAAAAGTCCATGGAAGTGGACAGCCCTAGATCTAATGTCAGTTCTAGCACTTACTTACTGTGCAACCTTACAAAACTAATTAACCTCTCTGAACCTCATGTCAATACCTGGCTTATAAGGTGGTGGTAAGAAATACATAAAATGGGGCACTGTGCCTGGAATTCCCAGAACCATAATAAATGGGGAGTTGATTTTACAGCTGTTATTACATAATTAATTTATTGTTGTTGTTATTGTTGCTACTCAAACACCTCGAAAGCCCAATGCTGTAGCTCTAAAGAGTGCTGTTGCCAGGCAAGGCCCCTGGAGAGAGCGTCTCTAGTTGAAAGCCAAACAGATAAAAGGCAGCAATGGAGCTATTTGCTAGATGCTGGGCTCAATGACAGTAAAAGCTCCAGGGAGACCAGAGAGATGAAAGGAAGGGGCTCGCCATATTGGTGATATTACCCTGTGCGGTGACATCTGCCAAGTACACTCACCCCAGGTAACTCTAGGCGCTGCCACCCAGCAGCTTCTGTGGCAGCAGTGGAGCTTCAGGGCAGGAGAATCGGGGACGTTCCTCTGGGCCAGAGCAGGGTGCAGCTGGCACACTCCAGAGCCCCTGCTCCTGGCAGGGACAGGAGGGGGTCTTGGAGCAAAGCCCATGGTGACAGGAGGCCATACTGGACTGAAGAGAGATTTTTAAGTACAAGTCTCAAGACTTGGCTGCCAATGTAGCCTCTTCCAGGCTGGGGTTAGGCGTCCCTAACGTTTCCATCTCTGTTGCAGCAGTTACCACTCTGCTCTGATTATTGGCTTCTCTGCCTCTCCCACGCGATGGGAGTGACTTGTCAAACCTCATCTTACATGGTTGACGCCTCAGTCCTGCACTCCTGCTGCACTGGCCTCCTTTCTGTTCCTCAAACCCACTGAGCTGTTTCCAGCCCCAGGGCCTTTGCACTTGCTGTGCTCTCTCTCTTCAGGCTCCAGGTCCTAGAGGGCCCTCCCTAGCTAAACTATGTCTGAAGTAGGTCACCCAGCTGCTCCGTGTGACAACACCTGCATATTTCCTTTAGAGCACCTATAAATCTAGACTCATCTTGCTTATTGACTATGTACTTGATTATTGTCTGTCTCCTGTGGAGGGGAACATATAAGCTCTGTGGAGGTAGGCCTATCTGCCCTCTTCACTCTTTTTTTTTTTTTTTTTTTTAAATATATTTTATTGATTTTGTACAGAGAGGAAGGGAGAGAGATAGAGAGCTAGAAACATCGATGAGAGAGAGTCATCGATCAGTTGCCTCTTGCACACCCCCTACTGGGGATATACCCGCAACCAAGGTACATGCCCTTGACCAGAATCGAACCCGGGTCCCTTCAGTCCCCAAGCCGACGCTCTATCCATTGAGCTAAACCGGTCCCGGCCCCTCTTCACTCTTGATGTCCAAAATCCAGACCCCAGTGCATGATATAGAGTGGGAGGTTGACGCACATTGTTGAATAGTCTCATTATCTAGTTGAATAGTCTCATCGCCAAGTCTTAACACCTATCACAGTGCCAGGAACCAAGAGCTGCCTAACAAATGATCGCCGAATAACTAGAGGACATCCTCAGCCGTTTCTGAATTGGATTATTACCAAGAATTCTACTAGGAGTGATCCTCGGACTAGAAACCTACTTACTCAGCAGAGTTGTGTTTTTTTTTTTAACAATTACTATATACCAGGCACTGAACTAAGCTCAGGGGACACAGCAGAAATCAGAATCCCTTAACAGTCTACATTGTAGAGGAGAGGAATTAAGTTGGGAAGAGGGATTTTTCTGGGAGGTGCATAGAGATGCTCTCAATATCCACGTTTCTTCTCATCCTTATATCTGACTGCTGGGATGTTCAACATGCCATCAATATTGTGGTTTGCTTTGCAGGCTTGGGGTTTGCTGGACTTAATGTTAGAGAAGCAGGATTCGTAGGAAGGATCAAGCTGCCAAAGCTAAGCCACAGAGCTTCTCTCCTCCCCCCATCCCTGTTCCTCTGCTTCTGCCCACCTATACCCTAGGCAGCCTGCAATCAGGCACCTTCACTATGAAGACTGATGATACATGGAAGGGGATGGAGAAAGCTTCTGTGATGCCTGACTTTTGTGGTAAGAATTTAGAGCCCTTGCCGAAATGGTTTGGCACAATGGATAGAGTGTTGGCCTGCTGACTAAAAGGTCCCGGGTTCGATTCCGGTCAAGGGCATGTACCTTGCTTGCGGGCACATCCCCATTAGGGGGTGTGCAAGAGGCAGCTGATTGATGATTCTCGCTCATCGATGTTTCTAACTCTCTATCTCTCTTCCTCTCTGTAAAAAATCAATAAAATATATTAAAAAAAAGAAAAAAAGAATTTAGAGCCCTCGGTAACCAAATCAGCACAGCTTCGTTACGCTACGCCCATCAGCCAGGCTGAGGCAAAAGGCTCCTAGGAAGCCAGGAGTGGAGCCTGGGGGCCTAGGACAGCCAGCTGGGTTAGGTGCCCCGGAGCCCTAGCGGTGGGCTTTCCAGCCAACGCACTGTTGTTGAAATTGGGTTTTCCGGGATCTCACTTTTTATTTTACACTCTGCCCAGCACACGGGAGGTGCTCAATATAGACTGGCTGAAGGACTGAAGGATTCAGTGAATGGATGAGTGGATGGATGAATGGATGGGTTGTTTTATATATTTGCAGGGGGAACAAGGACATCCTCCTGATTTCCTGTGGTGTGGTTAGCTCCACAGACCAGACCTCAGAAATGTATTAATAAACCAAATGATCAATAAGACACCACCCAGAAGTGCATAACACACTACAGAGCAGTGACCAAATGTGCTTTGGGAACAGCAAACGGTACCAGAGCAATTTAATTTCCTCTGCAGTGATAGAGTGACGGGCCTCATTGGCGAGGGTGAGAAGGAGCTGTCATCTATCTTGATTTCAGGGCGGCTGTTGGTTCAGTCTTACATGACATTCTTGTCAACTTGCCAAGAAAGCACTGCTTGTTTCAGCTTTCTCCCCCTCCCCGCCCCTCCCCCCCCCTGTCTCCCCCGGGGGTGGACAACCAACCTGAGGCTTCCCGCCCAAGGCCCTGTCCCCATGTCAACCCCACATGGGCTCTGGGCTGTGCATGTCTTCACACAGGGGACCCTCCCGGTGCTCACACACTGAAAACACAGAGAGGTTCCGATGCAGACATGCATGCACACGTACATGGGTGAGAACATATGTGCACAAGGCCACATGAATACACACATGCACTTGCAAACATGCAGGTATCATATGGAGATCAGCATGCCAGGTATGGGTCATATGTAAGCCTCAGCATTTGAGCCTGAGGATGTGAGGGAAGGAAGAACAGGGTGGGGCTGAATTGTCAATCATGTGCTAGCTGAGTGATCTGTGTAAGTGCTGTCTGATGGAAACTGAATTCAAGCCACATATTGTACATAATTTAAAATTTTCTAGAAGCCACATTTAAAAAGTAAAAGAAACAAATGAGATTAATTTTAGACATATTTCTGCTCGTTGCTCTCTGTATTAATTCAGTATATCCTATACTAGATAATTTCAACATGCAATTAAAACTCATTGAGATATTTCATTCTTTTTTTATTTTGTACAAAGTCTTCAAAATCCAGTGTGTACTTAACACTGACAGCACATCTCAACGTGGATGCTAAATTCAGACACAAGTAGTTTTCATATGAAAAGCTGGATGAATATATCCAAATTGTCCCAAACATATTTAAAAGTTCTCAATAATTGGATTGATTGTCAGTGCCACATTCCAAGTGCTCCATAGCCATGGGGGCAACTGGCTACCAGGATAACAGGCTTGAAGCCCCACCAAGCTTAGGAGATGGTTCTTTGGGGCGTGGGGGAGTGGGGAGCATGAGTCTCCAGGATGTGAGCAGGGCTGTTGGGGACAGGGCATGGTGGACATCACTCATTCATAGGGTCGCCAGGAGTTGGAGCCAATTCAATGGCACTTAACACCGAGGTAATGGCTCATCTCTGCTCCAGGATGTTTGTGGCTGCAGTCCAGATGACTACGAAGGCTGGGAGCTGAAACCAGTTGGAGGGTAGCCTGGCATGTCTCTCTCTTTCTGCTCAGTCTGTCCACGGGGCACCTTGGGCTTCCTTATGGCATGACAGCCCCAGGGTAGTTGGTCTTACATGGCAGCTTAAGGCCCCAAGACCCTAGAGGCTGAGGAACTGCAGGGTTGTTGTGATCTTGCCCTAGAAGTCCTAAGCATTGCTTCGGCCACATTTTACAGATCAAGCAAAATCACTAAGGAGAGCTCAGATTCAAGGGGAGGAAGGGACAGTTCATCTCTCTATGGGAGAAGAGAGTGCGTTCGTAGAAGAGGAGGGAATGGACAGCAGTCCCTTTGGGATCAAACTAACCCTGCCCACCGCCCGGGGCCAGCAGCTGTGTGTTTTATCAGCTCTCCCACGTTTGTCAGCCCAACAGCCTTTCCTTCTGCAGAGGCCACAGCCTCAGTGACATGCTGAAGTGCTTGTCTTACCTACTTAGCCAGAACAAAAACCCCTCAAGAGCTGAGACCTTCTCTCTTATGCCTCATTGCCACGGGCCTTGACATTTTGGGTGCTTTCCTTCCTAAATCAGTGGCCCTCACTGACCTTCCTTCCACTGCTGGCCACCCACTGCTCCTAGAAACATCTTTATTGAGTATCCTGGTCCCTGGGGTGGAAAAAGGGCTCATAGACTCACCACCGCAGCCTGAGGGTGGAGACAGAGGAAGAAGACATGGGGGTGGGGTGGACAGAGTGGGAGGAGAATGACTGTGGGAAATGTGACCATGGTAGGTCTGATCTGTTGGTGGCCATCTGAATTTATGCTCTTGACGTGGACATATGCCATCTCTGCCTACAAGGCCCCACTCCTGCATTTCAATTCAGTGTTGCCCTTACCTTACAATACAAACTGCGTTAGAGAATGACATTGTTCCTGAGAAGGGGGCGGCAAGGGTCGGGGAGAGATAAACAACAACAACAAAAAGGAGATGGAAATAGGGGTATCTTTAGAGGGACTATTTGTCAAAATATTTCTAAACAATGATGGCTGGGATGGGTCTACATTCAGCTGGAATGGGTCTACATCCTTTCGTAGAAACACATGCCCTTGCACCGAGAAGGCGATGTATCCGTCGTATCCTTCTGGCCCCTGGCGGAATGCAGAGGCACAATGAGCCTGGCCATGCAGAGCAGAAACTGCTGATGGAAAAGACGATTTCTGCTCGAGAGGGCAGGGGCTCGCCTCTATCTGGATCTCTTTCATCGCTCCACAAAGAGCCCTTTCTTCTTCCCAGGCCGCACTGAAGAATCACAGCCAGGGACTTTTTCTCGCCCCATTTCTGAGCCTCTTCAGGTGTCACCTGGTTAGCAATAAAATTCATACCTGGAATAGCGTCTTTGACCTTGGACTGGTCTGCGCATTGCCTGGCATGTCGGTGGGATTCTGGGAGAAATAGCGTGGTTTGGAGAGGTGATGGAGATTGAGGGCTCCCTGAAATGTTGGCAGGCCGTACCTAGAGGTTGGATTTTTGTGACGTGTGAAGTTTTTACTGTCAGGTGCCGTTAGATTGGAAACGTGTATTGTCCAGAAGGAATTGCATAAGCTCCCCTCCCTGCACATCCACCAACCACTGTGTTTCTCTGGCATTTCTTGCTTCCACCATCAGAACCGTACTCTGGGGAGTGGGTTTGCTTGGGGTTCTGCTTGCCTGTCTTCCCACTGCCAGGTCTTGGGTCCCCAGGGCTGTTCTTGCCTTGTTCTTGGTCTCTGTTCATCTGAGCATGCCACACTGCCCCCGTTTGACATTTTGGGCCCTTTGCTTCTAGAATCAGCGCTCCTCCCCTGGTCCCCATCAGCCTTTGTCGACCCATTGCCTGAGTGATGCTGTGTCTCACAGAGCGGGTGGTGAAGAGATCCCAGCCAGCTTGGGAAGGGGGGCTGGATTCAAATCCAGGCTCCATCGCTCAGTAGCTATGGGACCAGGCAGGGTATTTAAGAAGCTAGAACTTGTGTTTCCTCATCTCTGAAGCAGGATTCAGAAAACCTTGCAAGGAGGATTACCACTTTTGCAGGCCAAGGGTCTGGCCTTGGGAAAGCATCCAATCAATGACAGCTCCTGTTACCCCCTCACCTTTACTGCGGATGGTGGCCGTGGGGAATCGCTCCATGTGCCTTAGCTGTGGGCTGCCTGGCCAAGGCCTCGTAAACAAACTCACTCAGCTGCACAGCCCGAGGGAGCCGATCGAGAGGGGTCTGGGAGAAGCCATGTAGGTTATGGAGCTCCTACCACGTTTGGGAATCTTTCCGGGAACTCACTGAATCCTCAGAGATGCCTGGGAGGGAGGCCCGATTGTTGCGCTCATTTTACAGGAGATGGAATAGGGACTCAGGCAGAAGGAAGGTGTAGGCTGAAAAACTGGGACCCAAATCCACGGCTGGACCTGGGCCCAGGTGAAGGCTGGATTCCCACAGAACCAAGAAGATAACAGGTGACTTGATGCTGAATCTGTTGACCTCTGAAATCCTCAGCCTGGCAACAGATCAGAAGCAGAGTCTGGGGAGGGGATGACCCTGTAGGCAGAGGCTGCCCAGCGCCCCCTCTGGGGCAGGGAAGTGTCAGGGGTGCCTAGAGATGGGCATGTCTATTTCACTGTGATTGGCACAAGTCTACATACACATCAACACATTACCCCACCTGCCAACTCAGCACAGGTTCCCTGAACAGGGCACCCAGGCAGGAGGAGGGAGCAGAAGACAGGGTTGCAGGCCAGTGGAAAGGGGCCCTCGGCCTCTAAGAACAGCACACACTGGAGTCTGTCCAGTTTCTCACCACCTGCTTCCCAATGCCCGCCCCCCCTCCCCATTCTTTCTTCCTTCCACTTGCAGCTACCTCCCTAGACACTCTGACTTCTCTCATCAACACTCGGTGCCCTCATCTTCTGAAATCACTCCTCCCTCCTTCCACTTGGATCCAAGACCCAGAGGGGTGACTCACTGGCCTGGGCACCCACAGTGAGTCCACTGCCAGGCCCTGCCTCCCGGCATCCTGAGTTCTGTTCCCTGATTCCTGCTGCCTCATCCAAGGGTAGGAGTCAAGGACTGTTCTTTCTCCTCCCCCAGAGGGGAGAGGGTGCAGCCCTTTAAGTGACAATGTTTGTCCTCCCAGTTTTAGGCAAGAGTCCCATGACTGGCTCTCATAGGACCTTTCACAGCCCGGCCACTCAGGGGAATGCGCACTATCTCCAATCTCCCCGAGCTGTGAAACCAAAATACGGAAACAAAGGCCCGTCCTCAGGGGCCCTTAATCTCTCAGCCAATCATGGTCAAGGAGCCCTCTTTCCCTGGTCACACATGCCAGGCTCAGGTTTAAAGCTGAGGGCACAGCAGACAAAGAGGGCAGCAGAGCAGGTGGAGACAGAGCTATTGTGTTGCCTGTTTTAGTCTTGCGGTCCCAGCCCAGCCTGCTGGGAGGGGCAGGGGGCCTATTTTACTGGGGTTGGCACAAGTCCCACACATCCAAACTTGTTAATCCACCAGCCAACTCAGCCTGGGTCTCCCGGGCCAGGGGCAGCCATGCGAGGAGGCAGGAGCAGGAGACGGGGGAGGTGTCGGGAGGGTAACATAACAGAATAACAGAGGGGTAAACATCCGGGTTTCACACCAAATGATACCTCCCCCATATCCTGAGATGGCGGTGGGGCTAGGTGATGGGTAGAGATGCTGTAGTTTCTGGCCCCACTCCACAAAAGCAGATCCCAAGCCCTGGCTCTCCCATCCCGCTGTCCTGTGACTGGTCAGGCTGCTCCAGGGAGACCCCTGGCAGTTCCCTGGTGAACACCTGGTCTCCTGGTTTGGGATTAGTGCTCTGCTCTGGCATTTGCTGTTGATGAGGATGTCACCATAGGAGACCCATCCTGGCTGCTGAGTAACTCTCAGACATGGTGACACTCACTCATCACCCTCATTAACCAGGGACACCTGGTCTCCTGCAGCTCATGTGACGATATGCTGGGTCCACCCACCCAAACCCCTGTCTGTACAAGGAACTTCCGCGGGGAAGAGGAGAGGGAGAGGCAGGACTTCCGGCGGAACGCGGTCTCATCCAGCCCGGCCGTCCCTCCTGGCCAGCAGCTCCTCCTGGAAGAACATGTAGAGAGGCTGACACTGGGCTCTGGTATGGGGTGACTTTGGGTTCAAATCCTGGCTCTGCCTCTTGCTGCGGCTAACCTGTCCTCTCTGAGCTGCCACGTCTCTGTAGAAAGGTGAGAATAAGAACAGCTTCGTAGAGTTTTCAGTAGATCAAGTGAGGTCCAGCTAAACAGCCACCACACAGGGATGTAGACAGGGAATTACTAAGTGGGAATTACCAAGAAGGCACATGGGGCAGAGCACAGATAGTGTCAGACAAATGCTGCCCAGAGAAGGATGAGAACGTTCTGGGCTGGTGGCACTGCTTCTGACAACCAGAGAAGCCTCCCCCTTCGTTGCTGTCCTCGGAAAGACCCTCAGAGTGTCTCTGGAATAGCGGGCACCTCAACTGCCTGGAAAGGGACTTGCTCACGCACCCAGGACCTGGGCTCCGAGCAGGCCCCCAGCAGCAGCAGTGCAGTCTCCTGATGTGGCCGAGGCAGGACATGCTCCCTCGTTTTCTCAAGAGGAGCTGGAAACTGCTGGGTGCCTCTCCCAGACTCTGTGATGACGTCTGGAGCAGATGGCAGGGGTGGGTGTTCCTGGCTGGGCTGAAAGCCTCGTTTGCCTGGAAACTCCCTCCAGTTCCAGGGAATCCCTTCCAGATGTTCTCACCCACAGCCCTGCTGAGCAGGAGCAGGGGGGAGGAGAAGAGTCAGAGACGGAAAGCCGGGCCAGCCTATACATAGACAAAGAAATCAGCCGCCTCAGGGCCAGTCCAATAGCCTGATTGCGCTCAAGTACCTGCTTACTGCCGCTTACACTAATCCATGGCTCCCCTATTACAGTGTTTCCCAACCTTCTCTCATGATGAGAATCACCTGGTGGAGTTGTTAAAACACAGATTCCTGAATCCCAACTAAGAAGTGCTAAACTAGAATTTTTGGGAACATATAGGTAAAATTGTATACTTAACTAGTGCTCTAAGACAGATTTTATATACAGAGCACTAAGTTAGGTATGCAATTTTACCTATATGTTCTCAAAAATTCTAGTTTAGCACTTCTTAGTTGGGATTCAGGAATCTGTGTTTTAACAACTCCACCAGGTGATTCTCATCATGAGAGAAGGTTGGGAAACACTGCCCTATTAGATAGCCATTCCTTTGGATGAGTCATTCCATCTCAGGGAGTTCTCTTTCTGACCGTAATTTCCCTGGGAGGGACAGCACATAAATCCTTGCCACTCAAACTGTGGTCCAGCAACACTGGCATTCCTTGTTAGATTCTCAGGCCCCATCCCGGGCCTAATAAATGAGAACCTGCTCTTTAACAAGATGCTGCACTAAACCACTGTTGCCCCTTCCTTTCTAGAATAGCTGCATGCGGGCAGAGGTTTCTGTTTGCTTTGTTCACTTCTCTGTCAGCAGTGCTTAAATAGTTGAGTTCTTTCCCAGAAGGTTGGTGTAAAGTTCTGGCACAGAACTCAATAAAAGCTTTTTGAATAAATGAATTAACACTAATTAGAGCCTCATTCCCCACAGCCCCGAGGGAAAGCAGGGAACACAGGGGAGGCAAGCTTTGATTGGGAGGAAGGAGAACACTACGGGGGCCCAGAGTAATCGGAGGAGAGGAGGGCTGGGAAGGAGGAGAGGGTGTGCAAGAAGTGTGGTGGCCCCCAAATAAGCTTTATAGTTACTCCCTGAATTAGAAGTGAAAATGGGACTCGGGAGGAGATGAGACAAGGCCCTTCTCTGAGAGGTCCTCTTCCTCTCCTTCCAATCCGACCCCTCCTTCAGCAGCCCCCTCCCATCCCTGATGCCTCAAGATGCATGCTGCATGCGTGCTGTCTTGTGTGAAGCTGTTTGACCCCCTACCCCGAGGCACAGGCTGCTCCTGCCATGTCAGTCAAGCAGGCAGGCCCAGGTCTCCCTGGCTCGGGTCACCTGGGGCCACAGGTGACTGCTCTAGTTGTACCCCGGTCTCTACCCAGTGGCTCCGCAGGAGAATCATAGTGATTGTCAACCGATCCCTCCATCAACAGTTGGAGAAACTAAGGCCCAAAGAGATAAAGCAACACAGCCAAGTTCACACAGGTGGGAATGGCAGACGAATGCCCAGGGCGCTGCCTCTTGCACTGGTTGGCGTTCTCTCCGTGCCACCTGTGGACAGCTCAGGTGTTCCTCCTCTGGGTGCCCTAGCATCGGTGCCTGGCAACTAATGGGTGGAACCACTGTGGAGTGAATGAGTGCGAAGCAGAGAGCCCAGGGGCACCCAGAGAATGACAAGGGTAGCGAAGGCCACCGTTTCTCCGGCTCTCCCTCCCTGCTAGTCCCCGGGCTGCGCACTTTACACTGGTTATTTCTTTTCATCTTTACATCAACCTCATGGGAAAGGCTCTGTGGTCACCCCCATTTACAGGGGCACAGGGTGACTAAGGAGGAAACCTTAGTTCTGCTGGAGCGGGGATCTCAGCACACCTCTGCCTGAACCTCGGAAGCCCCCAGTCCCCGCACAGCGCTTCGCTGCTCTTTTCTTTGAAAGCGGCCGCTGCTGCCCAGATGAGTCTGGCACCGGCTCTGAGCCAGGTGAGTTTTTAATTCACTTTGATGGCAAGCAGAGTGTGTCCCCACTGGCTGAGACTTCAAGGAATTCTCTCTGAATCCTCCTCCCCACCTGGATGCCCCACGTCCCCGGTTCACTCTCAGTGGCAGCGTCTATGCAAATACCAGCTCTTCTGCAGGGCTCCGTGGACCCTCCGGGCCCTCTCCATCCTCTCTCCTGCTTTATTCTTCTCCGTGGCAGAAAGCGTTGCCGGACACTATTGTACAGCTGTGAGCTGTGTTTGCTCTTTAATGTCTCCCACTAGGATGCGACCTTCATGAGAGCAGGGATCTGGCTAGTTTCCTGCTCTGCCCGCAGGGCCCAGCACAGAGTAGGTACGCAGTGCATATTGACAGAATGAATGGATCCTCACAATGTGGTACTTAGAATGGAGTTTTTCTAAATCACTACCTACAAGTTTGTAGTATTTCGGTGACAGATGTGCCTCTAGGAATTTGTTAATGAGAGTAAAAAGTCAACATTTGCCAGAGGTTTACTTTTTATTATTTTATTTTATAAATCTTTATTGTTGAAAGTCTTACATATGTTCCACCCCCCCCCCCCCCATTGACTCCCTCTGGCCCACCCCTCCCCGCACCTCAAGCCTTCACCCCCCTATTGTCTGTGTCCATACAAGGACATATATGCACACAAGGTCTTTGGCTGATTACCTCCCACCACCCACTCTCCCCTGCCTTCCCTCAGAGATTCTGCACTCTGATCCATGCTTCCATGTCTGCCAGAGGCTTACTTGGAAGAAATCACAGTGGCCAAAACCTGTTTGGCTCAGTGGATAGAGCATCGGCCTGTGGACTGAAGGGTTCCGGGTTCGATTCCGGTCAAGGGCATGTACCGTGGTTTCGGGCACATCCCCAGTAGGGGGTGTGCAAGAGGCAGCTGATTGATGACTCTCTCTCATCGATGTTTCTAACTGTCTATCCCTCTCTCTTCCTCTCTGTAAAAAGCCAATAAAATATATGAAAGAAAGAAAGAAAGAAAGAAAGAAAGAAAGAAAGAAAGAAAGAAAGAAAGAAAGAAAAAAATCACAGTGGATCCATTGCTTACCCATGGACTACTTATTAACCCCTCCCAGTGTACTGGGTTGTGTGCTAGGTCCCAGGCTTACATCAAACGAGCCATGCCCCACCCCATCCCAGGAGTTGTATGTAGTGAAGGGAGATAAACACTAAACAGTTCCCACAAATAAACACTGAAACTGCATTATAAACTGATCAGGGCCATGGCCTGGTCTGCTGGGGCGAGTGCAGATTTGAGGATCGTCCCCTGGTAAGGTCACTCACACTTGTCTGCATTTCGTGGGTCTTCCTGGGTGGCAGTGAGGGGGCTGGAGTAGCCACTGGCATGCCCCGGAGCTGTGGATGCCCAAGGGGGTGGGCTTAGTATGGGCAACATCTATCAAGTCAGCTCCAGGGAGAACAGGCTGGTAAGTGCTGATGGGGTGACTTCCTCTGGGGAAGGAGGGACCCCACTGGTCTGGAGGCTCAGCCTCACAGCATTAGGGGATCTTATTAGTCACTTATAAGGCCCCTCTGAGTCCCAGGAGCCTTCTTCTCCAACTGTAAGCATGATAACAAGACCTGCTTCCCTGCAGGCAAAGGACTGAGCAAGATTCACATGTGAGAGATGCAGGTCAGTGCCTGACTTGCAGGAGTGCCCTGTGAGGGTCTCGAAATGTGGGACAAGGCGGAGATCCCTGGAGGAGGGGGGTGCAGTGAAGACCACAGAGGGGAAAGCACAGACACCAGAGCCTGGGATTGCCCCATGTGGAGGGCAGATGGCTCAGGTGCCTCCGTTTTTAATCTATAAAATGGGACACTGGCTCGTCATTTTCACAAAAGGGCCGGATAAGGAGAATTGGGCTTCAAATAAAGCAGAGAGATTTGCAGTGAGGCAGGAGGAAGGACTTCTTGAGTCCCAGAGCAAATAAGTAATAAAATAGCCAGTGAGAGGGAGGAGTAACTGTCTTAGAAACAGGGCTACTCCACCACAGGACAGCCACCGAGGTTTCTCTGGCCCAGGGGCCTCGGCTCCCTTCCCTGGGATGAGGGGGATTCCACTCCTTCTTTCACCCAATTTCCCCAGACAGAGGTGTACAGTCAGCTCAGATTCTCTCTCCCCATCTCTCTCCTGGCTGTGCATGAACCCGTGGGGCCGCACCCTCCAGCCTCAGACTCCTCTTGGGCTCACCCTCTGGCTTCCTCCATAGCCTCTGGCTTTTTACTGACCGCTGGACTTGTGGTCAGAAGGAGCCAGGTGGCTCCCTGGGACAAGGATGTTCAGAAACTATAGCAACATCAGGCCAAACTGATGACGCGCTGGAGAGACGCGGTAGAACACTACACAGCAGATAACAAGGTGACCTACTTAGATCTCTAACATAAAATCTCGGGTTTAAGAAAAAAGCATTTTGCTGCATGTTGGGTTACTGTGGTACCCTTTATATCACAGCAACCTAGCATGACTGTATACACACTCAGAAAATACTGTACTTCTCCAAAGACCCATGCATGTATGTGAAAGCAATATTTAAGTGTGGACAGGTGACTCCAACTTTATTTAATAGCTGTTACTTTGAAAATGAGGTGGGGTGTGACTGCGTAACAATTTAGAAGGAGAACGGCCCGTATGGTGTAAGATGGAGCACAGGCACTCCGATTATGGGGCAGAAAAGTGAGGCCAACCTCCTCCTGCCGAGGCTCCATTAGTGCCCACTCCCACCTGACTGCACCGCCCCCCACAGACAGCAAGCACTGTCCCCTCCCTTATCTTAGGTGATGCCCACAGTAATGCCATGACGGGCAGGGCAGGTGTGATTATTATCCTCATTTTGCAGAGGAGGCCACACAATCAAAAAGGTTAGGGGACTTGCCCATGGTCGCAAAGCCAAGAAGCAGCAAACTGGGACCCTTGGGTCTTCCAAAGTGATCAAGCACAGGGGTGGATGGCCGGGGTCCAAGCGGCCATCTATTCCCCAGGAGCTCAGAGTTTGCAAGGTTTGCATATGGTATTCTTCCAGGCAGACAGCTTCTCCTCAGCCCGCTCCGCTTCTCCAAGCTCCTTATTCCCTTCCTTTGCTCCCAACCATCTCCTCCTGAACCCAAAGATGATGTCCTTCTAACTGTCGCACCCAGACAACAGGAACGCAAGTACTTTAGCTTCTCTTCTCAGAGGCTTCTCTTCCTCGGCTGCCAGCCCAGCTGTCTCCCCTATCCAGCCCAGCCTCAATCTTCCTTTTCCCTCACCAGATGAATCCCAGTCCTGCTGCATGTGCTTCTCTTGATTGGTTTCCCCTCTTGTTCCTCCTTCTTCCCAATCACTGATTGGCTCTCCCTTTCTGATTCCTCCCACCTCTCTGGACCCTCTTACTAGTAACTTCCGCCAGAGGCTGCCTCAGGTTGTCCTTAGCAAACTTCTAGGTCATGGTTCTCCAGATGTCAGCTCCTCAGAAGCCAGTAAACACCCAGATGCCAGGGCCCCGGGCCCAGAGATGCTGATTCAGTAGGCCTGTGGTGGGACCTAGAAATTGGTAGTTTATAAAAACAAATCTTAGGTGATGCTGATATTCAGTGAAATTTGAAAATCACTTGAGTCTAAACCTTTGAGTCAAAAAATCAGGAAAACTTAGGCCCAAAGAGGCTAAGTTTCATGTCCAAGGTCACACAGTTAATAAACTGGAAGCAAATTTTTGAAGCTACTGGTCCCCCCATGACACTCTGCCTATGGTGAGACACGCATGGCACGGAGGCACACACACACACACACACACACACACACACACACACACGCCCTCCTGAGCTAACTCTATGCTCCCTGGAGTTGACTACACTCTGGCCCCTTTGCTTCTAGGCCAGAGAGCCCGGTCCGGGACAGAGTAGTCCCTGTGGAGCGGTGGAAGGACGGCTGTTCCTTGATGCAAGTTATCGCCCCGCCGGGGCCAGGGCCTGGCATCATTCTGGTGCCCAGTCAGAGCCCAGGTCACACACCAGGCGGTGATGCAACTTGAGCTGCCCCTCCCTGTCCCAGGAGGTTCCAGGGGCCTGGCCTCACAGCCACCCTCCCCAAGATTCAGATGTCACCCAGCTGGGCGCCACGCCAGGCTCCTGGTTCCCAGGCTCCCTCTCCCTCCCTTGAGGCTGTGGGAATCCCAGGAGATTGCGGTTGTCTCTCATGGAAGGTTCGGACGGCTGTGAAGGGCGCTGAGGCAGTGGGGACCCCTCTGGGCCCCAAGAGACCCTTTCTTACTCTGAGCAAGCCCTGAGCGGGCAGACCAGATCTTCCAGGCCCTGCTATTCTGGATTGCCTTCTGTCCCCAGGCTCTTCGCTGCCAACCTGTGCCTCTCCTGTCTTTGCTCTTGTCCTAATTCATCTTGACACATCTGCTGACAGTCACCCCTTCCTACAAACTGCAGTTCTGAAGTTTCTAGTATCCAGGGGACTTCTGACAGCCATTCCCTCTGCTTCTCCTGATTGTGATCACATCCCCACTTCACTGGTACCCACGGGGGAGCCGCAGAGATAGAAATGAGGGCATTTCTGTCACACCAAGAAGAATGGATAAAATGCAAAGCACTGGCTGAGGGAAGCAACTGGAACTCACCTGCATTGCTTCTTGGGAATGCAAAATGGGATAGCCACTTTAGAAAACAGTTTGGCCAAAAAGTCATCAGGGGCTACAAGGGAGCTCTGAAACCCTGCCTGCCGGAGAAGAGGCTGGGGAAGCAGTAGGGACAGGCTACAGAGGAGGTATCCTTAGTCCAGTTACAGATGAGGCCATGAGGCTCTCGCACGTTGCTCAAGGTAACACAGTGGTAAGAGACAAAGCCTGGGTTGGAATTCTAGTATTTCTTGGTTGCGAGTAGTTTCTATCTAATTTGCCCCACTATGCGATAGGAGCACAAAGATCTCTCTCTTAGCAAGTCTCATCTGTTTAGGTAAAGCTCTTTATGGTCTCAGACATCTCCCTTGCTCTGCGCCTCAAAACCATGAGGGTACTGATAGCCCAAGGAGCCTTAGGGGTTCAGACTTGCTGTCAGATGGATGTGGGACAGTATCCAGGCTGGAGAGGGGACCCTGGGATGGTTACTCCATCTCCCTGAGTCTCAGTCTCCCCATCTTCCATGTGCGTTGATAATGGTAACAATTTTCTAGGGTCGCTGTGTAGATTGCATGATGAGTGGAAGGTGTAGCATATAGCAGGTGCTCTGGCAGAACTCAGGGAGCAACCTCTGATCTTGATGAAAGACAAACCCGGGGCCAGACATCTTCTGTCACCATGTCAGCCGCCTGATGTCCCCAGTCTCCCAGGCTCTGACCTTCTCCCTCCCAAGCTCAGTTCTTCCCACGCCATTCTTGTCTAAACTTTCCCAAATGTCACTCTTTGGTTGTTGTCTTTTAGGCTCTGTGTCTTTATCTAGGTGACATTTTTCTTTCTTCCACAGGGACTGTTATGAGAACAGGAGTGAAAATAACAACAGGGCCTCTGGTCAGGCTTCCCCCCAAAGCAGGAGGATGTTTCGGCCTAGAGGCACCCAGAGGGAGTCCTACGGGGTAGACACTGGGGGAGAGGGAGGGATTGGCTGCGGCCAGTTCTGCAGCTGAGTCAAAGGAGGCCTCTTCCAGATCTAGGAAAAACCTCACTGAGTTTTGAATCTCACATGTGATGATGAGTCAATGAAACCCAGCTCTGGTATTCCTGACAAATCCGAAGCCTTCCACATAGGAACGCAGGGAGCAGGTTAAAACACCTTCTAGCACTTTCTGTCCACATGGGCCTATGCTGACAGGCTCAGATCAACTCTAAGCCTCCCTGGTTGAGTGAAGAGACCAACCACTGAGCAGACAGCAAAGGGTCCCCCACAGCCAGGCTCTCCTGCGGCTCCAGGCCCTCAGCCTTGCATTGCTGTGGTTGGTGGACTCGCTTGTCTTCACAAGGCGTGTGTGGATTTTCTCATGGCGCCTGGTGCCTGTGACACATCAATCAGTGCCTCAGTGAGGGTCCAGTGGAGTGACAGAGACTCCTGCTCTCTGGAGAAATGAAGGGCAGGACTTCTGAGAGGAGGTGAATAGAGGGCAGAAGACATCTCCATTTAAAACTTGACTCCCCTAGTCTACCCAGCTCACCACACCCTCCCGGTTCTCCAGGAACTGGCCATCACTGGGCATGCGCACCAGGGTGCTCCCAGCTCACTCCCCCCGCCCCCCAACCCCCACATCGATGAACTAGAGCAAAGAGCACCTGTTAGCCAGTCAGATTCTTTCTGCTAGGAATTTGAACTCTTTAACTGAGAGGATAGCAGGTGAGAGGAAAAGTGGTGACCTGTCTTTTTACTTTCTGTCCACAGTGAGGATAACTAGGGCTCAGCTTCTACAATAGTTATCCTCCCCACAAGGCCCGGGGTGATGGAGCACTCTCTGGGAAACGGCCAGTGGGTTGGTCATTTGTTATGACAGTGGAAGGGGAACAAGGCTGTCCGGAAACAGAGCCAGAAACAATGGTGCAAGAGCAAAAAGGTTGAGTCCAGTGCTCAACCTTCCCCGACATGTGGCTTTTCTGAGGTCGACTCCCGGCCCCACCCGACCATCCTAGGGCCAGCAATGCCACCTCCCTCTCACCAGTTTAACTGGCAAGCACTGTCATGTCACAACTCCACACCTTTGCCTGAGCTGTTGTCTCTTCCCTGAAAGCCCTCCTCCATCTCCACCCACCAGAGGGCCCCCAGAAGTGGTCCCTCGTCACTAGGCAGGAAGTGTTGGCAGGTGAATTTCCTTTACCTGGGGCCACAGTCACTTACATGCTAACGCCATGGCTCACTGCCTAAAATGCCGCTTAAACCTCCTTCCTTCTCCCCATCAGCTCACTCCATTAGTTCCACTGCCTGCTCCGGTGAAGCTCCACAGGGCTGTCAACGCCGGCAGCTGGGAGCTAGCCCAAGGAGACAGAGCCCTCCCTGGAACCCTCCCATCTAGCTGGCAGATGGGGAAAGAGTAGGAAGACACACCCCTTTCAACGGCCTCAGCCTGGGAGGACAGGTCACCTCCACTACTACTCCCCTGGCAAGAGCCAGTGGCATCCTCACCCCCACCCCCACCCATGCAGGAATGCCACAGCAGCGAGCCAGGGACCAAGAGGGGGTTTTAGGAAGCATCCACCATGGGCCTCAGGGAGGCACTTGGATTTTATTCTAGAAGGGACCAGGTGAGAAGCTACTGGAAAGGTTGAAAACAGAGAAGTGTCATGATCTGTGGCTTCGGGAAGGAGAGACTAGGGGCGGGGCTAGAGGGAAGAATCACCCAATCACTGGACTAGTTCTGCGCTACAGGTGGAATTTGATCTCAACGGGTCTGACGCCCGAGGGTCACCCCTGGGACCCAAGTGGACACCTGTCCGCCCATCTCCTGGCCTCCTGGAGACAGTACAGCAACAGAGGCAGAGAATAGCCTTCAGGCCTGGGGTCGAACCCTGGCTCTGCACTTAGCAGTTTCAGGACTCCTGTTGCCTCGCTCAGCCTCAGTTTCCTACAAAATGGTGATAACCGTATCATGTTGCTCACAGAGTGGCGTGAGTCTTCCACGAGACACTTCATATGAAGTGTGGGGTTGAGGCACAGTGACTCTCTGCACTGGAGAATCCAGGGGCCACCTGTTTGGTGCAGTTCTAGTAGCTTTGGGACGAGGATCCCTCATCCCTAATGCTCAGCTTTCCTTTTCCTAGAAGTCTGGGGTTCTGTCTCCTGGGCTTAAGGCTTTGCTTCCTGTGACCATGCAGAGTTCCCTTTGAGAGGCAGCACATTTCACAGTCCCTGTCAACTCCCTCTGGGGAAAGAGCTTCAGTGAACCCTCCCCAGAACCCTGCTTGAATGAGGGTCGCAGGGCCCAGTCCACCAGGAAAGGACTGCCAACCAGAAGAAAAATTACTCTCAAATTGGGGCCAAAGACCCTCTTTCCCTCTGGGGCAATTTTGCTGCTCTCTCAGCCCAGAATCCTCTCACATTCCTTAAATCCAGTTGGGAAGGAGAAGTTGGTCAAAATCTGGCCCTTCCGAGCTCACATTTGGAGCTCCCGAGTGAGGACCTGGCCGATGCGAGGAGCTGGGAGTGAAGGCTTGGCATCGACGTTTGAATCTCTGAGAATCAAAACTGAGAGTTTTCCTGATGCCAGTGTTCACATTGATTCAAAGGTGGGAGGCTCCAAAGAGGTTATACAAAGCTCTGACCTCAGCCTGCTCCTGGCGGAGCACATTTTGACAGGCTGAAGAGTGATGGGCTGAAGGGCTCTGGAAGAATAAAGAGGGATTGTAGTAAGTCTGTGCGGGAGATAAGCCTGGGGGTGCAGTCTTGGGGGTGGAATGCCCGTGGTTGCTCACTGACCACATAAAGGGCTGGAGCTAGAGAACCAAAGGTGGGAAGGGTCCGTCAGGAGCAGTGACGTAAACCTGCAGAATGTCCCCTCAGCCTCAGTTCCTACAAAGTAGTGATAATCGTGTCACGTGGCTCATAGAGTGGTTGTGAGCTTTACGTGAGGCACTTTGTTATGTGAAGCTCACAGTAGAGATCTAATGGACACGTATGGCTTCAGGGTGGAGAGGAGTGAACTAGGGCAGTGATCGGCAAACTGCGGCTCTCGAGCCACGGTTTGCTGCTCTGTTGACTACTGAGTTTGCTGACCACTGCGTAAGGCATTACCCTTACCCAGAAGTTTTGGCTTCAGGTTAAAGACATCAGAACATTATTAACATGTTTTTTAAGTGTTTTCCCCCAAGGCAGTTGTCAGCAACCTCATAAGTCAACAGAGCCACAGTTTCCCAACCACTGAACTAGGGGGAAGATAAGAGTGAAAATGAGAAAGAGGGGAGGAGAAGGGGTTAAAAAGATGTGAAAGACATGGGGTTTCTGAGTCCACTGGCCATCCTGAAACCTCTCCCACTACCTAATTAACCCCTGGAAATCCTGGGCTAACCACAACAAACACCCTTTCAAATAAGCACTGAATTCTCCGGCAGGTGAGGGCAATCCTAGGGGCCCCAGCTGAAGAAAGATCCTAGAATGCTAAGACGATATTGAGGGTGGCAGTTTCTCTCAGGGTATTAGCCCACCTCATTAACATAGAATCTTAAGTTTTAACATCCACCCAAGCAAGAGAGGAAGTTGGAATTGAGATCTAAGCATGTAACCTAGATCCCTGAAGGGCTAAATCTGGAGTGAAAAGTTGGCCCATCAACTAAGAGATGGACAGAAACACACCTGTCTTGGCCTGGGATCTGTGTTGAAAAAAGTCAGTTTCTCCTAAGAACTTGAAACCACAGGCTCCTCCCATCTGCCAGTTGGGGTTCAAGTGCACACACAGCTTATGTGGTTTGGAAAACCCCAAACCAAGAAAGGTATGTAAAATGGGGCCAGATTCTTCGCATCTTTGGATACTAATGCTAATCCTCTTTGGAGCTGACACTCTTAACCCAGGCCTCACAGGATTCCCACAATAAGGAACATCAATGTTTGGGTTGACAGTTTTCAAAGACTAGAGATTGCTCGTGATCCATCCAATTTTATATCTCCTGCTTTCTCGGTAGTAATAAAGTTGAATCTGAATTCAGGAGAGCCTGTCTTGGGATTGCATTAACCAGTCTCCCTTGCAGAGAGCTCCCGCCGCCTTCTTTGCTCTGCAGAATTTACAGCTTCTCATAAAACTGCAACACCCCCTCAACGTGCTGCTGGTGTAGCCCAGGATGCACAGCCACAGCCAAGCTCTCCAGACAGGCTCTGAATCCTCTCCATGAGCATAGTATTCACTTGATCTCAGCAGTCAAGTCAAAACCCATGGTTCCCCTGGAAGGAGGGACCCTTTGTCACCAAAAGGATTAGGAAATGGGACCTGAGGGAGCCAGCTGGCCCTGGAGAGGCTGATTGGCGTTTCTGCCTTTGGTTCTATTTCTGCCTGTCTTCGCTCAGCTGGGGCATCTCCTGGCTGAAGTCCTGTGGGCATGACTCAGGTTAACCGCCTCTCTAACCACGGCGTCTTTCATCAATTCCAGGCCACCCCCAACCTGGCAGGCTCGGGCCTCCCAGCTGGCCTCCACCTCCTCACCCACCCACTCCTTTCCAATCTCTGGAAGGAAACCTCCTGCAGCTTTGATATTGGCTCCTCTTCCTAAAAGCCTCATCGCACTGCCTTTTCTGTTTCGGAGAGTAGAGTCTTTAATCCTTGCTGCCAGGAGGACTCTGGTCTTCATTGCTCAGAGATTCTTGTCCACCTGTCCTTTTCCTCCGGCTCCTTCTCTCCCTTCTCTGCCTTCTTCACCCCCTCTTCTTCCTCTTCCAGAAATCCCCCCCCCCCCTTGATTAAGAGGGAGTGGAGGGATAACATCCCTGTCCAGCGCCATCTTGCTTTCTCTGTTAGACCAAATGAGGCAAGTAGTGTGTCCCGCCCATGCACACCACCCCCATGTCTTTCTTTTTGGAATTAGTCAAGCTCATTCCAAAGTTCAGAGGGGAAAATAGCCAGGCAAGAAGAGGCAAAAACCTAAAAAGGAATAGGGAGGGGTCCAAGGGTTAGAAAGCTATGGAGATTAAAACAACATGAATAGACAGTTGAGTGAAACGGTGGGGGGGGGGGGATGGTATGGCGGCGGGGGGGAGAGAAACACTCTCTGAAATGAAAACAAAGAGCAACAGCAATTCAGTATGAGATAATTATCGTGTTTCAAATCACTGGTGATAAGATGGGTTGTTTATTAAATGGTATGGAACACCTGGAAAAAAGTTGGAGCCCTGTCTCACAGCTTACACGAAAATAAATCTCAGAAGCATCAAAAATGAAACCATACAAATACGATGAAAAGATTGTAGAAGTTAATTTGGAGGTAGAAAGACCTTTTCAAATCTGATACAAAGCATAGAAGCCATAAAGAAAAAGTGAATAAATTTGACTACAGATGAGTCAAGGTTCTCTCCCTGGGAAAAAAAATACCCTAAGCAAACAACAAACTGTCATCTCATAGCATGGGCAAAGGGGTTGTTTTATTAATATGTAAAGATTCCTCCAAATCCATATGAAACAGGAACAATCCAGATGCAAAACTAGCAAGTAAAGAAAATGAGCAAACAGTCCCGAGGAAGAATAAATGGTTCTTAGACACATGAAAAGATGCTCAACCTCTCTCATAGAAGAAATGCAAAGTAGGCTACCAGGAGATAGCACTTTTTCACCTATTGGATCAGCAAAAATAAGAGAATATTCGCTAACAGCTTTTATGTATTGTTGATGAGAGTGTAAATTGGTCCCATCTCTGAAGAAAGCAATTTGGTCCTATCAAAATGAAAAAAATTCCTATGTCCTCTGGTCCAGAAGTGTTACTCCTAGATATTTATCCTACAGATTAAGCAGAAAAGAGCCTACTTGCAGGCCTATTGTATTGAAGCAACATTTGTAAAACCAAAGATTGGGAAAAGACCTACATGGCTAAGAGAGGATGAACAAAATGCCTTGTTCAAAAAATGGAATACCAACAATTGTCTTAAAAATGGGCCTACTCTCTCTGTGCTGATATGGAGAGATCTTCAAGTAAGTTAAGTGGGAAAATTCAGAGGGAACGCATGTGTGTAGTATGTTACCTTCACATGGAAAACAAAAGTGTGTATTGATAAACACAGACTGTCCCCGGAAGGACCTGTAAGAAGGTTAGTGGGGACCTCATTTTACAGATGAGAAAACTGAGACTCAGAGAGGTAAAGTGATTTGTCCAAGTTCACAAGAAGTGCTGGAACCCAAACCCAGAACCGGATCTCTTAACCATCACCCTTATTGTCATGCCTAGCACAAATGAATGCTCAGCCAGTCCCAGCTGTCAGTACTCTCCTGCCACTGTCCTCGGAACAGAGAGCAAAGTCCAGGCCAACAGGATCAGGCAAAGCACGGCAGGGGAGAGCACGTTCTTGCCCCCAGGAGTCTGAGGCAGGTCACTGTGGCCCAGTTACTGATGGAAAAATAGGAGGTCTGTGCTAAAAAAAAAAGAAAAGCGGCGTGGTCCCTCCTGCAGCCAGATGCTCCTCCCGCCTTGTTTCTAGTTCCGGTATGAAGAGGAATAGAGTCACTTAGGTGAGAGCCTGGCCAAATTAGAAACACCAGGTGTGGACAGGCTGACCAGCCTGGCCTCAGGTAGTGCAGGCAAGTGTGAAACTAGCAGAGGCCTGTGTAACTGAATGCCATACACTAATTGGTTTAATTAAGGTGCAGGATCAAGATCACATGATCACACTCGAGGCGTGTAAACGGGATCTTAAATGAATTTGTGGTGCTCGCTTCGGCAGCACATATACTAAAATTAAATGAATTTGTGATAAGGTCTTCTCTGTTACTGACCTCAGCTGTCAGGTCGTTAGCTTGTGATAAATACATTCCTGGGCAAGAGCTTTGTCCTAACGGGGGCTCCTGAGCAGAGTGGGGGCCTTGGGAAAGCTGTTTGGAGAAGATGTGACTTGCACACGGTCACGAAAAAAGATAAGAGGGGATAGTGGAGAAGAAAGAAAGGAGAAAACTGTCTTATTGTCTACCATGCACCATGTTCAGTCACCCTCAGATCTCTGGATTATCCCCCACAATGCTTTGAGAAAAGGATTGTGCTCCCATTCTGTAGATGAGGAAACTGAGGCCGAGAGTCAGCTCTAAATCAGGGCTGAGGTCACAGCTAAGTAAGCAGAACAGAAAGAAGGCTAAGATTAGCTAAATGCTTTCCACGTATGGCAAGTGTTTACCATTCATGTTATTACTTTGATATTTCTCAAAACCCAGTAGCTTCTGTGTGTTTATCATTTTACAGAAGAGAAAACTGAGGTCCAGGAAGCTTAAGTGGCTTGTTGGTGAGTGGTCTGTCTTACAACAGGATTCATGCTCTTTCTCCCCAGTACCTCAGAGTCTTGAATTGCAAGGAATTCACACATCGGTAGTGAATCAAACAAACGATGATGGCATACGAACCAAATGTTTTATGATCGTGTGCTGCTTTTCAAATATTCGTCCACTGCTGGTCTATTGGTTAAAATATACATTACAATATAATCAATGTTAAATGGTAATTAATTCATAGTTTCTTTGAAAAAATATTGTGTCCCTCCCTGAAACTTGGTCCCAATCAATGGCTACAAAATACAACTGTGGAACCTCAGGGGTCTGAGACATGGGTCGAGACTGTAAAGGGGCTTTCATCATAAAAAATAAAAATAAAAAAGTTGGGGAAGCTTGTTCTGACCTCCTTGTTCTGACCTCCCCGGTGGAAGAAGGTTTGGGAGGAAAGTAGGTACTTTTCAAAGGGAATTAATTTCACTATGGCGGTGGGGGGGCGTGGGGGGGGGCAAGGAAGGGGGGGTCTGGCTAAGGATGCTTCTCCAATAGGGTGCAGAGGCAGAAAGGACCAGGAGGGCAATAGTCACTTTTTCTGTGATGACGCTGTGTGGCAAACCACCCCCAAACCTCGGTGTCTTGTAACAATGAGCTCACGAGTCTGCAGTGGGCTATGGTGACTGCTCCTGGCTGTGGGTGGGACTTTAGCTCATCCCTGGACCCAGGTTGAAGGAGCAGTGGCTACACAGGCCCGCTCTTCTCAGGGTGCAAGGCTGGAGCTCAAGAGGCCGAGCCATCCACGCAAGCACGTTTAAACCTCTGTTTGGATGGGCTGTAAGTCATGTCTGCCTCCATTCCACTAGCAAAGCCAAAGTCAGCGAGGCAGGGCAGTATCCTCTTCTGCACAGCGAGGAGAGGGGAATGCGTGTTTGCTGAACAGTAACAGATCTACCACTGAGGCTGAGTCTGCCTGCAGCCACCTGGGCAGAAGGCCTAGAGGACCACTCCAGGGGAGTAGGTCCTCAAAGGCTCAAATTTAAAACCTACAATAGACTTCGACCTGGGCACACATGGCCGTCACCTAACAAGCATCAGCCATGAAGGCCCTTCAAAGTCCTTTGCTGAGTCTGATTCTGCACTGGCTGGGCCCAGTATACATACCCTTTGAGCTACGGCGGCTTCAGGACAGTTGAGTCAGCCCCACCCAAGGCCAGGCTCTCTCCTGCTTTCTTGCCCATCTTGGGGGATTGCTCCCCCACTAGCTCATAAAACATTCACTTCTCCTAATTCAAATATTTTCACCCTTTGGAAGACTTGTTAATACTAGATTTTAAGAAGCATTTTTAAAAAATAATTGTCTGCTCTGGCTGGAACAGCGGCTCATAAATGATTGATTTCTGCTGGCAAGAGATGAGGATTCTCTTTCTTTTGGAGCAGAAAAGACATAGCCGAGCTGGGATTTCAGAAGGACAGGCAAGTGTCGGGGATCAGGGTGTGGGGAAGAGGGTCTTTACCCACCCAGGGCAAGAGGAGAAGAAACAGGGCCCCCGTTTGGCCACCCCTGAATGGGGTTCCTATTCCTGGGTTTCCTCACCCTGGTTCAGACCATGCGCCCAGTGGAATTCCTGCTCTGCTTCCTGCCAGCTGTGTTACCCTGGGCCAGTTGCTTGGGCTCTCTGAGTTGCAGTCTATGTGCCTATAAATCAAGTAGTGCTGTTGGGAAGTGAAGAATAAATGAGATGATGCCTGAAGAACCATCATCTACCAGGTCTAATAAGTGGTCATTTTCCTCTGTTTTCAAATTCCCTCGGTACGGGGCGCCCCGAACCTGCATTCAGACTCTGAACTTAGTGCTGGAATGGGTATAGGACAAGAAGAACTTCCATATTGGGTTCCCGGGGAGGCCCTCTGTGCAGCCTGGAGGACCCCAATCCAGCAGTGCCCTTGAGCCTGGCTTGTCCCCTGGAGGCAGGGGTGACCTAGATCAGAGCGTCTCAGTGGTGTCTCAGAGCCACCGAGGGCCGCAGTGCTCCGTGCTCCGGTGGGAGCTGCCAGGCAATCTGCCTTCCCTGTGCCAGCCTCAGCCCCAGGGGATCTATTAGCATCTCACACTTGTGCACTACTCTGTAAATCAGCCTCCTCACTCAGGGTATTCTGTGTGGCAGTGTTCACTGGAGCTAGAACAGGGCTCGGAGGTGTGGAAAAGGCTGCTCAGAGCCTCAGGGAGCCGGGCCGGGGGGAGGGGGTGTGTGTGTGTGCACCCAGCAGGAGCTGCCTAAGCCCCTGGGGATTTGACCCCCTTTCCCAGCCATCATGGTATCCATGGGATGCAGGGTGGTGATAGGGGTCAGAGCAGCCCCTCATCATTGAGGGCCATGGATGCTGGGTACCCCATCCTGACTCAGCTCTGCCTCCCGCTGTGCTTGAGTCCTTAGGTACACCCAGAAACCCAGAACCAGGGCGGCTAGCCCTGAGCAGAGGGACATGGGAAGGCTGGCGTTTCTCAGGACAGTGATCCAGGTGCTGGTTCATTCCTAAACAGCAAGTGCAAAAGCTATGGGTTTTGTTATAGAACTAAGGTGCAAGGGTCTGGCTACACTGGCATTCTTGTCATTGTTCTGATAAAGTCTTTGAAAAGTGAGGATCCGGGTTTTCATTACCACAGCCCTCGAGTGGGCCTGAAGAGCCGTGGAGGGGCACGCATGTGCACTAATGAATGGGAGAAAATAATCTGAGAGTCATTGATGGGTTGCAACCTCCTCCACTGAGTAAAGAAACTCAGAAAAGGGGAAAAGCTTGGCTAAAACAAAAAAGCTATTTAGGGTGATGCCTGGACCAGGGCTCAAATCCCAATTCAGGTTCCTTTCTGTTTCCACGTTTTCTCCACAGTCACTTAGCCACTATGGGTCTCCCTTTCCCCCCCACCCCTCCTGCAAAGTGGGGATAATCCCACATCCCTTCCCACCTCCAAGGTCTTCCTGCGAGCTCTCCACAGGGAGCATCTGACACAGGTGAGACCAGACAGGATCACCGCTGAGCCTGTGCCCCTAGGCTGCAATCCCCAGGCCCTGGAGCTCAGTCCTCCCCGGGAGCCGGGAGAGCCCAGCCCCCACGCAGCCTGCTGTTTGTCAGCTTAGCCTGCTTCTGCCCCACAGAGCAGCAGAACCTTGAGAATACACATTTCACTGCAACTTACTCTCTCTGGATCCCTGGTCTGGGTTTCATTCAGCTCACCTGTCAGTCGGGAAACACACATGTGACCATGGCCAGAGCCAGGATGAGAAATAGGTGGACTTGTGAGCCTCCTTCACTACCACTCCTCCCTTCCCTTGCAAAGTGGACCCAGCCAGACTCTGCCAGCTGGTGCCCTTCAGCCCATCTCTCAGGGGTCTGCATTTTAAAAAGGAAATGGGGAAATACCTGTCCCCAAAGGTACGGAGGGCTCCTGGGAAGGTACCAGCTTCTTGGTTCCTGTGGCCAGGACGGGGGTTCAGGTGTCTGCATCAGCCCATGTGGGCAGCCACTTCCTGATGTACGAGGTCTCCCTAACTGCCACTGGCCACCTTGAGTTTGGTTTACTTTGTAGATTTGTGATCCCAACTTCACAGTCAAGGCCCCTTTCTTCTTATTCTTCTCTCCTGGGCAGAGAGCCAAGAGACCTGCATTCCAATCCTAGCTCTGACCCTGACTGTGTGATTTGGGGCAAAACATTGTTATTCTCTGGACTTCATTTTCCTCACCTCAAAATTGGGGAGATTTGACTGGAGGATGGTTAAAACCCTTCAGCCCTGAAGGTAAATGACTGTGTCATTCTCTGAGTATCTGTGTGCCTAGCAAAGGCCTGGAGTGTGTGTGTGTGTGTGTGTGTGTGTGTGTGTAGGGAAACGGGGTGCCTGATGTTTGTGCTGTCGGCGATTGGAAAGACAAGGCATGAAAAGTTACCAGAACTAAACAGCAATAGGAGACAACCTTACAAAGTCCATCTGTCACCAGAAAGTTCACACTCAGGGCTAATTGGGCTGGGAATGACCTTGAAGATATGTTGCAAGGAGGGAGAGATCAAGGGACTGACGTGGTTAAGGAAGTATTCTGGCAGGGAACGGGATCAGAGCTGAGCTCAAAAGGTTGGGTGGAGTTCGAATCGATGGAGAAAAGCCAGGCAGGGAGACAGCATGGGCACAGGTGGGCACTGGGGGTTGGTGAGTGAGTTGAAAGGATAGTGAAGGTGAGGTTAAAGTTCAGGCAGGGTGGCTATGGGTGGGAACGAACGGCCCTTCTTCTTTCTCAGAATCCACCCTGGGAGCCCCAGTCTATGACATAGTATTGAAAACTTGAACTCAACCCCATTTGGCTTTCCTAACTGTCTTTCTAGATCCATCCTCCCTGCCCCTCACTCTCCCCCCTCCCCCCCCCCCCCAGTCTAAAGTGTGATCCTTGTACCTTCCTACCACGTGCCATGTGATTTTGTCCCCCTCCTGGCCCATGGGATTGGATGAGAGGTGGGCAACTGACTGCTCCATTCATAGGCTGATTCAAGGGCATCAGAAATGCTCTCTAGAGAATGTCACTAATACACACAGAAACTACAGACAGGAATGGGGACTGAAACCAAAAGCTGTAACATGGAGAAGCACGGGCAGCTAAGTTGGTCCCTGACTTTTTAAGAGAAAGGCTGGAGCCCCTGACCTTCTAGCCCCAGCCCCTGAGGCTCCCTGTACTGCCCTGAGGCCAACCAGCAACACTCCTGGGTTATTCAGTGGGACCCAGTGCCTTGTATAATAGCAAGCATGCCTTGAGTAGAGCACAACACAGCCAGGGCAACTAGCCTGAGAAGTCGTGGTCACAGCCCTGGTCCATTGTGTGTTTAATTAACGTCAGAAATTGTATTTTCAGATGTCTGTTGGCCATGTGTATGTCTTCCTTAAGAGATGCATTTTCTTGTTCTCTGCCCATTTTCTAATTGTTTTTTAAAAACAAAAACACCAATTCTAAAAGAAACATTTACCCCTATGTTCACTGCAACGTAAGTTACAATAGTTGAGATATGGAAGTAACCTAAGTATCCATCAATAGATGAATAGATAAAGAAGCTGTGGAATATATATATATATATATATATATATATATATATATATATATATATTATTACTTAGCCATAAAATAAAAGGAAATCTTGCCATTTGCAACATGGATGGACCTAGAGGATATTATGCTAAATAAAGTAAGTCAGAGAAAGATTAAAAAAAAAGGCCCCGGTCTCTCAACACAACTGCTCCCACTCCAAGGCCCCCGAGTTTCCATATTTCCTTGGGCAGATAAAGATGGACAAACCTCTTGCCTTCACCCACATTGTATTCCCTTCACTGAGTCATAGTCTCTCTGCCATCTACTCCCACTCTGAGTGACTCACTCATGTCAACAGACCCAATATCTTCCCTGCCCTTTCCAAGGCTCCCAAGTCTGATTCCTGGCACAGATGGGGATAGCGGGGGCAGGGAGTGATAAACTCCAGCAATTTTGCTTCAGTGTTGATGCCACTGGGAGGGAGCGGCAGGGGAGGCCCTGAAAGCAAAGCACTTGGATTTCTGCTAAAGGCAGTATAACATCTGGGAAGTGAGGGAGAAATGGGGCTGGAGGGAAGGGTTGAGAGATGTCTGGATCCACATGGCTGGTGCAGGCCCCACTGCCCATCCAGATATGGCTGAGCATCTTTCTGAAGAGGGCCCCGGACTTCGCCCTAGATACTGCCTGCCTCCGCCTCCCAAATATCCTCTCCGGTCCCAGCCCTGCCAGATGTGACAGAATGTTCAGGGTTGTGCGGGGATTGGAGGATCCACTGGGACGGCAATAGAGAATAACAACATGGATGGGTGGAAGAGAAAAAAATCCATTTCTCTTCCTCAACCCAGTATTTACCACACATTGAAGCCTGGTTCTCCCTTCTCCTGGCAGGGAAGCGATTACACAACCTGACAGCCAGTCCCTGGGGCCCAGGCTGCGTTGGAGCTAATTACCAATTACTAATAAACATTGAATTAACACCCTGGACCAAATTAAAACTAATTTGGATCAAACTATAATGACCCAGATGAGTTCCATTTCGATTGTCTCCTCCACACACATCCACACACTCCCACTAATTTATGCCTGAGCCTAAAGTCTCCTCAAGTTTGGGAGTCCCAGGACGAAAACCCAACCCACAGAGACCCACCATCAGGACCACCAACTCTCTTGTTCAAATTGAAGCAACTCTAGATTCCACCGTGCAAGGCCCTGGTCATCTTCCCACTCCACAGTCTGACATCTCACCAAACGCATCTCTCCCTCCCTTCACCTGGCCCCCTGGAGCCCGCCGAGCTCTCCTGCTCTCCAAGCATAATTCAACTGGCCAATCATGGCTTCTGTCTTTACAACACATGGTTACTCCCATCTCTGCAAATCCAGACTCAGTGCCGCTTCTAAAAGCTTCTCTGGAGAAACCTTCCTGGGTAATCTTTATCAGACACAGAATTGGGGGTTATGTCTTATCCTCCCTTTCCCATCTGCACTAAACAGCTCTAGGTGTCACACGGCCCTTTCTGAAGCCTTGAGAGTGAAGCCTTTGTAGGAGCAAAAGTCTATCCTTTCTTCTCACTTTTTATTTCTCCTTCCAAGGTGGTGAGACTTCGGGCTGCTCATGCTCCCTGCCTTTTCTCTTGAGACTTAATGGAACTTAAAGAAGGTGCTTGCTAATGAGGCTGGCTATGGTTAAGGTCTCAGGGGAGAGACAGATGAAGGGTTCCTTGAGGGTCCACGCGGTCTAGTCCAGCTCCAAGGGCTGGAAACCAAATAAAGCTGAAAGCAGCTGTCCCACATGAGAATGAAGAATGTGCCCACGGATGGAGAATTCCCTGAGGATTAGCTCTCGGGGAGTACAGACCAGGACGTGAGGAGATGGATGGGGTGCACATGTGTCCATGGTCAGTGAGGACCCAGCCAATACCTTCTGACTCAAACAGAAGGAACCCATCCAGTCCACTCCTCTTGTTTTAAAGGAGAAACTGAGACCAATAGACAGGGGACCTGCCCCTCATACAGCGGGTTAGTCAGGGATCTGGGTATTGGTCTGATGAAATGTTAATTTTTCCAGTTCCTTTCCTCTGTGAGTAGATACAGCCTGAATGAAGGTGCAGGCAAGCTGCCTCCTTTTGTCCCTCCTGAGGCCCAGTGGGCAAGGCAGGGAGAGTCTCCTTAGCTAAATAGGAAGTCCACGGTTGTAGCCTCTCTCCTTTTAAGGTAAGGAAGGGCTCGTGCTGAGAGTGGAGATGGGAAATAGGCAGTCTCCACAGGCTCAGGTCCTGAGAATGCTGAGGGCAGAAGAGGAGCACTCCCTCAGCTGGGAGCCTCCGGGGCCTCCTGCTTACAGGGTCGGCTGGGTAACAAGCAGGGGTTGAGAGACCAGGGCCTAAGGTCTGGGGATAGGCACCCAAATGAAAATGACTCACCAGTCTTTTAAAAAGGCATAACTAAAAAGCCAACCACATGCTTACATTTTAAACATAACATCAGCACCGAAATCTAAGTGACTGCACTGTTGCAGTTATATCGACTAGTTTTATATCCAAGACTTTGAGGCTTCAAGCACTCTATGGGAGGGATGGTGACTAAAGAAAGAACATTTCCTTATAAAGTTCTTTTTCTTTAAAGGGCAGAGATCCTAAAATGTGGCTTTTCTCGGGGGTCCTTCTCAAGATAGCCAGAGGCCATCCCCGCCCACCCTGTGCTGTTTTCTGAGACCAATCATTATATGAACTGCTTAGGATTATTCCCATGTGCTCACACGTGGCTGTTTTACTGTCTCCGGATTGATTAAATGACTCTTTATGACTGGAACTGGGTTTTTCCTTTGGGTTCTTCAAAGTGCATGGTCAAGTGCTGAGCCTGGATTAGAAACTCAGCAACTGGGTAATTCTGAGATTGTTGTTCAGAATTACCCGGTTGCTGAGTTGCTAAACCTGTCCTCCTCTGTCTCCTCCTCACAGGCTGCTTTCTCTATCCCATGTCTCCCTTCTAATGTCCTTCAAGAAGAAGCATCTAGCTGTTTCACTGAGAGCTCAGATCCACTCACATCTGTCTTTTCTCTTGGGGTGACTGCGCTGGGAGCCAGAAGCCACACCACGCCAGGTGGGAGTAGGAAGGAACCTGGAAAGGAAGGGACCTCACAACTTTTCTTACTGTGCTGAGACCCCCTCATCCTTGCGCCCCAACCAGAACCATAGCCCCAACGCCCCCAAGAGCTTCCGATACCCTTCCCAATGATGCTGAACTCGGTCTATGCTCAGGGGGGTTGAAGCTTGCAGAACATCTGGCCACTTGGGGCAATGCTGAGATCCCCTGTAATGAGCAAAGCCTAGAACCTACCTGGTCCAGAGCAGATGGGGATACGTTGGGGGTGGAGGTTAGGGGGAGGCATGTGTGTCAATAAATGCATGCGGGATTGAATTTGTTTTTGTTTTTTTAAGCAGTTATCATGTATAGACATGGCCTTTGTGCTGAGTATACATGACTAAACCTGAACAAATCCCCTGATTCTTAATTAACCTTTTCATTTGAACCCCTTGACCAAGCAGCAAATGAAAACCGGTGAATCAGAAATGATAGCCTTACCTCCGTGGTGCCCCAGCCCAGCCAGCCACCTAGGCTGGTAACTGCCTCGGCCAAGGCTGGGAACTTTCCACAGCCTGATGGACAAATAATCTCCACGAATAGCTATGACGACCACAGAGCCCAGTTCACCCCTCATCTCCTTCCTGATTACCTTCTGTGAAACCAGAGGGCAGGTTTGATAACATTCTTCTCTCTCTCCCTCCTTTTACTAAAAAGGACACCATTTGGACTGAGATCGGGAAAATTGGCATAAGGAGGAAGAGGCATTGGCCTTCAGAAGCCTCTCCCCCCAGGACAAGCCAGATGCTCTGGCCATGTCCTTTAGCAGACCTGGTGGACAGCTGATATTTCTGGACCGTGCTCCTCAGCGGATGTCAAAGCAATTTAGAAGGCTGGCTCTTGGCCCACAGGCGCATGGAGGAGGTGGGGAGGTGTCAGCAAAGTCTTTAGCCCCCAGCTGAGCTGAGCAAGGAGCAGCAGAGAAGAAAGGGAAAGATTAATGGAACAAAAAGGGAGAGGAAGAGGAGGATGGGAGAAGGATGCAGGAGAAGAAGCAAAGACTGCTTTCTGAGAATTTGCTACTTGTGGTAGTCTAGCTTATCCCAATATTCACTGTGCTCTTCTTGGAAAACAGCTTCTTAGCTTTAGCTGGGCGCGTGGCCACTCAAAGACTGATTTTCATAGCTTTCTTTGCTACCAGGTATGGAGCCAGTTTCTAAGAAACTCTTAAAAGGCTGCTGGTGTGTGTCCTTTCGGCCCTTCTTCCTTCCTCCTTTAACGTGACTGGAATGTAGGTAGAATGGCTGGAGGTTTAGCAGCCATTTTGGACCTTGTGGGATGAGAACTACCTGCAGGGAAGATGGAGCAGAAGGAGAATCTTGCTTTCTTAGCGTGTCAGACTACTCTGCACGTTCTGGATTGTATACCTCTGCCTTTTGAATGAGAGAGGGACATACTTCTATCTTGTTTAGGCCGCTCTTACTTTGGGTTTCCTATATTAGGTCTAGTAATAATTAATGTCGTTTTCTAATACTTTTTTTTAAATCGAATTTATTTAAACAATACAACAAAATTTAATCAACAATATAGTTGCCGTTGTTTTCTACTACTTGTGCCCAACGCTCAGGAAGCATTTTAATCCCTCTGTTGTAAAATTCTTGTGATTTTGATGCAAAAAATTCGGTCAATGCATTTTTGAGGCATTCTTCATTATTAAATTTTTTTCCAAGAAGAAAGTTTTGCAAAGAACGAAACAAATGGTAATCGGAAGGGGCAATATCAGGAGAATATTCAGGTTGAGGGAGAACTTCCCATTCCAACTGGCGCAGTTTTTCAGCAGTGATTCTTGCAGTATGCGGTCGTGCGTTATCGTGGTGAAGAATTATGCCCTTCCGATTAATCAGCGCGGGTTCTTTTTCTCTTAAAGCTTGGGCTAACCTTTCCAATTGGGCACTATACACTGCACTTGTAATGGTTTGGTTAGATGGTAAAAGTTCATAATGAAGAATTCCTTTAAAATTCCACCAAACACACAACATCACTTTTTTCGCATGCAAGTCAGGTTTTGGCGTGGGCTGCGGAGCCTTAGTTTTGTCCAACCATTGAGGCCGCCTTTTCAAATTATCATACAGCACCCATTTTTCATCTCCAGTAACAATTTGCTCTAGAAACGGCAAACGGTTTTGACTAGAGAGGAGTGAACTGCAAATTGTGACTCTTTGATTACGGTTGTTGTCGGTCAACTCATGAGGAACCCATTTTCCAAACTTTTGGACTTTGCCAAGTGCACGCAATTGATTGGAAATTGTTTTTTGTGAACAATTTAAAGTTGTCACAAGCTCTTGTTGGGTAATTTGAGGATTTTGCACCAAAAGAGCTTGAAGAGCTTCTTGATCAAAATTGGACACACGGCCTCGACCACTCTTGTCATCTAACGAAAAATTTCCCTCGCAAAATTTCTCAAACCAACGCTGGCATTTTCTGGCGCTAACTGCATCTTGACCAAGAGCACTACAGATGTTTTTTGCAGCCTCACTTGCTTTTTTTCCTAATTGGAACTCGTAAAGCATGCAGTGCCGAATATGCTCTTCATCCGCCATCTTCTTAGCCCTAGTTCTGCAACAAAAACCAAACCAAACACAAACTTTTTCAAGCAAAACTTGTTAATTGCACTTCACACGTTCTGTAGATACTACGTGTTTGAAGGTTATGTCAATACAAGTCAACGCCAAGCAAGATTTTAAACGAATGTTTTAAAACGACATTAATTATTACTAGACCCGATAGGAAGCAGCCAAATCTAATCCTGATTGATACACCACCTAAATTGTTCACAGGCTAACACGATGAAAGCATCCGGCACGTAACTCCCATATGACAGCATCTCAATCAATCTCTCTTCTCGCCTAACAGGACACGCTCCTAACGAGCTCTGGTATTGTAGCTTTATACAGTCTTTATGCTGTCAGTTATCTATTCATGGTTATGCATGACCCCACCTCCCTAAATATAGGTCCTGTTATATATGCTTTTCAAGATTATTTTACTCCTAATCTTATTTTTTTCTACAAAAATTAATGCATTATTGTCCCCATTTGATATATGTGGTTCTGTAGGCTCCTAGGGGACCAAAGCATGCCAAGTACCCAGGGCTTCTCGCTCCAGGTCCACACTGTCCCTCCTACCTCACACCCACAACAAGTATATAGAACCAAGCTTCTTGACTTATCTTTATGCTCTTTCCATTGTAAACAGCATGGATGTTCTTTGGCATGAAAGCATGCACGCAGTAGGTGCTCAATGAATACATTACATGAAGTTAAGCATTCATCCAAGCTACTCTCTAAGATTCACCTAGACCATGGGCTGGCAAAATATGGCCCACAGTACATGTTTGTATAACCCAGGAGCATAGAATTATTTTTATATTTTCAAATGGTTATGGAAAAAGGAGAAGGAGACAAAGAAGAGGAAAGAGAATGGGGAGGGGAAGGATAAGATGATGTGACAAAAGCCTAAAATTATCTGTCCCTTAAAAGGGAAAGTTTCGGTTAGACGATCCTCATGCAAGTGTATGTTTAATCCACCGGCAGTGCCTTCACCAGCTGCTCTCCCCTAAGAGAGACGATTCCCCAGAGAGCTTGGGGTTCCTGCCACTGAAGGCCTGCGGGCTTGACCCCGATGGAGTCCCCAGATCCTCACTCCCTGTGGCACTTCTTCTGGGCAGATGGACATGAATATTTCTATCCCCATATCCGCCACCATCCTATGATTTAGAAGCCTTTCTGAGTCACTGGTCAAATAATCAAGCTCAATTTGATTAAAAATTCATTGGCTTCTTTCCCTGTAAAAAAAGAATAAATAAGTGAGCAAACATCAGTGGCTGAGGCTATAAACTGAAGTGTGACAGTCCAAACAGGCTGAAACCATGACCAGAAAAGCCATCAGCTCCAGGGCGTTTTTATTTCCCCAATTCCCACCTTCCCCAGGGGAGGCTGAGTGGGTCCCCTTTCCAGTGCCACTGACAGCACCTTCCCCATAAGCTCTGTTTTTCATTCAGTGGAGATTGAGTGATTATGGGAATGGGGTTTATAGTTAGACTGAATTTTACCAGCTGTGTGTCCCTAGCTGAAGCACTTAACCTCTCTGAGCTCAGTTTCCCCATCTGTAAAATTAAAAATTTTTAAAAATTGCCAAAACCGGTTTGGCTCTGTGGATAGAGCATTGGCTTGCGGACTCAAGGGTCCCAGGTTCAATTCTGGTCAAGGGCATGTACATTGGTTGCGGGCACATCCCCGATGGGGGGTATGCAGGAGGCAGCTGATCGATGTTTCTCTTTCATCGATGTTTCTGACTCTCTATCTCTCTCCTTTCCTCTCTGTAAAACAAACAAACAAAAAAAAATTAAGATCTGCCTTGTAGGATATGTACAGTGCTCAGCGCAGTGCCCTGCCCTGAAGTGCTCACTAAATGGAAGATATTCACTGAGTGGCCAGATTATGATTATCTCTGAACACACACAGTATATCCTATATAATAAAAGGCTAATATGCAAATTGTCCCCTCGACCAGGAGTTCAACCAGCAGCCAGGCTGTCCAACCACCCATGTCCCCTCCCCCTGGCCAGGGTGGCCAGACCCCACCCATGCACAAATTCATGCACCAGGCCTCATACACACACACACACACACACACACACACACACACACATTCACTGAGTGGCCAGATTATTATGTGTTCAGAGATCATAATATTCTGGCCACTCAGTGTATATTTGGTATTATTATACTGACCAGCCCTCTTTTTCCCCTCCTCCTTCTGTCTCTCTCTCTCTCTCTTTTTTCACCCTCTTAATCGCTCTTCAGTTGCTTGTTAAACCACATCCTTGAAGCAGGCCAACCCACCTCTAACTTGGCTCTCTCCTTTCTGGCCAAGCCACTTAGCATTTCCACCAAATCTCCCTCTAGGGGAGTTGCCGAGGAGTGACACTGCCATCTGGTAAGGACACAAGGAGGGTCTGGGCCTCCAATGTGTTGACCCCAGAGCTGGGGAGGCAGGAAGTACCTCCTCTCAGAGCTGCAGACAAGGAGGGGCCTGACCCTGCCAGGACACTCCTGTGTGCCCCAATACAGCCCCTTCCCTCACTCAGAGCCTCAGGGCCAGTCTTCCTACTGGAGGAGGGAGTGGCCAGTTAAACTTCAGGTTTGGGCCGGGACCGGTTTGGCTCAATGGATAGAGCGTCGGCTTGGGGACTGAAAGGTCCCGGGTTCGATTCCGGTCAAGGGCATGTACCTTGGCTGCGGGCATATCCCCAGTAGGGGGTGTGCAAGAGGCAGCTGATCGATGACTCTCTCATCGATGTTTCTGACTCTCTATCTCTCTCCCTTCCTCTCTGTACAAAATCAATAAAATATATTAAACTTCAGGTTTGGGAATAACAAGTAACATAACGGAAGGCTAGGCGAAGGGAGCAGAGCAGGGCTGGGGTGGCAGAGAATATTTTAAAGGAAGGTGGTTGAGCCCTTTCACACCTTCAGTAAGCACCCAGTGCTAAAATGATGATGATGATAATGATGATGACGATGATGACGACTAATATTGATTGAGTGAGCATTTACTATCTGCCAGGCATCATACTGAGCATTTACATGTACTGGCTTACTTAACCTTCACCAAGATCCTAGGAGGCAGAGGCGCTGTTAAACCCATTTTACAAATGAGAAGACTGAGGCAGAGACGTTTCAAGTAATTTGCCCAAGGTTGCCCAGCTAGAGTGACTGACCAGGATTTGAACCCTGCAGTCTGGCTCTACTGCCTGTGTGCCTATCTACTCTGTTAGACTGTGAGTAAACCCTACAAGCTTCACACAACAGAAGACCAAGGTTATTACTAAGACTTCTTAATCCTCTCTGCCCTTGCTAAGGAAATAGGTCTCAAACTTCACCAACCATCAGAACCACCTGGGAGGCATGTGAGAAATACAGAGTCCTGGGCTCGCCCCAGGGAAACTGAGTCACCAAGCCTGGGAGGCCCAGGAGTCTAAATCTGTCACCAGAATCCAAGGCTGTTCAGAACATACTCGGAGACACGTGGCCTCCCTGAATCAAGACCCAACTTCTGGGCCTGGCTGACTGGATCCGCCCCATGAGGTGGACTCTTCCTGTTCAGTCCACACCACACTTACCCTGACTCACTGTCCTAATCCAAGTAACGCCCCGCCCCCCGCCCCCTTTAAAGGCCCAGTGGAGTTCTGTATAGTCTCTTTGCCCTCCGCAGGAATAGCATCGACTCTGGTTTCTAAGCCCCGTGCCCTTGTAGAGAAGCCGCTCTGCTTCAGATCCTCGTTATAAGCTGCCTGGTATTCCTACCTCAGTGTCCTGTGGCCGCAGTCCTTTACTGAGGAACCAGCTCATCACAAGTGATTTGCATGAAGAAGCTTTCTTTTCTGTTCCTCGGGTATGCCCCCCACAGCCCAGGGTAGGTTAGCATCCAATAGAGACCTGTGGATTTGGTTACAGACCTCACGGGCCAACACCCCTATTTCAGCCATCCACTTGGCCACTATGCACAACCGGCCTGTTCGATGTCTGCTGCCCACGGGTACAGTCCAAGGGTCTGGGGTCTTCCTCCACAGAATCCCGGGGCCTCCTCTATGGGAGGCGCCGTTCCAGCACTGAGGGTCCAGAGGATGGCCCTCTCTGGTGGCTGACACACCCAAATAGCTCATTCTAATTCCGTTGTGCCCTCCAGGGAACATTTGACAATGACCGGAGGAGACATGTTTAGTTGTCACAGCTGGGATGATGGGGGCCACTGGCATCCAGCGGGTAGAGGTGAGGGATGCTGCTAACCCTCCTGCCGTGCACAGGACAGCCCCCTCCCCAACAGCAAAGCAGCACCCAGACCCGAATCACAGCTGCAAGGTTGAGAAAGCCTGCTCTAATGGAACGTGCTAAGACGTACAGCGTAGCGACAGCCGGTGACAGTGACAGTGACAGAATGGTTAATAACCCCCGGGGAGCAGGGGCTTGTTGAAAAGGATTCACAGAGGAGATGCTTCATACACATGAGCTGATAGATGAATGACGGGTGGGAAGGACGGGTTTTCCCCGCAGAGGCAGGGGAGGAAAGAGGAGGTGTTCCTGGCACCGAGGCGTGAGTCCCCCACAGCTCAGGGTGGGTGAGCGTGGCAGGTTCGGGAAGCTATTGCTGGGTACCAGTTGGCCGGACTGCCTAATGTTTGTGCTTCTCATTCATTCAACACGTCTGCCGCCATCTTATTTTCATCACTCATTTGATCAGCAAACTCTGTCACCGGGCAGAGTGGCCTGGTCAGCTCTGGCTCTGGTTGGATCATCCCCAAATTCAGGATTGTCGATCTCTGAACAAACGAGGCTTACTTCATTCTGGGGGGGGAAGGGGGGGTGGGGGTTGGGGTTGGGGGTGTCATACCGGATTAAGCTGAATGTGATCATCAGGGAAGTGCAAAGCTTTGAGAGACCCCTCCCCCACCCCGTACTTTACAGGTTTTCAGTGGCCCCATCAGGAAAGGCCACCACGCCAGGCGAGATGTCTTCTTCCCCGGACTCACTGAGGGGTCTTCTGCCAGCCAGTAAGGAGGGTGTGCGTCTCAGAGATAGATAGGAACGAGCACGCATTATTACAAAGCAATCCTGGAAAAAAGAGGCAATTCTGGCAATGCTTGTCTCTCAGAATAAAAACAACCAGCCTTGATGGCCCATTGTTTATTATTTTAAATCGCTGTTTTCCCGATGAGCTCAGTCTTTGCCCGCCTCCTCCTGTCCGTCCTTGCATGTCTCTTCCACTTGCTCTGGCCACTCCATGCCCATCTCTCTCCACATCGAGTGTCGGTGTCTGTCGTGTGTGAGCGCTTCTCCTTTATGTCTCCTTTCCTGTGTTTCTTTGAAGGTGAATCTGTTGCTTGCATTCTCTGTATGTCTCTTTCTCTCCGTTTTTATTTTTTCCTCACTTCTAGTCTCCTGTTTCCGAGTCTGCTTCGTTCTCCCTCCCCTATTCCTTGAACCTCTTCTCCCTCCCCCCCCTCTCCACCACAGTCTCCCTTCAATAACTGGCCACAGTATATGGCCAAAGTGAATTTTTATTACTGGTTGTCTTTCCCAAATGGAATTACATGGTCCCCATACTTGATTTTTAAAAGCTGAAACGTTTTCTATTTCTCTCATCCGGCAGCTCGCTGAATGAAGCTGCACTTTATTTTCATCTCCCTCCATTGATTGATTTTTCCATTCTGTGGGTCATGTCCTTGAAAGAAAACAAATACGTTCTCCGCCCTCATCGTACTGTATTTCAGAGAAGAGCTGGCTCAGGGGGGGTGCAGGGCACCATGGCCGCTTGTGCTGCTGGAGGCTGCCCCTCGGCTCTGGGGTGGGTGACCCCAGCATTCTGCCATCGAGGACTTTTCTTGGTTCATCTGATTTCAGCAGAGCCGAGACCTGCCTGGGGTTTAACATGCAGCTCTGGAGGAAGAGCTATAGATTCCTAATTCATCACCACCGATTCCCTCCCTTCAATGCTGCCTGTAGTGGCTGGAGAGAAACAGAAAATGATTGAAGACATGTCTCAGGGAGCAAATTTTTTACCTGTTAAAAGGAGAGCGATTTTCAGCCTGGCAGGAGCAATCGCGTAGACTCGGGGGCTCTCAGAGCTTTGCACTTGCCTGGTTTTGCTGGAGCCTTTGCTATGCTGGCAGCGTTTTAGTTTGGTAAGCAGGTCCAGTATCTTAATCTCTTGGGGGAGTTGACTCTCCATCTTTTTGCCCTGGCCCTCGTCTTGCTACTCTTAGCCTTGCCAAGTGTCATTAGAAATAGTCAGGGGACCTGGGGCATCGGGGATGAAAGGGTCCCATCAAATCGCCTCATTAATAGAGGAGAAAATGAATCTCAGAGGGTGGACGTGATTTGCCCAAAAAGCACAAGGCTACCTGGTAGGGCATGTTCCCAGTCCCCACTTCAGACTATCGGTGAAAGGTAATGCTACCTGGCCAGGGTCTGTGGACTAGATCCCTATCTCTGCTCATCGGTCGAGGATCTGGGGCACAAGGCCAGCCTGACAGCCCTCGGGGACCATCCCATGGCACGTCTGACGCACATCCCCCAGATCCCAGATGACCCCCTGCCCGAGTGAAAGGGGAGGAGGAGGCGAAGCTCCCGAAGCAATCACACCTGTGTCTACGTTCAGTCCCGTTGAATTCGCTATCATGTATTAGCTTTCTAATTGTAAGCAGGCCCTTTGCTAGAACTGGGGCTTCGGCATGAAGTAGTAAACCTTAAGTTAGAGACTTAAGGTTTACTACTGAGGTATGTGTAGAGTGGCAAAGGGGCAGAAAACCAAACCTCCCTCGCAACTCAGCCTGTGAGGGAGGGCCCAGGAAGGCTTCCTGGAGGAGTGATATCACGAGAAATAACTAATGTTCTGTTGAGTGCTTCCTCAGTAAGCTTCCTCTGAGGAATACCATTAAAATAAAAGGCATTTTAATATATTAGCATTTTGATCAAAGCACTTCATATTTCAATCTTGGCCTCCACCCTCACTCACGAGCTGTGTGACCACAGGCAAGTCACAAGTCCTTCTGAAGTCTCCCATGCATGCTCAGGGGCTGGGGTGAGTGTCCAGGAGGAGGTGATCCAGAAGTGCATTTTGCACATTTTAAAGAGCTCTGACCTTGGGGCTCATGATAACCCTTAGGGTTCCATTGAAATCCTCTGACCGTGGAGTGCAGCCACAACCAAAGCCATACCTCCTCCCCAGAGGGGGCAGCCAAGGAGCAAAGACGTAGGGCCTCCGAATCTCTGTCCTCTGACTCTCCCCGAGCCTCTCCGGGCTCAGTTTCCTGACCTGGGAAATGAGTGTTAGCCTGTTCCTCTAAGTTTCCTTCCTGCCTGTGATTGTAGGACAGCAGCCAAAAGGCAGAGGCTGGGGCCCTCGAGTGGCCAGCGCTGTCTCTGCCTGGCTCCAGGCAGGGGCCTGCACCACCTCAGCCTGGCTAACTACCTCAGCCTGGCTACCACCTCAAACTAAACCCCTCGTTCTGTCCCTCTGGACCACCACCCCTAAAACCGAGGCCCTGCTCCACACGAGAACCCAGATGCTGGAAATGAGCTCCATCCCAAAAAAAGAGGGAGCTGAGGGAAAAAGAGATCTGCCATCTTCCTCAAAATAAAAACAGAAGCAGATGGCTGGGAGGGTTTCCATGGTTAATTAAACATGCTTTAAGTCTCTAAGTTAATTATAAAATGATTCCTGTAGGGGGAAGCTCTGCTTCGCATGGAGTGGGTTCAGGTAAATATCACAGGGAGCCCGCAGGGCCCTCCCCTCTTCTCATTGCTCACCCACAGTTCAGGCCTCAATGGCAGCAGAGGCCACCCCCTGGGAGCTGAGGGCGGGGAGCCGCGGGGGTGGACAGGAGCCACTCACCTCCCCAGGAGAGAGGTAGCACGCAGCGGATCTGACACTCTGCAATTTCCCTTCTGAGAATTTCTCCTACGGAAATTATCAGAAACCCAGATAAAGAGTTCCTGGACAAGAATATTCACTGCGGCATCATTTATAATCATGAAAAATAGGAAGCTGCCTAGATGCCTGCACGTCAGGAACTGGCTAAGTAAATTCTGGTACAACCAGACAATGAAGTATTATATAGTCATTAAAATGGTGTTTCTGAAAACTAACTAATGACCTGGGGAAATGCTCCAGTTGTTTAAAGTGGAAAAAGCAAGAAGCAAAAGCCTATGTGAAACACAACAAATTTTATAAACAGTGTGCACAGAGAAAAAGTGGGGATACATTCAAATACTAATGACTATTTCTGAGAGATTTATAATGACAGATTCTGGGAGATTTTCTTTCTATGTACCTTCCTGCATTTTCTTAATCCTTTGCAATGAATATGTACTACTCATTAATCAGGAAAATAATTTAAAAAATATATAAATGCCAGAACCCCTCATGATGGATTTCTGAATAGGCCTGAACAATTGGAGTACACCTTCTTTGAAGTATTATACATTAACTTGACTAAAATATGAGCTTCTGGGATTGATAAAGGTGGGCCGTAGCTTACTTTCTGGAACTCCGGAGTTAAGGTACTTTCAAAGGGAAGCACTGAACGTGTCATGTCCATTCCCACTGGTGCCGTGGGACATGGCAGCGTGCTCTGTCAGCTATGACACCCATATGGGAGAGAGTAGGTGGGAATGGGTGCCTGGGCCCACCTAATCTGAGAACTTGATAAGAAATCATAAGAGATGTGAGGACACAGCGAAGTCTTCCGAAGTCAGAGAAACCCTATAACCTGGAGAAACATAGGATGACAAGATCAATGGTGAGATCCCAGTCTGGTTAGGACCACAGGACTTAGACTTGCCTTGGTCTCTGAAACTCCTTGGAGCCTCCAGAATCGTGCAGGGACAGCGGCAGCCAGGCTGACCTGTAGAAAGTTAGAAGGCATTCTTGACCTCCATTGCTCACTGGCTTGACTGGAGTAGGGGATGGAATAGAAAAAACATTCACAAATGTTTATATGATCAAAACACTACTTGACATGATAACACTCTTACCAATGCAACAAACTCCATCACCAAAACAGCCCACATCCCAGAATTAAAAAACAGTGGGGCCATAGCTCGTTTGTCTCCGTGGATAGAGCATCGGCCTGTGGACTGAAGGGTCCCAGGTTCAATTCCTTCAAGGGCACATGCTTGGGTTGTGGGCTAGGTCTCTGGTAGGGGGCGTGCAAGAGTCGACCGATCAATGACTGTCATCATTGATGTTTCTATCTCTCTCTCTCCCTCTCCCTTACTCTCTGAAGGCAATAAAAATATATTTTTAAAAATAAGTATAATAAATAAAAATCAGTGGGTATAACCATGAGAGGGAAAGGAAGGAATTCAGTGTTTTGTCCTGAGGAAGTGCTATCTGGTGATGGTACCCCTCCCCCGGGGACTCTTGGTTGCTTCTATATACAGGCCATAGGACTGTCAACATGTGAAAGTTTGCCCATCAGCACCAGGCCTCTCTCTGTGTTTTAGTGCCAGACATGTTGCCCAGACATCAAACTAAGAACAATAACAAGATTACATAATCTTGTTATCATTGCAGAGAGGGAGAAACTCCAACTCTGTCTAACCCACCCCAATCACAAAAGGAGATAAAAGAGAAAGTGTGGGATAAAGAAATGGAGATGCTGGTGAGAGTCCTTAGCTGTAATGTAAGACACTCTCCAAGAGGACAGAAGAGAATAAAAGGGGTCCAGGCAGCCTTGAGGAAGCAGCCTTGAGTATCAGCGGTTCCCTGGAACCTCTGAAGCAGAGTATATACACCAGAACTCCCCATAGTTCCACTTACGAATCTCCCCCTTTTCAAGCTTCTGCTACAGAAAGGAACAGCAATTACTCAAAGTGCTCTCAAATCTCTCTTACCACATGACATAGACCTGGCCCTATCACCAAAACTTTCAAATCCGTTCATTTTCTTGTAGAAGACCGTCTTCATTTCATAATAGAAATTTAAATATATTTATGACTCATGTTGTGAAGGGTTGCCTGATAGCCAGCTCTCTTGGAAGGGGCCCGCTATTAAGGTGAAGGATGCCCGTGTCCAACTTCATGGTGACAAATTGTCCTTTCAACAAGCAGTTCATGACTTGAACTCAGAAGTATGTCCCAGCCTCGATGGTCTTTGGCGTTCAGGCCATCACCACCATCAGACACTGGTCTTGGCACTCCTAAATTGATTTTCCTCCAGCAAATGTGGACTTGAGCACAACCAGTGGCAAACATGTTGAGATGCCACAAGACAACAGTCCCATTCTTGAGACTTTGCCATTCCATTTGGCCTGCACCATGTAACACGTTGGTGCAATTGTTTGAATACGCTGTGTTTATTGGTGTAAAAAATGAGCAAAAACAGGAAGATAGAAGTACAGCTATTTGTAATAAATGAACATTTTTTTCACAAACTTTTTTTTACGATGGAAACTAACATGAAAATTGTTAGGATGCTAAAGGCAGCAAATCTTTGGCTTCAATCAAGTGTTCATTCGACGTGAGCCACTTGACCAGATTCACTCATGAGGGAAAGAAAACAAAGTCTCAGAAATAGGTTTTCACTGATTGTGTCTCCTAGGCAAAATATAATTTGGGAGTCAATTATTCCCTTCAGTTTCCTGAGTCTAGAATCCACCTTAAGACGTACAATGGTCATTAATTAGTGCTGGAGATATATTAAAACACTTAATTTTAATGAGAATTCTATGAGGTAGTTACTATAATCAAACCCATTTCCAAAAATGTGAGGTACAGAGAGGTCTTTCAGCCATATACCAAGAAGGGACAGATCTATATCCATGACACCAGGGTCATTGTTCGTGCTCCTAACCTCTGGGCGACACTGCCTCTTGCATGGTATAAGATCATCATCCCACTTTGATTCATTTGATTGTCAGAAATTGTTTCAGCAACTTATGACTTGTAAAGAGATATGGTCAGAGTCTACTGGAGCAGGGCAATCCCAAGAGAACCTCCTCCTTTGCTGCTCTTGTCTTTCATGAGTGTGCCGTGGTCAGCTTTCAGACTCTGGTTAAAGCAGGGTTGAGGAGGCATTTAGACGAGACCAAGACAGAAGTAGTTTTTGCCACGATCAAGGCCATTAGCACATGAACCACCCTGTTTGTACTCTATGTTAAGAATCCAAGTTCAGTTCCACATAGTGTAAGACTCACAGAAAAAAAAAAAAAAAGAAAAGAAAAAAAAACTCCTTTGCAAGACAGAAACCCATGCATTTAAATTAAAAAATTTGAAAGCCTTTGGGAAGGGGCGGCTGAAAGCAGATGTCTGCGTGGGCCGAATGAGTTCCCTTCACTGGGAACATCACCTGTAGCCTGGAGTGTGGCTGTCCGTGAGGCTGGTCCACTGTTGGGTGCCAGGAAACTGAGGACTGCCTGGGAGGGAGAAAGGAGGGAGGATGCACCTGTGGGCAGGCCTGATCGCAAACCCCCCGAAGCAGATTCAGTGTTAGGGTTTCAAAGTGACTCGGGGAGCACCTCTTCAGGCTGCATCCTCAAAGCCTTTGAATTTGAGAACCAGATTTTCTGGGAGTCAGTAAACATCCCTGAGAGCCCAGTCTGTATAACCTGTATTCCCTTTTATGGGACCCAGACCCCTTTGAGAAGCTGCAGACACTCCAGGGAAAACCAATGTATGTGCAACACATACCCGCATGATTTGACATACACAGTACATCCGAGAACCCCTTCCAGACAAATCCATGTCCCCTCCCCAGATTAAAGAGAGCCTGCAGAGTGCAGGGGCGTGTGGGATGTAAGCCAGAAGGCTAAAAGAGCAGAGCAACTTGGGTCACGTGACTTGTCCTCTGGTTCAATGCCAGGTCCAGAAGGTGACAAAAGGTCTCCTCACCAGTGCCCATCAGAGCCCCTCGCAAGCTGTTCTCATTCACACTCTCAGCATCTCTGCGAGAGGCATGGGGCGGCGACCTTATTCCTCCGGTGGCCATTCAGGAAAGGGGAAAGCTGGATGTCTTGCCCATCTGTCCATCCTGGGGCCTGCCCTATTTGCCTGTCCCCACACCCTGCCCCTCAAGCTGTGCAAACACCCCTATTCCATCTGCTTCTCTTTCTAGTGTGGGAGATGGTATTGGGCGGGGGGGTGTCTACAGAAGGGGCTATTGAACGGGACTGTACAGAACATGGCCCAGGGAAGAACTTAGAAGCCTTGAGTCACAAGAGAAGAAGACTTGGAATGAATGGCTTCTTGAGGTTCCTTCAGCTCTGGACCAGGGCAGAGAGGAAGTACGAGAGAGATTTCAGCAACTGGAACCAGTAAACTCTGCGGGGGGAAGAGACTGTTGTTAAGGCAGATAAAGCAGGCATGCCCGTCTTTCCCTTGGGTGCTGAGATTCATCTGAGAAGTTGATGCCATGGGGCCCCCTGGGGCTGCCCACCCACTCCGCAGCTTTGGCAGGGAAAAACGCGTCAGCTGGGTTTAGCAACTTCCCCAACACCATCCCAAGATGGCTCGGAACGGAAATGAAGCCTGCCTTCTCCATCCAGAGGATGGGTTCTCCTACTCCCTGTGACTCAGCCACACACATGCAAGCTTAGAATACACCGGGTGAACAGATGGAGGAAAGATGAGAGGAGAACCCAAGCCAGGCTGTGGGGCAAACCATGACCCTTGGGTCAAATCCAGTCTCTGGCCTGTATTTGTAAATAAAGTTTTATTGAAACAGAGCCACACCCATTAATTGGCATATTGTCTATGGCTGTTTTCTGATACTACAGAGTTGCATAGGAAGGACGGAGACACATGCCTGGCATACTCTAAAATGCTCACTATCTGGCTCTTTACAGAAAAAGTTTTCCAACCCTACAGCGTGGGGAAGGAAGGAACTGGACTTCACTGAAGGGACCTGTGACACAGAAGGTAGGCCCCCGGGCCCCTGACTAACTCCTGGAAACAGAGCTTTCCTGCTGGCCTGGGGCTGTTATATGAGAATGAAATAAACATCGACGTTCGTGTGTGTGTGTGTGTGTGTGTGTGTGTGTGTGTGTGTGTGTGTATTTCAGAGAGGAAGGGAGAGAGTAGAAGCATCAATGATAAAGACTATAGTTTCAGGGATCATTTCTATAGTTTGTTACCAGAGAAGTTTCTGTGAACGTGTAGGCACCCGAAACCACGAGGAGGAGGCACAGCACTCCCTCCTGAGCGGGAAGCTGGCTCTTGGTGTTGCTTCTGCAACTGCCCTCAGCCATTGATGATCGCTCTTCCCTTCCTCATGGGAGAGTAAGAGGGTGAGAATGCAGTCTGAGTGGCTTTAGACATACCCAATGGTAAAAAAAAAAAAAAAAAGAAAAAAAGAAACAACAATGATAAGAGAGAATTATTGATCGGCTACCTCCTGCCTGCCTCCTACTGGGGATACAGCTGGCAACCTGGGCATATGCTCTACCAGGAAATTGAACCGCAACCTCCTGGTTCATACATAGGCTGATGCTCAGTCACTGAGCCCTGCCAGCCGGGTAACATCAGCATTCCCTAAGCCACTGTGTGTTGAGACTTCTTTATTATTATAGTAGCTCAGCTTTAGCTAAAGCATTTTAAATCCTGGCTTCAGCACTTCCCGGCTGTTAGGTTACCCCTCTGAGCCTTGGTTTTTCCATCTGTAAAACGTAAATAACAATATAGACCTGATAGGTTATTGGAAGGATCAAATAAAATATAAAACCCTGTCTCAGCTAGGGACTCAAGAGATCTTCGCTGTCTTACTTGCTCCCCCCTTTGAGTGCCCACAGTTTGGGGGAGAACATCATTTCTGCCCCCTACGAGCTCCATCTGCCCAGGGAAAGCAGGTCACGATCTGACATGCCAGAAGAAGTTGCTAAAACGTCTAGATCAGAGGTTCCCAAACTTGTTTGTGCCGTAGACCCCTTGCCATGTTTTTCGGTTTTGGGTAGACCCCCTACTTACCTGATATTGATTTTTTTTGTAAATTTCTAACTGTAGTGAAGTTTAGTGTTAAAATTTAATAAAAAATAATGTACCTACTTTTCTCTGGCATTCTCAAACAAAATAACACTGATTCACTATAATTTGTATGATAAACTACCAGTTTATATTTTTTTAAATATTTTCTTAGCACTTTCCTATTCAAGATTCAGGAAACGAATGAACGTATTTTTTTCACATTCATATTTATAGAGTGACGAATTGAACAAGTCGGTGCAAGTTCGCGAAGCTTCGAGACAAAAATTGGCAAGAATGTTTACTGCGCGTATGCTTGTAACAAGATGATACTGGTATATCATTATGTGCAGGTTTTTATCCTACAACTTACACAATTTTATAAACATATATAATAAATTTTTTACTTCATAGGTACTTTTATAAATAATTTATATGTTTTTATATTATAAGATAATATGATGTAAGTAAATAGGTACTATCAGTGTATGTTGAGATCCACTATCGTGGACCCCCATTTTCATTTCATGGACCCCCAAATTTTTTTTTCGCTGACGTAGACCCCTTGCAGGTTGTCATAGACCCCTGGGGGTCGATATAGACCACTTTGGGAATCACTGGTCTAGATGCTTGTTTTTCTTAAAGCAAAACACTTCCATTTCCCCGCTCCCACCCCCTGCTGCACACGAACACAGTTTTCTTTAATTTGGAGGCTGGCCCAGCAGTTCACTTGCAGAGTGTCCTCCTCAACTCCAATGAGCTGGCCTTGGAGCGACTTTAAAATAGCCATCCCTCCAGGTGGGGAACCCTCCGGCTGGGCTGGAGATGGTGGAGACTGGCTTAAGTGGCCACCCACAGCTCGGAGGGCTGAACAGGAGCACTTCACACCAAGGCCAGCAATTACAGGGCTTCTACTCGGCTTCATTTGGTGCCAGCTGTGGATGGGGCTGCCTCTCCCCCCTACTGGCAAAGAGTAGTTCGGAAGCATGTCTGGATCATCTGCTGAAAGGCGTATACCGTGCTAAGGAGCTGGGGAGGAAGGAGGAGAGTGGGCACAATAAGGAATGGACCAAGAAATGCCACCGCCAGCAGCACTCTGTAGGACTCAGCAATAAGCCTGGAAATAACCAGCTCTGAAGGTTCGGGGCTGTCAGGGGCCCTGCATTAAAGCCCTTTCCATGGCTGGCCGATCCCCTAGTCCCCTGGGGAATTCTTACATATACAGACTCCCAGCTCTGCCCAGGGCCCACTGCAGCAGAGTCCCCAGGGTAGGGACCCAGGAATCCGTATTTTCAGCATATTCCCTGAGTGACTCTGGGGGTACCCGCCTGGCACTAGTCTAAGGAAGGGCTGTGGTGCCCACAAATCTGGGTTCAAATTCTAGGTCCAAGGCATGAAAAAAAACATGGAAGAAAGAAGTGATAAGTTGATTAATATCAAAATAAAAACTTCTGCTCTTCGAGAGATACTATTATGAAAATGAAGAGACAAGCCACAGACTTATAGAAAATACCTGCAAAGCATACATCTGATAAAGGACGGGTATCCAGAATATAAGAATCCTCAGAACTCAATAACAAAGCAATAAAAAAAAAAAACAGCTGACCCAACAGACAATGAATTTTTTTAAATGGATAAAAAAAAAAATGCACCAAAGAAGAGATTCAGGTGGCATCCTGACAGGCCATGTGGGCCACACCGCAGGATTGACCCCTGAAGGACAGGAGGCTGGAGGGATTGAGCATGGCCCCTTCCCTTCCCTGTTCTTCCAGGCTGCCCCACGCATGGGGCTGAGCCTGCTTCCCGGGCTTCAAGGCCTGGTGGCAGCCACTGGAGATGGAGGGAACTGTTCAACACGGCTGCGGCTGAATCCGAAGTGGGCCGAAGGGACGAGAGGGGAGGCATAAGGACATGCGCTCTGGTGACCAGGAGAGCAACCTCTGACCAATGAAGAAGGGGTTGGGAAGGCTTTAGAGGCAGATTCAATCAGTTTTCCCCACTGCCTAGCACATCCCTCCACCAATAGTTACAAAACAGCAAATAAGAGGATAGTGCAAGGTAACCGGAGGGGGAGCTCTGCCTAGGGGCAAGGGCCCTCAGATTGCTCTTACAGAGCTACTGCCCAGGCCAAGGTCAGCGGAACCCAGTTCATGTTCAGACCCTCTCCTCTAACCACCCCACCCCTACCTGCCTCTCCTCCTCCCACCACCCCTCCATCAGCTGCCTGACTGATGAGTGTCTTCTCCATCTTCAGCTGCCTGCCCTGAGGAGGTGAGGGTCTCCCCAGTGAGCTCTCAGGCCCCCTGTGCATTCTGCCATCAGCACAAGCATCCCATGTTTGGTCTCTGCCATGCTCCCCAAGGGCAGGGGGTGCATTTCTAGATCTCCAGGACAAAGCACAGGGTTGGAGCAGTGACTGAGCGGACCAGAGGTACTGAGAGTCAGGGGTGGCAAAGAGGAGACTACCCAGCTCAGACAGAGGATGAACCAAGAGGTGCCACTCACGGTGGAGGGGGCTGGAGGACGCATCCGAGTCAGCCAGAGAGGGAGGGGGGGAAGAAGAGCAGGCCCCTAATGGGCTGTCCTGATTCATATCAAAGTCAAGTGCCTCTGGGAGGTGGAAGGGGCCCCGAGACCTGTCACCCCATGAAGCTGGCTCCAGATACAGGCCCTTGTCTGCTCAGATGAGAATCCCCTCACAGCACGCCAGCAGATGCCTCATCGAGGAGACAAATTGCGGAGAGATTACAACCCCTTGTTGTGATTTCTCCCACGGCACTAAAAACAGCACATCAGGCCCACGCTCTCTGTATCCAGATGGATCCCACAGCCTCTCCACCCTGAGAGGGCCTGGGGGTGGGGCAGACTAGCCTCAACGCTGGAGAATGAGTGGGACCTCCAGGGTAGGTTGCAGCCGTGCAGGAAAACCCCACAGTGTGCTCCCTGCGCCACCCCCACGACACCCCAACCCCAGGGAGAGCCGGGAGACAGGGGCCCCTACCCCTTAACCTTGCAGGGTAGATGAGGGCACATCGGCACCGGCTGAAAGCCGGCACCCTTTCCCCAGGAGGCCCACCCCGGAAAAGATGTCTGAGCCTTGGGCACGTAGGTAGAGAGGCTAAGAGCATGGCTTGAGAAACCTGACTGTATTGGCCCCAGGAAGGCACTTTGTCAGCACCATGACGCTTCGTTATTACAGATGCAAAGGCTGGCGCCCGGGTCCTGAATGTTGATTCTGTGGCCTAGATGGATGGACCCCAACTCGACTGCACCCAGTCTCTTTCTTGACCCACTGGCTCTCCCATTGCTGACATCGGGAAGCCCTTGCCTCTCCCTAGCCTGTCTCCTCCTGCTCACCCCCTCCCTGGGCCGCAGGCAGGCTGCCCAGCATCTGTCAGGCAGAGTGGCTGCCACACGCTCAGACCCCTTAGGCCCAGGGCTGACATAGGGGAGAGGATGGATGGAAAGCTCTGGGAGTATGCTGCGGCATGCAGGATCGCATGGCAGGGTGACAGTGATGGGCAGGGGAGCACTCCCCTCCCAGCCACACTGAGACACCTCTCCTCCCAGAGCAGCTGGCCTCCGGGCAGAGCAGAGCAGGGTCCCCAGGAACCCCTGGGAGGCCCTTATTCACAAGCCCCAGCTTAGCCTTCCTGCCATGCTCCCCGCCCCCACCCCTGCCCTGTCTCTCTTACTTCAGGGTTTATTAGAAGCCACTTTCTTTCCAGCCTGACTGGCTGTACCTATTGTGTGCCAGCCAGGGTCCTAGGCACCATGGAGGCTGCCAACCTAGACGGCATGCCTGCCTGCCCTCGGACTAAGGCTGTTTTCCCCAAACCAACAGGATGCACTGGAAACACCTCCCAGCAGAGGAGCAGCGCTCAGGAGCTGGGGGAAGGGAAGGAGGTTCTGGGAGGCAGAGTCTGGAGATGGGCAGATGTGGTGACATGTGAGCGGGTCCTCATCACAGCTCAGTCATTCCCACCGCAGGGCCTTTCCTCCACCATTCCCCGGGCCTAGCATGCCCTCTGTCTTCCAGCTGAGATCCTGCCTCTCCCTTTGCTAAGCCTACCACACAGAACGCTGTGGGAGACACTGAAGTGAATCTAATATCAGAATGCAATAAAAATACTGTAATCGCTTCTGCTGAACAGCACGGACTCTGCGCCAGGAGTAATGCTAAACCTTTCACATGCATAATCTCTTCTGATTCTTACAACACTCGCACGAGGCAGGTATTATTGCCCCTATTCTTAGAAATGAAGAAACTGAGTCTCAGGGAAATTCGCTCCAAGTCGCCCAGCTAGTAAATGGCGCTCTGATGCTCTCTAAAGCCTGCATTGACAGCTGCCCTCTATGCTGCCTCCCAAATGGAGGCACGTCTTCAGCTTAGCTTATAAAGCAAGCCACCTAAATCTTAATTGGGGTTGGGAGAAAGGAGGAGGGAAAATCACCTGTCAGAAGGAGAGAGCATTAGGACAAAGACAATAGCAGGCACCTTCTTTCCAGCTTCGAGCGGAAGCCTGGGTCATGGATAGAGAGCTGGCTAGAGTTACACAATCAAAGCCAATGCCACTTTGCCACCTTGGATGAGTCTCACACTCTGGCTGTGTGAACTTGGACAACTTGTTTACAGCCCTGGGCTCCAGCCCCCGATACATAAAACGATGCAGTTGGATTGGGCCAGTGGTTCTCAATCCAGATTGCTCATTGGAACCACCTGGGGAACTTGAATAACTACCCAATGCTTAGGCCCTGCCCCCAGAAAGTCTGAAGAAATTGGTCTGGGGGGGGAGCCTAGACATGGGTGTTGTTGAAAAACTTCTCCCATGATTTTAGCATGTGCAGCCATGGCTGAAAACCACTGGAATCTGAGGCCCTTCCCAACTCTGCATTTCTCCAGGAGTCTGCCCCCAGCTGGCCAGCTTTTGTAAATATAGTTTTATTAGAACACAGCCACACACATTATTTACATACTAGAGGCCCGGTGCATGAAATTCATGCACGGGGGCAAGAGGGGCTTGTCCCTCAGTCCAACCTGCACCCTCTCCAATCTGGGACATCCCTCTCACAGTCCAGGACTGCTGGCTCCCAACTGCTCTCCTGCTTGCCTTCCTGATTGCCCCTAACTACTTCTGACTGCCAGCCTGATCATCCCCTAACCACTCCCATGCCAGCCTGATTAATGTCTAACTGCTCCCCTGCTAGCCCATTTGCCCTCAACTTCCCTCCTCTGCTGGCCTAGTCACCCCAAACTGCCCTCTCCTGCAGGGTTGATTGCCTTCAACTGCCCTCCCTTGCAGGCCTGGTCCCTCTCAACTGCCCTCCCTTGCAGGCCTGGTACCTCCTAACTGCCCCCCCCCCACTTGCCTGATCACCCCTAACTGCCCTCCCCTGCAGGGTTGATCGCCTTCAACTGCCCTCCCTTGCAGGCCTGGTCCCTCCCCTGCTGGCCATCTTGTGTCCACATAGGGGCAGGATCTTTGAACACATGGGGGCAGCCATGTTGTGTGTTGGAGATGGTCAATCTGCATATTACTCTTTTATTCGATAGGATGTCTGGGACTGCTTTCAGGCTATGCTTGCAGAGTTGAGCGGTAGTTGAGACCTCAGGGTTCTCAAGCCTAAAAGGAATGCCAGTTCTCCTTTCCCGGCAGGGATCAGAGGGAGCAGGAAGGCCCAGGATCTGCCGGCCGGGAGAGCCAGGTCTTTCTTACCGCTGTTTCCTCAGTGCCTCATACAGTGTCTAGTACACAGGAGACTCACAAAGTATCTGTTCAATTAACAGATGGATGGGTGGGTGGGTGGATAAATGATGGGAGGGTGGGCAGAAGGATGAATGGGTGAATGGATGGATGGGTGAATAGGTGGGTGGGTAGGTAGATAGATGATAGGTAGGTGGGTGGATGAATGAACTCAGACCAACCTTACCTGGAACATCGTATTTGCAGAACCATCCTAGTCATTCCTCTGCCTCAGAGCAACCGGAAGCACCGCACAGAAGGCTGAGTTGAAGCAAGACTGCCAGCTGCCCTCTATGCAGTGAGGCCCAGGACCTGGAAAGGTACTTCAACCTCCAGGCCCTCCTCCCTCCAGCCCCCAGCACCCCTCACTTCCAGCAGCCCTTTCTGCAAACGCATGAAAGCGTGGGCAGTTCTCCCAGTCGGGCATTTCCCTCAGCCCCCTGATACCTTCAAAACTGCACGGCAGGCTGCCCTTTTCTCCCTTGCCTGGGCACGCCCTTCCCACACACGATTCTGTCACACCACTCTCTTCCTTCCTCCCCTCCAGCACTTCCAGTGCCTCTAGAGTGGCCGCTGTCCCATAATTTACGGCACGTCACAGGAGGTGCTTCCACCTCCGTAATACATTCCAGCCTGAGACGCCTCCAGGGATGGCTTCGGGGTCTGTAAGATGATTTAGAGGCCTCCCTCTCTCACTGTAAATCCGGAAGCCTGTGCATCACCTTTCCCGGAAAAAGGACAGGTGTACCACGGCCCAATAACACATGGCCCCATCTACCTACCCCAGCCCCCTCATCAGTACCCACAAATGTTGAAATAGCTGCATGATCAAGGAAAGAACTGCTGAGTCATTGAATCCACCCGCTGCTGGACCATTAAAAGCGAGTCTCTCCAAGTCAGAGCGCAGAAGCATTGCTGAGTTGGCACAAAGTACCCTCCTGAGCCACGCCTCTACTCATGCAGGTCCTAGATCTTCCCGGAAGCCAACTCCCACTTTCATATCCAGTCCACAATGTGCTGTGTGAACGGGATTTTTGTCTGACTTTCCCACCAACTCTATGAGTAGTTATCATTCTATTGCACCAAAAAAGGAAACTGAGGTACTCAGGGGTCTCATAGCCTGGACTCACACCCCAGTCTTTTTGACCAAAAGGCCCATCAATACACACACCCTCCTGGACTGAGCCAATCGTTTCTCTCTCCCAGACCTCCCCTTTATAGCACGGATCATATTGTATTGGGATCTCTCTGGGCACCTCATCCCCTAGACTAGGAGTCCCACATACAGAGAAGAACTGTGTCTAATTTCCTCAGGTTCCCCAGCACCCCGCACGGTGCCAGTCCCACCTCAGGTGCCGAATGGGGGCTCTGGATGCGTCCATCCATAGAAGTTCTCACTCCTTGTCAGGCAGCGTGACCACCACAGGGGCCGACCTTATACAGGCAGACGCGTTCTGAGGTTCCATTTTCCATTTTCCTTTGGGTGTCTAACTCACTCTAAAGTTGGGAATGACCCACATTCCCCATCCTCCCAATGATTCCGCTGGTATCACGTGCTGCCCGCCTTATCCTGCCCCCAGCATGGTCTAGAGCAGAGAATTTTTGTTTTGGGTCCGGAACCCATCAGAGAACCACATGGAAACGCAGGCCCCTCTTCCCAGGGAGACTGTGAAGCCCAGGCATGTGACGTGTTTTGACCCATGTAAAATTTTGCACGTGTCAATAAATTTGATATCCCCTAAAGCCCATCTATAAAACCCCAAAAGGCAGTTAGACTCCAAATTAGAGGAGGGTCTGAGAAGTTTGGGAAGCTACTCATGTAAATAGCAGAGAGCAGGGAACAGAGGTTTCTGGGTAGGAATAGAGCCACAGCGAACCCCAGAGAGGAGGCCAAACCAGCCCTCCCAGGCTTCCCCGGGCCACCCTGCCTCCCTTGGCACACCTTCACTGGCCGAGGAAGCCTCTGCTCTCCCTGCCCATCGCGCTCTGCCAAGGAGCTTTATCTAACGTGAGTTGTTTTGCATTGGCTTCATTAGAAAGCCTCTTAAAATTCATCTTCAGGTCTGTGTGTTCAGTACAATGTGTCTCTATGAAAAATTTCTCAAACAAATCACTGTTTAAGGAGGCTGGCTTTTTATTCCTTCCGCCCGGGCTTGCCAACCCCAGATAGTACAAGCCCTGGGAGACCATCCTAAACCATAAAGCAACGTTAGGGCGTCCAAGACCCCAGCCCTGCCTGATTCTCTCCATTGCGCCTGACTGGTTGGGACCCCTGGCTAGTTAGTGCCTGTGCAGCTGACCCAGAGATGTCAGTGTCCTCTCCCAGTCCTGACCCATCCCATGCTGACCTTGACCACAGAGACAAAAATCACCCTTCATAGGGGTTATCTTCTCAGTTTTCCAGATGAGGAAAAAGAAGCCCAGGAGATGAAAGTGTCCTGCAAAATCACCCAGCGAACTCGTGGCCTGATCTTCCAACTAGACGAGGGATGAGAGGGCCTCAGAAACCTCTGCAGGTTTGTGATTTTCTTCTGCTTAAAGATTCTAGGAGAAAAGCAAACTGTCAGGGGTGGGATACAGGACCTAGCATGGCTCTGGAGGCTTCCAGACACTGCAGTTCAGTCAGCTCCAAAAGGCCCAGACAGTGCCGGGGACAACGGTGGGGACAAGGTTGACAGCTGGGCTCCAGACCAAGTGCTCAAGTGCCGGCTGCTGACTCTGCATCGTGACACCACATCAGCCCCAGGAGAGGAGCGAGGTGTCTGACAGAGGGGCCGCGGCACACAGCCTTCTGCTCCACAGCAGGCTCCTGAGGCCGCTGAAGGCTCTGCAGGAAGACAGAGAGCAGCATGGGTTTCTCCTCTGAGCACAGGGGCCTGACGACCACCTGTGTCTTCAGGTCACACCTGGCCCTGCACTGCTGTCTGGCTCTCTATGCCCATGGGCTCAGGAGCTGCCAGATCAGGACTACTGCTCTCTGGGCTGATACCCAGCTTAGCCTGGGACATGGTAGCCATTCAACAGTTTTCTGCTAAGTTAAACAATAGGAAAAAATCAGGAGCGTGATCTAGGATCTGGAAGAGCAAGTCTCTTGGGGAAGATGCTTTGGAATCTACTGGTTCCAAAGGCTCAATGGGCCTGTCCTGGTCAGAAGAGGAAAGGAGTAAGTTTATGTTTGAGGTTCCCCATTTGCAAGGCCTCTTTGAAGCCCTGGATTTAACTTTGTACCCATAATTAGGAATTATTTTTTTCTTACAGAAGGTACCCAATGTAGTACAAGCTTTTGGCTTCACAAAATCTGGGTCGTCCCCCCACCCTTCCCAGCCCGATCCTAACCCACCAGCTTTGCAAACTCTGAGGCCTGCATATTGGAAAGTAGAATCCCGGGATTAGGGGATTGCAATGATTATGTGGTTCATCCCTCAAACCGGTAGATCCATCAATTCCCAGGGGCTCTTTCTTAGGGACATGCAAGTATTTACCTCTCAAATACTCTGTGCTAATGTTTGACTTCCTTAAAGTCAATAAATTTCTCTTTATGTCCAACTGTTGTTAGTTGGATATTATTTCCTCTTGACCAGGCATTGTGCACACCGAGACCATATCGCCCCTTCCTCTCAGAATGTTGCCTTCTCTCCCAGAAAACCTTGGCCGAGACAATGCAGCATCCTTACCTCCCTGGATTCTCCTCCAGACCTCACAGGAAGACCATGTTTTGCATCCTCCCGTGCGGGTGATTTGGGACCATGTGACAGAGTTCTGGCCAATGGATGCAGGTAGAAGTGCTATAAACCACTTCCTATGTTGGCCTTATCTTGCATGCTGTACCAGTTCTCTCTCCCCTTCGGCAGAACCTTGGAAAGTTTTGTGTTTCAGATGGAATAGCTATGAGGTCAATGTAGCCTGGGCCCTGTGGAGAGAGCTACCAAGCAGCAGTAAGATGGTGAGAGGAAGGAGGAATGAACCTTCATTAAGACACTGACATTTCAGCATTTGTTTGTTACTACAGCATAGCCTAACCCACCCTGGTGAATATAGTCTTAGTCTCTCTCCCACCCCTCCCCTCTCTCATTTTGGATACCATCTCTATGGCAACTTAGAAGTTCATACCAACACAAAATAGGACAGTGGGGGATGTATCGGTACAGAAGTCACTTTATGGAAAACGAATTTGTTCAAATGCGTAACTAAGCCAATCCTGAGCCTCCTCTCCCAGTTAAGTAGCATGGACACCTACAAACTTCCCCTGGGACCCAAGGTCTATCCCTTTGATCATCTCAGGCATATTCCTCAGGATTTTCTTCATTTCCCACATCTTTTTTAAGAGCCAGTGGCCCAGATTAGAAAGATTTCTCAGATAAGAAGATGATCCATAACATATTCAGTATAGGATACGGGAGACCTCCTCTGGTTTCTGATGTCTGCTTTTGCAAAAACACAGTATATCTTGAAAAGTCACATTTGAGGTTAAACCTGGAAAATTGAGTACATGTTTTTCTCATTGTTTCTTTCTTCTAAAAAGTGTTTTTCCAATTACAGTTTACATTCATTATTTTGTATTAATGTCAGGTGTACAGCATAGCACTTATACAATCATAGACTTTACACAGCATTTCCCCGATATCTCCAGGACCCACTTGGCACCATACATACTATCGATCTATTTTCTGTATCGATGAGTCTGTTTCTGCTTTGTTTGTTTATGTTGTTCTTTAGATTTCAAATATAAGCGGAATCATATCATTGTTTCTTTCTGAAACTCCACTGAAATGTGAGTGAAGGAGTAAAAAAAGCTATAAGCCCACAAGAATAAAAAGAATGAGGGTGGGGGGAAGCAGCATAAGACAAAAGGCGTCAACAGATTTTTGGAAGACGAAAAGCTGGTGGAATAATTGTCAGAGCTGAGAAGCTGAATACCATGTGCCTACTCAGGAGGATGCTGAGAGCAGAGCCAATTCAAGCTGCGGAATCCTGGCAAGACACCGGGGACTGCAAAGACAAGAATGGACTGGAAACTGGGCAGCGTCAGCCCAACTCGAAACTGGGGATCCGTAGAAAAATGCCCCAAGTTCCTGCCCCAGTTCAGTACAGTCGGGTGAACACCATTCCTCTACCCCAGCAAAGGGTGTATTCAGCAGAGAAATTGCGGGTCCAAGCCCAGGTCAACAGAAACAGTGGGAAAAAGTCCTCAGAGGGAGAATTAAATGAAAGCCTATCTCCAAACGGTTGTACTCCCAGCCTCCTATGCTATACATCTATCTCCAAGGGACATGTAAGCATTTACCTCTCAAATACTCTGTGCTAATGTTTGACTTCCTTAAAGTCAAACCAACCAAAACTGTACTATCCCACCCCGGTCACCCACCCCACCCCAGAGAGGAGGTTGGTAGATTCTTCTCTGGAGAAACTGGCCCCTAAAAAGACCCCATGCTGCTAACATTGTGGGAATCCTAAATATATGGCCCTCATATCACCCTTTGGTGAAACTTATTGATTGGTAAATGACACCTAATCACAGAAAGTGTCCAGAAGGTGGCTTTTTAATAATATTTTACTCTTAAATATTAGTGGAGTGCAAAGGATAACCAAGAACTCAAAAAAAAAAAAAAAAGTCTCCAACACGAAAGACAGAAACTGAAACCAATAACCTAAGAGAGGACCTTGAAGGAAAGAAAACATCCAGTGGTCATTAATATCTCATGTCACCCATGAGACTTGAACAAAGGAGCAGACAAGAAGGCCCTATCCAAACTGCATTGTGATGATGGTTGCACATCTCTTCAAATTTACTAAAAAGCACTGAATTATACACTTAAGGTGGATAAATTTTAAGGTCTGTAAATTGTACCCAAACAATTTTTTTAAAAGAGAGAATAATTAGAAGGAAAAAAAAGGAATAGGCCCTTGGCTATTGAAAATACGACAGCAGAAATAAATAGTCAATAGAAGGATTTCAAATATAAGGTCAAGGAAATTTCTCAGAAAGTGGGGAAAATAAAGGCATGGAAAATATGAGATGGGGAAAATAGAGAAAGTAGAAAATCCATGTTGAGGGCCCAACAAAGGAAACAGAGAAAATGTAAGGGAGTCCATACTCAATGAAGTAATAGGAAAATATTTTTTTAGAACTGAAGGACCTGTGTTTTCAGATTTAAAAAAGCCTATTGAGCACCAAATGCAATGTATGAATAAAAGCCCACACTAATTTCATGATGAGGGGTATGAAAAATTAAGATCTTAAAAGCTTGTAGGGGGGGGGGAATGGATTGTAAAAAAATATATATAATAATTATTATTATTATTATTATTATTATTATCAACCAAGAATGACAGAAAACAACTGAGAAATAAGTTGAAAATTGCCCCCTTAGCATGATAAAAAAAAAAAATTTAAAACAAGTCTTTGATGAGATCAAAACATGTGTGTGTGTCTTTCTACTTTCATCTCTCCCAGCTTTCTCAAAGACCTACCCCCTTTCTTGGATGTTATCATTTCTGCATCCTGCTCTCCTTTTCCCTTTCTACTTCCTGTTCTCTCTTAACTGGCCATCACATAGAACAAAAATAATATTTTTCTAATTACCTCCTTGAATTGTTAAGTCATTTTTGTGTTCTCTAGTCTCCATCTGGAAAGCAAACACACGGAACACTTCATGTTTCTGCATCTCAAAATCAAATTTAAACTCAATTTTTGTTTTTCCCCTCTGTGGTCTGGGAGGCACCTTCCTGGATTTCTGCCTGAGAATCCCTGTCTCTCTTCCGCCTCCGGTGGATGCAGTTCACAGTTTATGGCTCAGCTCGGACGGGAATAAGAGGCTTAACTATTGTAGTTCTGAGCTCAAACTCATCACGTATGTATAGAAACAATTCCAAACTGGTCTCTCCTAGTTCATTGGGGGAAACGAGCTGAGATTTGGTCCTCAATAGGGAAAGGCCTCCTCATTCTAGATCCTTCTATCTAGCTGGCCTTCCAAACCCCACCCTCTCACAAAAGCAAGTCTCTAGCTCCAGGCCAGGCATCAGCAGGGATTGGATCCTGCTCAGTGTCAAGACCTGGGTGGAGGTGGCCGGTGACAGCAGAGACAACCCACGCCTCAGCACACAGCTGTTGAGTGCCAACGATGTGCTCGGCCCCCGGATACAGAGAAAGCCGAGACCTGGCCTTTAGTCTCAATAATTCACTGTCTATGGCAGGGGGCACAAGCACCTAAGCAAATCCGGATCCTTCGCTGTGTCCACTGTGGCAGTAAAAGTATGAACACGGCCTCAGAGCAGCGTGGGCAGAGGATGGATGGCATCCTTCCATCCTGGAGCCCTGAAGAAGGCTTCCTCTCAGAGGAGGGGACCAGAGAGTTGAGCCTTGAAATATACATGAGACATTGTCTGATGAAAGAAAGCCTGGGGGGTAGCGGGTAGGCTTTCCAGAAGGGATGGCCTGTGCAAAGGCACTAAGACTAAGGTATGTGAGAGCATTTCTATGTGACCCTGGTGGGTGGGAAATGACGGAGGAGAGAGTATCTCACCTCTCCTCTCACAGCTCCCCAGGCCCCCACGACATCTGTCACCTCGGTGGGGTGACACAGCAAGTGCCTGGCCCTGCGTGACTCCCCGGTGAGTGACAGCTCTGTCGTTAGCAGGGCAGAGGCACAGTCTCCCTGAATGAGGAGCTCCTGGACTCAACGGCTGTGCTGTCAGCCACCAACCCCGTTCACTCTCAGCCAGACCCTGACCTCTGCTGCCCCTGTCTCAGGAAGGAAGATCCCCTCCCTCAGAATGGCCAGCTCTCTGTCTTTTGTGGGGGCTGGGCTGGATCAGCCCGTGGGGCCCGGGAGACCAGCTCCATTGTAGCTACGGTAGAGCAGCAGCTGTGAGAATAGATCACCCCGCTGACAAGCTGTGGAGCTGGGAGAGTCTTGTGTCCCCAATACCCTCCCCACCTCCCCAGGGCCGGCATATGGCAGGCACTTGATACATGCGTGTTGAATAAATTCTGCGCTTAGAAAAAGAAAAAAGGAAAGTAACAGAAGAAACGGAGAGATTGATTGATTTTTTAAAAGGGAGAGAAAGAGATGAGATGTTGGGGCACCAGGTGCACAGCACTAGCTGGTCACACCCTAGGGGCCCATGTTAAATGCCAGGCCCTATCGCATTAACTTGCTGAACCCCTACAAGAACTCCATTTGGCAGTTGAGGAAACTGAGGCCAAGTGGGGCTAGGTAACTTGCCCACAGCCACAGTCTCAGGCCTCTGCGCTGGCTCCCTGGCGACCAGCTCCTGCCCTCACTGGCTACTGCAGGTGGCTGGCCTGAAAACTGCTGAGTTTGAGTGTGGCCGTGTCTAGTGTGGCCTCTACTGCCCGTTGGGGGTCAAAGGAGCTTGGCTCTCAGAACCTCTGACACCATCTATTTTTGTTGCCAAACAGCTGGCCACATGGTCAGCCCACTTGGCCCTGAGCCCAGACCCCTGACAGGGGCTCAGCTGAGTAAGGGTGGGTTCTCACAGGGCTTTCACCAAGGAACCCTCCCCTGCAGAGCCCACCATCACTTCCCTCCCACGGCCCTCCCGCACTAGCCGTCCCAGTCTCCCCGGTCAGATACCCGCCACCCACTTGAATATCACCGTCTGCCAGGCACTCTGCCAAGCCTATTGCATGACTCATCTCATTTAGTCTCCACTGCTGAGTCCTAGAGGGCAGGTATGAGTCTCTTCTCTTTGGAGGGTAGGTAGGGAGGCTTAAGGCATATCTCCCCCAACCTCACTTCCTTCCAACTTGTCACAACAGTGCTGGAGGTGGGGCTGGGATTCCGACCTGGCTATGTGGGAGTCAAGCTCTGCCCGTTAGCCTGGGCCTTTGTCTTCTGAGTGCCACAGGGGGTCCTGGGCCTCCTGCCTTTCAGCACTGGCTTAGGTCACTTCTCAGCGCCTAGCTTCATCCTGGATGGAACAAAGTTAGAACAAGGATGGCCTCTGGCCTCCCCCCTATTGCAGGTGGACGGAGCCCAGGGGAGCCATTTAAATGCAGAGATGCTCCAGAGGGATTGAAGGGGCTGCAGACACACCCTCTGCTGGGGTGGTTCCCAGAAGTCAGAGGTCATGGCCAGGCAGGAGAGGCCTGGGTAGAGGAGGCCAGTGAGACTCACTGCTCTCTCCACAGGAGAGGGTAGAAAAGGAGAAAGAAACAAGGATCCCTGATCTAGCAGGTAACTGGCCTGGGAAACCAAATGTGACAGTGGGGGACTTTTTGGGGGGGCATACATCCAGGACATACAGGAAGTGGAAATCCAGGTTAGACCCACCTAGTCCCAAACTCTTAGGTGCTGTCCCACCTGCCAGGGTTAGCCCCTAGGAACATGCTCTGTGCCACAGTGCCATCTGCAGGGCAGCCCGCCCCCCCCCCCCCCATACACACACACACACACACACACACACACACACACACACACACAACACGGAGGCTACTGGGCTGCTCCCATGAGCTGTTGATCATGAGCATTCCCAATAATGGTTGTGGATGACAAAACCAGCACCCTACATCCTGTTATTGAACGCTTAGGGCAGTCAATGTAGGCACCCCTTTCCCCCAGCCTTCTAAAGGATTTGGGTTAATATGATTGTACCCATTTTGTAGATGGAGAAACTGGGCCTCAGACAGTTAGAGTCACCTAACTAGTTGTTGGTAGAGCCTGGCAGGATTCCAGTCCCTCCTATGGCAGAAGAAAGAGAAGTGTGGATGGTGGAGGATGAAGCAAAAACTCTGCTGGTTGGAGAGGTCGGGGAGGCAGGATTTGTGTCTCGGTTCTGTCACATCGGCCCTCAGAGGAGCCCCTCCCCACCCCAGCCAGGGAGAGGAAACAGCCCCAGGTGACCCATTCTCTTGGGTCTGTCAGCAGAAAATGGATTTGCTTAAAGGGGATTTTCTAGGGGTTAAAGGGGACTTTTACACATCTTATTATCTAGCAAGATAATTGAGGTTATTTTTCTTCCCTTCAGTGCCCAGCCCAGTTCAGCCCCAAGTTGTTATCAGCCAAAACAAGAGCTGCCTACCCTATGGAGGAGATACTCAAGTTGCCCAATTTAATCAATGTTTCCAAAATGTAAACCCTATAATTTTGTTAGTTGCCATCCAAATTCCTGAGTTCATGTTTAACCTGTTAACTGAGCAGGACCTATAAATACATCAAACGTAAACAATATCAAGAACTGGTAGGACGTATGAATACGTCCTGGAAATATATGTTGCGCCCTGAGAGGGACGGTATATATTTTTTGTAATCTTTATAATTGTTTGTGAAATTTATAATTTTTTAATTCGATGTTACCATTTTTTTTGTTGGTATTCTTTTCTATTTTTTTTGTAATTTTGTATTTTCCTTTGTGCTTTATATATAAATAAGCGAAAAAATATATATATCATTTATTTTAATTAAGTATAAATAAAAAATAATAATAACATGAAATTACGTCCTCTGGGCGTGACGTACTGACACGTCCTAGTGAAAGAGTACGCGCCCATTACAGGTTGCGTAATTAAAAAGGGAACTCCCCAGTTAACAGGTTAAAGTGTCGTGGACACAGAACGAAGCAACCTGATCGGGTTTTCGTGGGCGGTTGAGGCTCCAGGAGCCATGTGTGAAGTAGTTCACAGCAAATTTCCTTATTCCAGGGGCAGCCTTTCCCCATCCAACTTAAGCCTCCGAGAATAGAAGAGGATCGCTCTGCGGTCCCGAGCTAATTGCAGTATTATCCCGCTGGAAGCCCATCTGGGAAGGGACATGTGCCTAGTTGCCAACCTTCCTCTTTATACATGGAGAACCCAGAGGTAAAGTCTTCTGTCCTAGATGACTTTATGTCTGTAATTTTTAATATAAATCATAGGATGGGACAGAGGTGAGATCCAGGAGTGGTGAGGGAATTCGGCTCTCAAGAAATGGTCAGAAAGGCTCATTCTGCTAAAAGGAGAGCATCCTGTGAGGTCTTACCTGCTTGTTCAAAGCAAGTGACCTTATGCCAATAAGTAATTGAAAAAAAGTTACAGCCTTCTCTTTCTAATTTTCCTCCATTTCCTTTGTTAAAGAGAATGATCTTCAACTTGGAACGGTTAATAAACATGATTACGGGGTAATGAGGAACCAAGACAGATGATGGCAGTGCTCAAGGAGAACCCTGCTGCTGTACATGAGCTCAGCTCTCCTGATTCCAACTAAATATATCCAAGGACTTCTCAATGTGACCTCGGAACCCCTACTGGTAAATATCCTGAGAAATCAGGAAGCTGCGAGGTAGCGGGGAGGGAACTGGAGATGGGGACATGGTGTCCAACTTTGAGAACGTAGATTCCAGAAATGACAGGCTGGTATGTCTGATGTTGACCTGTGGTCAGGTTTTCAGCTCAGAGTCCAAGGCAGAACTTTGCTGGAAGGATCTGGGCCCCAGGGCCCCAGACCTGCATTTGAATCATGGCCACGTGGCCCTTGGCAAGTGACTTTACCTTCTTGAACCTTGTTTCCCCCTTTTTTGCAAAGCAGATGTAATATACATGCCTTCCAGGGGTGAAGGTTAGAGATGATGTGTGTAAAGTGCCTAGTTCAGTGTCCAGGATGCTCAATCAATAGTAACAATGGCTGCTTTGTGGATATGATTATTGCTGCCTGTTTTATTTTTGGCACTCACAAGTCCTCTGCTCTGGGTACCTCCTTTGCCTTTCTCTTCCAGGCGTATCCTTTGCTGTAGTCCCTGTTTCCTAAGTCGTTCCCGGTGTCCAGGCAAAATGACGGATTCTCCTACACTTGGGAATCCCTATGGCCCACCCCAGCCGGGCTGTGTGTAGGTGAGTGGCATGGAGTAGTAAGTAGCACCACCCAGTGGCAATCTATTTTCTGGCCACATTAGTAGCCAGCCTAAAGATTGAACACTTTGGAGGGTCACCTACATCAGTGGTCCATCCGATGTTTGTGTGGTCCATCCAGTGCTTTCGTGTCCACAGCATCCTCTCAGAGGCTTTCCCATGCTATGCGTTGGAGTAAAAGAATGAAAATAAAGACAAGTTCTTAGTGTACTGCTCCTCAGAGACCACAAGGTGGCGCAAAAGCAAAGTTTTTTCAAAGCGTCCCACCAAATCCGCAGAGACAGAAAGGAGATTGATCTGTGGTTAGTGGTTGCCTAGGGCTGGGGTGTGTGAAAGAAACTGGGAGTGACTGCTAAAGGGCCTAGGGTTTATTTTCAGGGTGATAAAAATGTTCTAAAAGTTGATTGCGGTGATGGTTGCACAAATCTCTGAGTATAAATAAAGCCACTGCGGCGTACACTTTTAAAGTGGAATGTGAGTTACAATTCACTAAAGCTGCTACTGAAAAAAGGTGAAAAGAATATCAGAATTTTCAAAGAAAAAGTATCTCCAAAGCATATCATCACATTTTCTGTGTACTATTTTGACAACTTCTACCAGCTTCCTGTGGACCTAGGACTCGGGTCACGAGAGGGTGTCTGTTACCTCACTTGAGACCTACTTCTACAGGAAGAATGTAAACCCTCCTGTCCTGAGCAAGTCACATGCAAATATTCTCAGCCCCGATAAGGCATTACTTAAAATAGATCAAAGTACATGATCTACAATATATAGAATTGATGCATGGAGCCCCCATCATCCCATATTCTTGGTATCCACAGAGCTGTATGCTTGGTAAGCCTGGGAACTTCCTTTCTAGGCGAGGAAATCAAGGGTCAGAGGTTCAGTAGCCCAATTGAAACCAGCGAGTGGGTGGGTGGAGCTCTGATCTCAGCCTCACACTTTGAGTCCACACTCAGAGCTCTGGCCATTTCAATAGGGGACCATACATCTCACTTTACACCTGTTGTCCCTGAGAAATTATTAGTGTATTATTCGTCACCCTCCTTTCCCTCTTGAGGTAATAAATTCCATGGCTGCCTAACCATGGGGCAGGCTTTTCCCTGGGGCTCTGCCTCCTTTGTACCTAAGACTGATGCCTCAGAGCTGGTGCTGTGGTCAGACCCACAGCACCTCAGCACTTCCTAAAGCACCCACCAAACCCCTCCCCTGCCCAGAACATAGAAACAGAGAGTAGGCTAGTGGTTGCTGGGGACCTCGGGGAAGAGAGGAATGGGTTTCTTTTGGGGGTGATAAAAAATAATTGAAATTTAGTTATAGTGATTGCACAGCTTTGTGAATATACTAAACACCACAGAATTTTAAAAAGGAAAAAAAAGGTGAGGATGGGACACAGCAATGGGCTTTTCTAAACATGCATCCCAGCTGGCCTTAGCACTTACCATGGTTAGAATAGGACAGCAGTGAACAGGATCAGGTGAACAGAGCAGGAGAGATTAAACATAGCCCCCACCCCACCCCACTTTTCCTATAAATAAGGCTGTTTGTGGCCAGCATTGCTGTTTACACAGAATAGCCCCAGAGAAACACCAGAGCAAGGCACACAAAGGCCTGAGACATTTAATCCCCACAACCCGATGAAACAGGTATTATCCCCACTTCACAGTTAAGCAAACTGTGGCTCAGAGGCCAGCAGCTAGTGAGGGGCACAGCTGGGATGTGAATATGGCTATCAGGGCCCTGAGTGTTTGTTCAAAGCCACTGCACTAGTGTGTCCCCACTTACCCCAACTCACCAAAATCACTGAAAGACAAAGACTGTAGCTGGAAGTGTCATGAAAGGACCAGTGAGGAGCACTGCTAAAGGCCAGGGCCAGTACCCCTGTGGTTGTCTTTTGTACAAGTGCCCTGTGAACTTTCCATAGAAAGTCAGCTGAGATAGAAAAGGAGGGATTTTAAAGTCGTTCAAGACATTCAGAAGAACATGGATGCCTTCTCTTTCTTCCAAAGCAAGTTTTTTATTGTTCAACCAATCAACAGTGTTCAGTGAAGCCTAGCACTGTACTAAGTACACTGCACTAAGCATAAATACACAAGCGTAAGACACAGTCCCGGCCAATTTAAGCACAGAATCTAAACATTTCTCAGGGATTACTCCATGGTTAAACAAGCAAATCTGGACTTAGCTGACAATATTGCAATGAACAGTCTTTAAAGCCAACATTTTAAAGAAAAACATTACACCTACACCAGTAATGTCAACTTCATTGTTATCAAAAACAAGGTTTACTTTTCTAAAAATTCACCTTTGTTAAAATAAAACTCTGTAACTTCAATAGATTTTTTTAAAAAGGAACTTTAAAAGGTAAAGTAGTGGAAACGTGTACAAATTTGGCCAGCAAAATATCTGAGCAAAAGAGCTCGAGACTATTGAGAGAACTTAGCCCATCTCCAAGCCGTTTTCATTAACATTTTGACAACATAAAGCATGTTTCCATGTAAGACATACCACCATCCCAGAAGAGGGAGTCAGTACCATGGACAGCGGTACAGGCTAGCCATTACCAGGAGGGCAAAATTTCACACCAACTCAGGCAATAAACACTAGGGGTTGGGGGAAATTTTGTCCTCTGAATTAACCTCTTGATTCTCTCACAAACTCTCGTAACTCACAGGTGTGTAGTTCTGGGAACAGAAGTTGGATTGAGATACTGTACAGGGTGACGATGCATTCCCAGGAGCAAACCTCCTGCTTTGAAAGCGAGAACATTCAGCACAGAACAGAGAAGCGAGAGAATCAGTCTCAGGAGCCTGAAACCTGAGAGGGTGACGCAAGGACACAAACATGACTGTCACCTTGCTTTCTTTTCCAGAACCTTCGCTCGGCTGTGGTCCCAGCAAAGAGTTTTAGCCCCATGCTGGTTACTACCCAAAATGGTCTCCATATTTTTTTTGGGGGGGGCGGGGGGGGGAGGCAAATGAGGGAAGGAACTGGATCATTTTCTAGTGTTTATGTAGTCTGGATACTCTAGTGAAAAAGACCACTGATTCCTTAAAATAAAGTATGTTATACCAGGAAGTTGGGGCTGGGATGCAGCTGAAAGGAAAAGTTCAATTCTGAACTTCAAACCTGTGGTCAGCAAGTGCCTTTTGCTTGAAAGCACTGAATAGCGAGCATCTAGCTCTGGCAGTGATAGAAAGAGTGACAGTTCCTTCCTTTTCGTAGACTCTAACGTCTTAAAGGACCCAGGGTATCCAGAGACGCCAGATCCAGGGCTTCACAACTGAACGTGGTCCTCATGCCAGCAGCCCTTCTCCTTTCCACCATGACCACCACTCTGGCTCCTGTGTACCCGACAGCCCTCAGGATTCCTCCATCAATGGTAGAAATGATCATCAAAGCTCCTGCAGTAGGAGGTAGTGTACAAAATGTAACGCTGATTTTTCTTGAAATGTGACACGATTTTCTTATAGCAGATACAAGGCACAGTGTGAGGACGCTGGCCCACTCCCAGCCACACACCCACACTTGCTCCTGGCACACACACACACAAGCAGCTGATTCCGCCGTGATGCACAGGAATGGATTGCTTCCAGTCACTTCTGGCTCTTAAGCTGGCCGGAGAACCAGTCCAGGCCTTCGTAAAGCCCGTCTCCACTGGTGGCACAAGCAGCCTGAATGTGCCAGTTTCTCCGGCAGAGGGACTGTAAGCCGAGCTTGTCTGTTATTTCCGCTATGCTCATAGCATTGGGAACATCCTTAGAAGAGAATATTAAAAGTCAGTTTATAATGTTGCATTCATATAATGAAATATCCCATGCTCTTCTCCCCAAATCTGCTCCAACCTACAGACTTATCTCAGCTGATAGCAACTCTAGCCTTCTAGTTGCTCAGGCCCAAAACCTTGAAATCATCCTTAATTTTTTTTTTCTTTCTCTCTCACACTCCACATTAGGAAATCCTACAGACTCTACCATCTAAATATATTCAGCATCTGACCATTTCTCACCCCACCTTCACAGCTACACCCTAACCCCACCACCATCATGACTCATTTGGATTACGTACATAACTTCTTTATTGGTCTCCCTGCTTCTGCTCTTGCTCCCCTAAAGTCTATTCTTAACAGTCAATTAAAATCAGATCAAGTCATTCTATCAAAATCCTGCAACAGCTCAGTCTCTCTGGGGGTCAGTGTCCTTCTGATAGTCTGTAGGCCTTCATGACCTGAGCCCCCGTGACTTCTCCAAATAGTCCTGCTTAATCTTTTTAAATACAGCACTGAGCACATGTTACTATGATATATTATAACATTTACTTACTTAGTGTGCTTTTTCTTGTCCATCTCCCCTAACGAGAATGTAAGCCTCACAAAGGCAGGACTCTATCTCTTTCTCTGATGTATCCCAAGTGCACAGAACTGAGTCTGGCACACAGCAAACTCAAACTAAATATGCATAAATTAGCACTAACGAACAAGGTAGATCTGTTTTATTGATATGGAAGGTTGGCCAAAGATATGCTAATTGAAAAAGGCAGGTTGCCAAACAGAATGCAGACTATGATCTCCACAATTTAAATGTGAATATAATCATTTAACTGCTTATATAGGTATAGAAAGTTCTACCTTTGGAAAAAGGTAAGAAATGTAACAATTTATCTTGAGGAATGGGACTAAGAATTTCACTTCGCTTGATATTTTGAAGTGTTTGCATACTTATACCATGAACATATTCTGCTTTTATAATTAAAATGATAAATCTGTTTCTTTCCTACACCCTCCCTCTCCCTATGTTCACTAGTGAAATTCTGAAATGACATCGAACCTAACAGTAGGGTCATGGTTGAGTAAATGATGATCCATTCGCCCTTTAAAATCAACTTTAAAATCATGTTTACAAAGAGATGAATGACAAGAGAAAATGCTTTCCATAAATCAAAAGTGACAAAACAGTATGCAACACTGTCTAAACAGTAGGATTTCAATCATATGATGAATATATTCATGGAGGACAGAGTAGGAGGAAACATATCCCAAGGTAACTGTTGTTATCTCAGGCTGGTACATTCCACATGATTCTACCTTCTTTCCCACACTTAAATCAGCTTCAAGTTCTGTTCTACACTGGGCCCTCCTCCCACTCTTTTACAGCTTATATTACTCTAGAGGCCCGTTGCATGAAGAGATTTCTGCAATAGGCCTTCCTTCCCTTGGCTTCCAGCACTGGTTTTCCTCCGGCAACTGGGATCCAGGCCTTTGCTCCGGCTGGAGTCTGCCATCTTCATCTTCGATTCAGACTATGGAGTCTGCAGTCTTTGTCTTCACTGCGGCTGGCCGGACTGCAGCTCCTGTAGATCCCTTTGCCCCCCCCTCACCCCCACACTCCCTCTCATAGCAGGTGTCCTGCCCCGCCCGGCTACTCTGTGCCTGGAGCAGCTGGGCAGCTGCTGCTTATTTGTCCTTTTAATTTGCATATTCCCTCCTGATTGGCTGGTGGGCATAGTGGAGTGATGGTCAGTTTGCATGTTTCTCTTTTATTAGTGTAGTCTAGAGGCCCATTGCACAAAGAGATTCGTGCAATAGGCCTTTCTTCCCCTAGCTGCCAGCACCGGTTTTCCTCCGGCACTCACAACCCAGGCCTTCATTCTGCGCTACCTTCAGTCTTCCCTCTGGACAGAGCACCGCTCCTGTAGCTCCCTCTAACCCCCCTCCTCCTCATAGCAGGCTTTCCACCCTGCCTGGCCACTCCCTGCCTGCATTCATGCTGCTCAGAGGCCTGAAGGAGATGGGGGTGAGGCCACCACCATCATTATTTGCATACTCACTCCTGATTGGCTGGTGGGCATAGCAAAGTGACAGTCAATTTTCATGTTTCTCTTTTATTAATGTAGATTTCCTCCTTAGTGATAGCCCTGTAAGATCTAATCATTCCCTCCCTGGTCCACTCCCAACTCTGCTCTAGTGTCACTGGCTGCCTTGCTGTTCCTAGAACCCTGGGGCTCCCTTCCTGCTGGACTTCAGGTCTCTGCTCAGATGTCATCTTATCAGAGAGGCATTCTGGCCCTTCCCCATATCCATTCTGCTTTACTTTCCCCCACAACACTTCCACTGGACACATTACATATTATGTATTCACTGACTCTTCTCCCACTAGGATGTAAACTCCATAAACACAGAGACTTTTGTCTGTCTTGTTCACTGATGTTATCACCAATACATAAAACAATGACTGGAACTTAGATGCTCAATGAATATGTGTTGAGTGGATGAATGAATGAATGAATATAAGACAGATGCTATAAAGGAGGTGGAGGGAGAGGTCATGGTAGGGGCTGGAAAGAGAGAGGCAGACATCTACTTTAAATATCTATTATTTTTAAGTGATCAACTAGCAGTAAGTTTCAGTTTCAGTATTCAGAATGCCAACAACATACCTGTTTATTTGCAAACACCAACAATACTGCATCTAGGAGCTCATATTCCATTAACAATTTGGTTAGTTCTTCTTGGGCCTCACTGATCCGTTCTCTGTCATTGCTATCGACCACAAAAATCAGACCTGGAGAGACATCACAAGCATGTCAGTGATCTGAACCTGGAAAGGGCAGCTGTTGATATCCCTTACAGCTTCTCCTTGCTCACCTGTGTTTTTCACCGAAAGCAATCCTCTGGAAGGATATATAATCCGGAGAGTTAGGAAGTGTACTGTACACCAACTAACCTATCTTATTCAGAAGATATCATAGCCCTTCACCAGATTACACAAAATATACAGAGAAGTATACAAAGAAAAGGTTTTTAATCACTCATTTAAAAAAAAAACAAATTTTTTATTTATTTTAGAGAGAGAGGAAGGGAAAGAGATGGAAATATCAATGTGAGAGAGAAGAGAAACACTGATTGACTGCCTCCTGCACGCCCCCTACTGGGGATTAAGCCCACAACCCAGGCATGTGCCCTGACCAGGAATCAAACCGTGACCTCCTGGTTCATAGGTTGACACGCAAGCACTGAGCACACAGCTGGGTTCAAGCATGGATCTTTTTCTTTTTTTTTAATATATTTTATTGATTTTTTACAGAGAGGAAGAAAGAGGGATAGAGAGAAACATCGATGAGAGAGAAACATCGACCAGCTGCCAAGGTACATGCCCTTAACTGGAATCGAACCTGGGACCTTTCAGTCCGCAGACTGACACTCTATCACTGAGCCAAACTGGTTTCGGCTGCATGCATCTTTAGATACATTTAATATAAATAGTTCCAAGCCTGTGGACTGGATCATCCTTACCATTGGTGTTCTTGAAATAATGTCTCCACATGGGTCTGTGTTTACAATGGCTATTGACATCCCAGATGGTGAGGCTGATATTGTTATAGTCCACCGTCTCCACATTGGAACCTAAATTGAAAAGATGGAGACAAATTCTAATGATGACTTTTGCTGGTGGAACAATTCCACATAATTTCAACTGACATTTGGCCAGCTTCACCATGTGGACTTTTAATTTACAAAGCAGCATGCTAGTCACAGATGTATAACTTACAAAACAGAATGTGTTAGTCAGCTTGCTCTCCCATTCAGCATGAACGTGTCCCAAACCTTCCCTTATTCTCTCCAACCTCCATCCTCCCACTTTCCCCCTTTCTCGCAGCAAAAAGATCTTAACGGTGTACTTGAGAGCAAACAGAAGCCGTTAATGGGACTGACTTCCTACTCCTTTCCTCCCTCCCTCTTAGAGCCCTTCTCACTCAGGAATTTGGATCTAGAGGCAGTTCTCGTGGCAAAGATTAAGTTCTATCAAAACCGCCTTTGCACAACCCTGAAATAGCCCACAAAACGCAGTGCTGGTCTACAGCTTTGGGACAAATCAGATTCTCCAGTTGGACACCAGCTCCAGCAGTTGGCTTGAACCAGAGTGAAGAAATAATCACACTGCATCTTTAAACACCGGGAGCATACTTGGAGTGGAGAGATGCTTCCACGGAGGAAGGCCAGCTGGAAGGAAGACAGACTGGAGGGAACAGCAGATCTCCAGCTTCCCTCTCAGGCTGAGGCTGGGAGACATGCTAACAGAGAGGAACAGAGGGCATCACTGCCCTCGCTGTTTTAATCATGATTATCTTTTACTTTCTTGCCTAGCTGCTAAAGCTAAGTTTGCTTAATCTAAATGTGTTTGTATGACTCCCCTCTAAATCTAGGAATGCACTGGTGGATGTTGGGGAGCAATTTATTAAGTATATATTACCTGGTTTTGGCATCAAAAAGTTTAGGTCCTTGGGACAAACAAGATTTTCGAAAAGAAATATTTGATAATGTAAGCAGCATGCTAACAGTTTAACAAACTCAGCTGTAACTTGGTGTGGCCACAGGCTGTTAACATACCTATTGTAGGGATAGTAGCCACAGTCCTTCCCAGCTTCAGTCTATACAACATGGTGGTTTTTCCTACTCCATCCAAACCCAACATAAGAATCCGCACCTCCTTTTTTCCAAACAGACTTTTATACAGTTTTTCAAAAACATTCCCCATGGTAATTGAATTTGGTTACCTGAATGAAAAGAAAGGCAAGTCAAATAGTTGTTCTTTGCAGAGATGCGCAAACATATATAAAATACAAGTCTCTATTAATGGAGGATCCTAGTAAAGCTTTTTAAAATCATTTTTTATTTTTCAATTACAGTTGACATACAATATTATATTATACTAGAGGCCCGGTGCATGAATTCATGTATGGGTGGTGTCCCTTCACCTGGTCAGTGATTGGGGCCAATCAGGGCTGTCTCGCCCAGTCCTGGTTGGGGCTGATTGGGGTCAGTGGCTGGGGAGGGACCGCTGGAGGGACCGTGGGTCGACTCTAGGGCGTGTCCAGCCCCAATCTCACCCAGTCCCAATTAGCCAGACTCCAGCAGCAAGCTAACATACCTGTCAAAGTATCTGACCCGTGGTGGTCATAGTGACCAGTCAACCAACCATTTGGTTAGACTTAACATATTAGGCTTTTATATATATAGATTAGTTTCAGTGATTAGACATTATGTAACTTACTAAATGATCATCCCAATAAATATTGTACCCATCTGACCCCATACATAATTATTAGAATATATTATCTAAACTACTTTACATATCCACGACTGTTCTGTAACAACCATTTGCATGTCTTAATCCTTTCACCTTTTTTACCTTTTCACCCATTACCCCAACCGCCCCCCCATCTGACAACCATCAAAATGCTTTCTGTATCTATGAGTCTGTTCTGCTTATGTGTTTGTTTTGCTTAGTTTATTTTCTTTAATTTATTTATTTAAGGAGAGACAACTACAGAGATGGGGGGCAGGGAGACATCAACTTGTTATCCCACTTAGCTATGCATCCATTGGTTGATCCTTGTATGTGCTCTAACTGGAGATCAAATCCACAGTTTTGCCATATCAGGACAACACTCTATCTAACTGAGCTACCTGGCCAGGGCCAGCTTTTTAGTTGTTTTTTAAATTCAATTTAAATAATCTTAAGTACACTTTTGCCAATAAAGAGTAATATGTCTTTCCCCGCCCCCCCCAAAGGAAAACTCAATTAAGCTTTTTGATACCTTACCAGAAATTTGTCTTTTCCACTGCAGCATCTAAATGGGATAGGTAGACGCCCAGTCTCAATGCCACCACTCTGTTGGCAGGCTTTACCCACCTTAAGAGGGGAAGCAATGCCACAATAGTTATATCTAAACTCTCTTGAAATGAGAACTTAGAGAACCAGTTTATTTTACACATGTGAAGCAAAGTCCTTAAGGTAGGTTCAATATCAATATATCTTCGAAATTTACTTAGTTGCCTGTGGCTACCAGACCAAATCAATACCCAGAAAATAACCTAACGTTTCTCAGAGGTGCAGAAATACGTACAGCATTGTGAAACTGCCCTGGAGTCAGTGAAAATAACTAGGCAAGAGTTGAGACCATACCATAGCATCCAATATTGACTATCACCTTATTGTCCATCAATTTTTAGAACTATTTATTGAAATATAATGTACATACAGATATAAACATTCATGATAACTGTACAGTTTAATGAAATGTCATGAGCCAGATCAAAAAAGATGATTGCCAGTGACCTAGAACTCTTTGTGCCCCCTCCCAGTCATTATCCTCCAAAAGGTGATCACTATACTGACTTCTAACAGCGAAAACGTTCAATATTTCATTTTTCAGTAGAATATAGGATAGATTCTATAAAGGAAGGCAATAGTAAAGACAGACTGGTTTTGCAGAAACTTACAGTCTTTTAACAAATCAGCCTATTTGTAGTGTGAGCCTGATATGCTAATTAAAGAACTGAAACTAGTACTGTGTTCATGCCTCTAACCAAGTTCCTGGAAGCCAACAGATTCTTCAATCAGAAAAAAAACAAACATCCTTATTCTAAATAGTACGACTTTCCTAACCAAAGGAAAGCTTTACTCCTGGGAAGGGGCCACAGGGACAGCCAATCTCCTGTGCATCCTGCCCTCAGTGACCTCAGAGGGGAGGTCACCCAATTCCAGAGTCCTACCTCTGAAAGCAAAGGTTTCCTACAGTAGCTTAACCTCATGGATAATGTCCAACACAGGCCATTCTATGCTGCGACCAGAGAAAAGGAGCACAGCACTTATCCTATATAATAAAAGGCTAATATGCAAATCGACTGAATGGCAGAATAGCCAGTTACTCTGACGCACACTGACCTCCCTGGTGGTCAGTGCGCTCCCATAGGGGAAGTGCTGCTCAGCCAAAAGCCCTGACTCAGGCTCACGGCTGGGGAGCGCAGTGGCAGTGGCAGGAGCCTCTCCTGTCTCCGCAGCAGCGCTAAGGATGTCCGACTGCCGGCTTAGGCCCGCTTTGCACAGGGAACGGGGCTGAGACATCAGTTGGACATCCCCCAAGGGTGGGCTGAGGGGACCCTCCCCCCAGTGCATGAATTTCATGCACCAGGCCTCTAGACCTGTATATAAATGAGGTATAAACTGCTAAGCCAAAGAATGCATGCTTTCATCATTCACAGAAGGTCCAAATAGGAAGTACATGCTAGTCCAGGGCATTGCATCACTTGCAATCTTGTTGGGCGAAAAAATAGATTCATCATTGTTTCAAACAAACAAAAACAACAACCAACCCAATAAACAACAACCTCCCCCCCCCCCCCAACAAATCTCAGTTAAGAAAAAACTAAGAAGCTTGCTGTGGCAAGGAAGGTACCTCTCAGTATCCTGTGAGGCTCCATTTCCTCTCCCAACCAGCACCTCCTAGCTTCTCCCCCCTGCTTCTCCTTGTCTCTTCCTACTCCTCTTGGAGAGGCGCCCAGACCTCGGGAGGAAGGCGATGGCGACACCAATGTCCCTTGGGCACATTCACACCACAAGAACTAACTGTCCAACAGGGCACGAGGGGCGCGCTGCACCCCGAGAGAAGGCCTACAAACGCCCTTTCTGCCCAGCCACCAAGCCGCTCCCTCTCCACCTGTCGGGGCTGTGGGAAAGCTTAGGGCCCAGAGACAGCCGCACCCAGCCTCTCGGATCCCTGCAGCAACCCCTCTCCGAAGGACCGCAAAGGGACGGGGAGCCCTCGCCCTCCTCGCAGGCCGCCCGCTGCTCTCTGCTCCCCTCCCGCGGACGGTGTGGAAACAGGAGGGGGCCTGGAGGACCACGGTCCCTCCTCCCCCGCCCGCCGCTCAGCGGTCCTCCCTGGTCCCTGCAGCCCTCACCGCAGCCTTCAGAACTCCCGCTCCGCTCAGGTAGGTGCTGGGGGACCGGCGTGGTGGGGACGGGACCTTCGGAAACTTTCGCACCAATAAGCTGGAACTTCCGTGATTGACGACATGTCTGGCCAATGCCAAGGACAAGAAGATCCTGGCTGAAGGAGGCCCGCCCTTGGCGACCTAAGCCGAGACACCAAAGCTTTGTAAATGCCGGGTTCACCGGCCAGTGACAGCTCATCGCGTCGCGGTGAGACACGCCCGGGGGCCCCGCCCCCCAATGCTGTGTGCGACCAATCAGAAAAGTAAAAGGATTACTGGTTAGAGTTGCAGAAATTTGGACAAACCCCAAGGATTGATGTGGGGACGTGGGGACGTGGGGACGGGGCCAAGTTCTTAGTTCTCTTTAAGGAACTTTGCTGGAACGCGGCTAAAAGTGGAACTAGTTTGGGACTGCTGTTCTGTGTAGGAAACACCCTGACTGACACCGAGGTTAAGCATGAGGAAGCTTTCCTATTCAATCTGAAGCTGGACTGCAGCCCTGCCTCTACACAGATTCTAGCAGCTGGGGAGAATGCTAGCCACCTGCACCTTCCTTCAAATGTCATAAGACCCACCCTAACCGGTTTGGCTCAGTGAATAGAGCGTCAGCCTGCGGACTTAAGGGTCCCGGGTTCAATTCTGGTGAAGGGCACATGTCCAGGGTTGCTGGCTCATCCCTAGCAGGGGGGCGTGCAGGAAGCAGCCAATAATTCTCTCTCACCATTGATGTTTCTATCTCTCTCTCCTTCTCCCTTCTTCTCTGAAATCAATAAAAATATATATATTTAAAATGTAGTGGGATTCACAGTCTTACAGCTCTCAATCACTCAGCTCCTTAAAAGCCAACTTGGTTAGCTAAAGAGGATAAAACTCCAGCAAATGGTACATACGAATGGAAAAGGGGTAACACACTGCAATTGACAAGCTATGAGGGCGGGGGGGGGGGGGGGGGGGGGGGGGGGGGGGGGGTTTGCACTAAACTCAGAGACCAAAAGTACCCACACAGGATGGTGTGAACATAACAATTCTTTTAAAAAGATATCAATTTTTTACAGAGAGGTTAAAGAGAGAGTTAGAAACATCGATAAGAGAGAAGCACCCATCAGCCGCCTCCTGCACACCCCCTACTGGGGATGTGCCTGCAACCAAGGCGCATGCCCTTGACCAGGATTGAACCTGGGACCCTTCAGTCCGCAGGCCTGTCGTTCTATCCACCGAGCAATAAAAATTCTTAATTTAAAGCAGATCATGTTGTTGTCAGTTATGTACTAGGCCGATAGCTTCCTTGACAAACGTCCATCTTTACCATAAGTGAACCTGCCTATTGTTTTTTGTGCATCTGGGTTTACATGCCTGTGAATGTCAGAGTAGTTTCAGTTATAGTTCCTTGGTAGTGGTAACCAGTATTTGCTGTGTAACTTGCTGGGTCAGGTTTTGAATGTATTAGGTACTCTGTGATAATTATCTAATTCCCACACGAAATCTTTAAGTTTAGATAGTTTAAATGTCACCCAGACCACCTTCACCCAAATATCACTAAATGTATCCCTCTATTCTGGCCAGGCTTCTGTTCAAAGAATGTCTTCTCCCTCTCTTAGAAAAATCCTGCTGTACGTATTCCTTGACCTAGAAACAGTCCTCCGGCAAACTCACCCTTAGGAGAAACCGGAGGACACATTTTTACGTTTTCTCAGGAGCCCTCCAGAGAAGTGTGACAGATATGGTCATCTCAATCCACTATGGTTGGTGGGCCTCTAGTGCCTTACGGTGCTGCGAAATGCAGCCCCTCCTGGGAGACGAGGAATTCCTTTTCTCAAAAGTCATAATGTTTCATCAGATTGATATCTGAATTATCCCTTTAAAAAGAGATTGGGTCCACAATGTTAATATGCAGGCAGTTCTCTGGATCCACGATGTTAATATGCAGGGTTAGGCAGCCTGGCAAGTGCATTGGGGCTCACACTGAAGGATAGTCTGGTTTCCATAGCAACATCCATTCCCTTCCGTGGAGGATTCCATCATCTCTCCTGCCCACTCAGACTTTCCAGAATGAATTGATTCTCGTGACTATAGGTATTTGTCCTTGATCTTCCAAAGAGAAAGGACATGTTCATCCAAAACAACAACAAAACCAATAATAAAAAAAATATTTTTAAAAAAACCAACCCACCTGACTGCAGCTAGACTGCTGCATTGCACCAGCTAGTCTTCCTTGGTTTTAAAATTCCATGTCCTTTCTCCGTTTTGTTCTGTTCTCTAGCCTTATCCATCATTTTGGGAAATAGGTTTCTCTGATAGAAAACAAACAGATGGCAACTCTGTCATTCTAAAACTGGCTGTGATGGAGCTGCAAAATGAAGTTTTCTCTACCAGGCTACCTGAAAGCCTGGGCTTGGGCCGGGGTATCTAGCCTGTGGGTCTGATTGGAGGGGCAAAGATACGAACTGCTTTCCACATTTAGCTCCCAGTAGAGCAGTCACAGTCTCCCACATTTTGCCATTTGAGACTTGTTTCCTTAGGTTAGGCATTGCTCTCCCAAGCAGTATTTCTTAAATTGCATATACTCCTGGGAAAACTAATCTATTAGATTACGAATGCTGAAAGAACTTAGGAAAGCGAAGGGGAGGTGCAGAGGGAAGGGTATAAAAGTGGCTCTGAAGACCACTTTTGTCTGCTTCACAATGACGTCTTCGGCAAGAGGGGCAGTGCAGGTCCTAGCCTGGGCTCTGTGCTCCCTCCTGGGCCAGGGTACCTTGTCTGGGAATGCTTGCAAGGCTGCCTGACCTGGGAGAGCTGTGACCAGAAAAGGGGGAAGAGCAAAAATATTTGTTGTTTATCCACTATCGCTCCAAGGATTACTCAGAAGGTGGTGGCAAATCAGCTCTACTCTGAGATGACCTTGAATATCAGAGCACAGCACAGATGGGATGTGCAGACATGTGACCACCTGGAGCAGTTTCTCAGACTCTTCCTGGAGCTGGATGCTAAGCACTTTAAGGACCAGAGTTCACGTCTGCCTACAATTGCATCGGTAGACCCTGCAGGGCTATGCACATCATTGTGCTGCCTTTGTACGACTGGTGAGAGGATACAAAGTCTCCTTCTATGGGTAGATGTGCTCATAAACCGGCACCCTGGCACCTCTCCGACAGGCCTAGCTTTCCTGCATGCCAAACTTTCCTCCTGGTTGGGGAGATTAAAGACATTTCCCCTGTAATATAGCCTACCTATTACACTCTGATCCACCGGTGATTTAGTTAACATCTGCTTTGTCCAACAAAGCACTCTGGTTCCCAGGTACAGTGTGAGAGTTTATGAAACTGGCCCGAGTTTTTTGTCAGCCCCTCGCCCATCTTCAGGCCACTTACTGATTTTATTAGTTCTTCATTTTAAATTGCTAAGCATGCCCAGCTCTTCTAATTCTTTTTCTCTGTTCCTCGTGTTGGAAAAAAGATTTTTTTTCTAATTAACTATGAGAAATGGAAGATAACAAATCCTATCGTTTATTATTTTTTATAAATATAAAGAGAAAAATAAGATCGTGGGGTCGATAGAGGTGCCAGAGAACCTATTGGGCAGCAACAATCTTCTTGCAGGATCCTATTATTATCTATTCTGATGATGATGTATTCTAAGATTCCAGTGAGGAAATGGAACTGTACAAAAGAAACATCAAGGGTGTGTTGTGTGGGGGTTTTTTGTTTGTTTGTGTGTGTGTATTGTTTTTTTTTTTTGTGTGTGTGTGTGTTTAATGTATTTTATTGACTTTTTACAGAGAGGAATGGAGAGGTATAGAGAGAAGCATCAATCAGCTGCCTCCTATATACCTCCCACTGGGGATGTGCCCACAACCAAGGCACATGCCCCCGACTGGAATCTAACCTGGGACCTTTCAGTCCACAGGCCACCATTTTATCCACTGAGCCAAACCAGTTAGGGCTGTTGTGTTTTTTTGTTTGTTTGTTTTTAAAGGTTGAATTTAGGGCATATTACATTCAAATTCCACCATATACATTGTCTACCACGAAAGAACACTGGGGAGTGGCAACGGTTGGTAAAGACACCAATCACTTTTATAAACAAAAACAAATATAGAATAGCAAATACACATGAAAATAATGATAATTCACTTTTACATTAGAAGAAAGTATTAACTTTAGTTCTCCAGGCTACCCCTAAGCTACACATACATGCCAACTTCCAGGAGCTAGGAAATCAAGGATGCCTACAGGGAAAAGCCTGAATTCATGCAGACCTTGAACTCAGAACCCACCCCTCATCACTGGTCTCCCTTGGGGGCAGGCCAGTTCCCTCCCAGGGCGCTCCTGTTGTGCATTTTCACTTGAAGGTCTGCAAGCTTCAAGCTAAAGGAAGGCCACGTGAAGGGCAAAGAGCAGCTGGCAAAGAGGAAAGCAAGGGCTCGGGGACGAAGGCCCCGCTACAAAGTCCAGTGCCAAGGGCCAGCTGTGGTGAGGTTCGAAAAAAGGAGCCCTGGAGAGAGCCGCCGGCGGACACGAACGCTCTAAGAAACACAGAGTCACTGCACCCGCCCCTCCCCTCGGCGAACCTCCTGCTCAAAATGGCGCCGGCGCCCCGCCCGCCCCCAGCGGCCGCCCAGCGGGCGCGCGCCCGGCGGGCCTGGGGACCCGGGGACGCGGCCGTGCGCGTGCGCAGCCTCACGCTGGCAGCGCGCCTGCGCGGAGCCCCGGAGGCGGCGGCGGCGGGCGCGCGCGCACGGCGGGGGCGGGCTCTGCCAAACGCAGCGCTGCAGCCGCGGAGCCGGACGTGTCCGCGAAGATGGCGGGCCGGGTGAGTGCTAACCCCGGGAGCTGCGGCTTCAGGCGGGGGGTGCCGGGCTTGCGGGCACCCCGAGGTCCGGACAGCCCCAGGGGAAGGAGAAGGGGTCTGAGCAGATAGCTCGTTGGAGGGGGCAACAGGCCAGAAAAAGGGCTTGTTGAGGGGGAGTGAGGGGGAGCGGTGGCTTGGAAATAGCCCTCCTCATAAACTCCATCCTCCTAAGAGAGCTCCAGGGGAGGTGGACCCCTCGCTCCCTGGGCCTCCTGCGTCCCTATTAATTCCCCTCTTTCCCCCTCGCTTTCGGCTGTTTTTCTTGCCCCTCAAGGCAGCCGCAGGGTTGTGGCCGTTCCATCCCCTGTGTGACGGACTCGGGGGGGTTCCCCGCACCCCCTTTCGAGGGCTTATGAGGGGCAGCCTCTGGGGTCACTGCGGAGGGTCCGTGTGCTGCATTGGGGCGAAGGCTGTGGGAGGAAGGACCATCAGGAACCTATTTCTGGTTCTTGAGAATCAAAGGTCTTGGGGAAGGAGGAGGAAGTGCCAGTGACTTGGTGGCCAAGCCCGGCTGTCGAGGGACCTGTCACTGTCGGATCGTGCACAGGGAATGCCTTTAGCTTGGACTGGGCATTTGGCGTGTCGCTTTTTTGCTTTTATGAATGACGGCCGTCGCTTCGAAGGCTGCAGGATGTGTTGTAGCATCAGGGTTTTATATTTTACCTGCTCCCCTAGCCTCTGAGGTCTCGGCGTGGTGTGGTGTTGGCGAGGGAGGGGGGAGAGGGCTGGTGGTGCTGTGCTGTGTTGCAGTGTGCGTGGAGCTAAGCCCTCTCAGAGGAATGGATCCTGCCCAGAGATTACACTGGTCCTAAACCCCGGGATATGAACTGCGTCATTGGGGGGGATAAGGATGTGCTAGACGGATTATTTACCCCAGAATATTTGAATACGTTGCTTGCGTCGATTGATGCATGCACGCAAATGCCCTACCTAAAGGAAATGGTCATGGGATTCCAGAGTGAGAAGAGACCGGAAAGGTCATTTCATTTGGCCTCTTTCTGCTCTTGCTTTTTTTCCCTGCTTTTCCTCTCCTTTTTCATCTGTGGCTACTTTGTCCACCCATGTTTCAGATTCTGGTTTTCCCACCTTCTCAGGAATCCCACTCCTCTGTATCCACCTGCTCCATCTTAACAGGCTCAGGCTACCCCCCTCAACCCTCCCTCCGCCTCCACAGCTGTCACCTTTTCTCTTCCCACTTTACAGCCGGGCATCTTAATGGAATTGTCTCCCATTTGTTTGCCGCCTGCTCACCCCTCAACCCACTGCAGTCTGATTTTTGGCCCTGTCATCCCACTGAAATGTGTCTCTAAATTGTTCAATGCAGATGTTCCTCAAGGCTCTCTTCTCGCTCTCTATTTTTCTCCTTGGGCGGTTTCTTCTAATGCCACAGCTTCCAATAGTGTCTATGTGTCAATGATTTTCAGTATTTTACTCCCAGTAAAGACCTATCCCTGGAGTTCCAGATTAATGTATCAAATTACCTTTTCAGAACTGGGTACGTGCTGCCACCTCAGTCCTAGCCTGTTTGGCTCAGTGGACAGAGCAACTGCCTGCGGACTAAAGAGTCTCAGGTTCAGTTCCATTCGAGGGCACGCACGTACCTCCATTTGCAGGCTCTATCCCTGGCCCTGGCCAGGGTCATGCGGGAAGCAAGCAATCCATATTTCAACAAATGGCATCACCGTCCATGCATTTATATAGGCTAGAAACCTGGGGTGGGGGTGAGGATGTCATTCTTTATATCGCTTCTCTTTCACCACATCCCCCAACACTGAGTTCTCTCCACTCCCTTCCACTACGCCCAACAACAACAACAACAACAACAACAAACACGTTTTAGGGCCAAAGAATCTGCCTTGGGTCATTGCTGCTTTAAACTGCACCCAAATCACCCACTGGGCTGGTCACATGGGTTCTGCCATTTTAACTTTCTAATAATCTCTTCAATCAGTCCACCTCTCTAACATCTTCGTTTTCACCTCCTTTTCCCTCACCATCATTTCTGGTCCGTCCGAACTGTTGCGGGAAGCTCCGAAGTAGACTGTTGACGCCAGTGTCCACATTGATTGTTCCCTCCCATGCCCATTAAACCCCACCCTTGATTGCATCCCATTAATTTTGGGAGAAGACCAATTCTATAACCAGGCCTGTAAGGTCCTTTGTGGTTCTACTCTTGCTTCTTTCCACTCCCCCACTTACTCTCTATGCTCAGGTTATATATAAGCCTTGAAGCTACAGTGGTTTCTCGTATCACAAGGTCTTTGCTTGTGCTTTCTTTGTAATGTTTTACTCCCAACCATTTCCCTCTTACTCAGATCACTCAACTACTTAAAGGAAGCCTATTCTAATACCACACTTCAAGTCAGGATCTGTTGTTATATGTTCTTGAAGAACTGTATTGCTTTCCTTAGAGATTTATCTGTTATTTTTAAATTTACTAATGTGATTAATTGCCTCTACCGTTATATTTTACCTTCCATTAGATCATGTTGGTTTTTTGTTTTTGTTTTTACCTATTGTCATCATTGAACTTTGCACCCTGCCTGCGACCACCAAACGGTGCTACAGCCGGTTTTTTTTTAAAGATGAATCTAATTTCTCTTTGAATACTCTAGTGATAGATGGTGCATTGCCATAAAGCTAGCCCATTTTACTGACATGTTAAAAAAGATTAAATTAGGTAATAAATTTTTTCAGCTATTGTAAATTTTTGCTAGTAATAAAGCAGAATCTAGTTTTATTCTTCTTACATTGAATATGGACTCTTATTTAGAACGAATTCCACATACAGATGGCTACCACTGCCCCAGGCCTCTTTCAGAATTCTCATGCTACAGCTGCTCTGGAATCATGGAATCAGAAGTAAAGAAGGATTCTGAAATGCAGCCTTAATAGCTTAGGAGAGCTGATTTTAGATAGGGAGTGACTCCTTAGTAAGGCTACTCGATTGGGTATCGCTTTCTAGGCCCTTTATATTACCACCACAACTCCATTACAGGAAGAAAAAAAAAGAAAGAAAGAAAGAAAGAAAGAAAGAAAGAAAGAAAGAAAGAAAGAAAGAAAGAGAAAAGAAAGGCTTTCCATATTGCCTGGACTTTTTGTAATCTGTCTTTAAAAATTACCAGGAATCTTCCTGGAGATCCAGCAGTTCTTTTCTGAAAATATACATACATTAATGCAAATAAACCAATGGATTGTTTCTTCCTGCGCCCTGTTGAGGGGATTTGTTGTGAAGAAATAGAGTGGGATGATGTTAAATAGGCATCTAAGGCAAAGAACTCTTGTAGGAGTTGAAAGGAGAATAGAAAGATGCTAGAGGTAAAATTTACCTAATCCAACGTTTTGCCTAGACATACTGATATATTTAGTATCTGTTAGTATGTTGAAGAAGCTTTTGTAGCCTAGTCCAGAAACCTACCCATTTATACTTTATGGGTGAATGATATTTTTACTATCAATCTTCAAATGAAGTTTTGGAATACAAGTTATAAATTGGAGATGGCTCATGTGCAGTACCACAAGTCAAAGTAAATAATATGTTTCATGGTCCCATTTTCTAAATCAGTGTTTTGCTATCCAAAGCATATCAACTTTCTGAAATCATATATGCAGTAGTTATTGCTTTTCTATATTATGTTAAAGATTTTGAAAAGTATCTTCAAGTGCTATACATCTTAGAAAAATAAAATTGAACTCTTTATAGCACTGTAAAATAGCTGATTCTTTCTGAAACCCAGAGGAATTTATGCTCAAGTTGGGTTCTTTTTTTCAAGTATTTAAATCAAGGTGTAAAGATGTTAGGTGAAAGTATGTGAATTATCCCACTGTTAAAAATTCCTGAATTGGTAGGACAGTGAACTCTTGCAAACATCAATACACTAGATATTTGCAGTAATGTTGTTCTTAAGGGTCCATGGTATTTTAGGTAATCTATAAACGATATCCTTTATCATACTTCAGCATTGATATCTTTGAATGAACTTTGAGGCCTGACTTACACTGTCTTCAATTTCCTAGTGATTTAATCTCTAATTTCTAATTTATTTTTTATGATGAAAACTAAATATTCCTTGTGTGACTACAACTATTTCTAAAAGCTCTGTGCATTTTAAATTTGTATACTTTATATAAATGTGAAGAGATTTCTAGTATGCTGAAAAGATAAACAAATATCTATGTGCTCACTATCCAGATGTAAGAAGTGTTAACATATTTTGATATTTGCTTCAGATTTTTTTAATTTTTAGAAATAAAACATTACAGATCCAATTGAATCCCTTTTGTATCCCTTCTTGATTCCACTGACCTTTCCCAGAAATAACCACTATCCTAAAGTTGGTCTACGTAGATCCTTTCTGTTTACATCTACATATGTTTGTGCCCATATATATATATATATATATATATATAGAGAGAGAGAGAGAGAGAGAGAGAGAGAGAGAGAGAGAGAGAGTTTTTTAAAAACATATACAATATGTAACCAGATGCAGGTCCGGCTGCCTGTCTCCAAACTTGTGAGAAGGAAAGTCGTTTTCTCAAGCACTGGCTCCCTGAGAAGATGGGGAACTCCTGTCCCAAGGCCCATCTCCCCATCTCAGTGTGAGAAAAACAGAACAGAGGGATCCAAGGGAGGGAGCTGAGAGTTCTCCATTGAGAACACTACGTGTGGAGCAGCACAGTCTATTCTGATAAGGATCCTGAAACTGGTCAAGCAATGGTGTGATGTGCATCCTTCTGCTTTTTGTTTGAAGGTCAGCAAATTTCCTGGAGCTGGAATACCAGAAAGTCAGTCTCCCTGTCCCTAGAAGTTAGTTCCTAGGATTCTTATACAAACCTGCTTTTATCTACAAGCTATAAATTAGTCAGAGTCAGCATTTACAGAAACAAAAGAATGGTGGGGTGGGTTACAGTTCCCCACTGTTGCATGGATAATGGTGTTATGCTGTATACTGCATATTTCCTTCTGCGACCTGTTCATTTGAAATTTATTCATGTTGGTATATGGCCAGTTAATTCTGTTTTAACTACTATGTAGTGTTCTGTTTTCTTACCAGAGGATTTGGATATGTCTCTTAACATACATATGTAAGAGTTTCTTTACGATATATTTCTAGAGACATATACATATGCACTCTTTTTTTTTAAAAATATATATTTTATTGATTTTTCACAGAGAGGAAGAAAGAGGGATAGAGAGTCAGAAACATCGATGAGAGAGAATCATCGATCAGCTGCCTCCTGCACACCCGCCACTAGGGATGTGCCCGCAACCAAGGTACATGCCCTTGACCGGAATCGAACCCGGGACCCTTCAGTCCGCAGGCCGACGCTCTATCCACTGAGCCAAACCGGTCCCGGCTACATATGCACTCTTTCCAGCAGTATAGGAGTGCCTGTTACTTATGTCCTCTCCAGCACTTAATATGATAGTCATTTAAATTTATATAATATGATAGGTATAAAACAATCCTATTGTTTAAATTTGCATTTTTCCTGGCTACTAGGGAGATTGAGCATTTTTCTTATTGGTCATTGGGATATCCTCTTCTGTGAATTACCTTTGTATATTCTTTACCCCCCCCCCTTTTTTTCCTCCCAACTGTTGAGCTTTTAGCATTAAAAAAATTGATTTGCAGAGTTTTCCCTTTTTGTGGGTGTAGGGGTTGCTTGGAGTCTCATCCTTTGTTAATTGCAAATAGCTTCTCTTATGGTGATTATTTCATGTTTATAGTTTTAGATTTAAATTTTAGTATAGTTATAATTACCTCGTTTTTCCCTCTATGATTAGTGTATTTGTATGTTTTTAAAGAAAATTTTCTTCACCCAGAAGTCAGAAAGATTTTCTCCTAAAAGGTTTAAAATTTTGCTTTTCATGCTTTGTTTAATTCATCTGGAATTAATTTTTGTGTTTGGCATGAATTAGGGAACTAATTTTATCTTTTCTGTATATATAATCATTTATCTCAATATCACTTATTGAATCCGTCCTTTTCCCCAATGATTGTATGCTATCTCTGTTTTATATTCAATATGTCTGGATTCTGTTATGTTTCATAATTCTGTTTGTCTATATGTACATCAATACCACTGTTCTAATTACCCTAGCTTAAAATTTTTTTTCAGTTACAGTTTATATTCAGTATTATTGCTGGCCAACACCTAGGGGCTTGCTGGCTACTGGCCGGGGCCTGCCAGCCACAGGGCCTGCCAGCTGCCGGACTGAGCTTGCTGGACAGGGGCTGGTGGCGGGGTGGGCACAGGAGGTTTGCCGGCCGTGGGGGAGGGACCAGGGGAGGTTGGCTGGCCATGGGAGGTTGGTTGGCTGTGGGAGTGCATTGACCACCAGGGGCAGCTCCTGCATTGAACGTCTGCCCCCTGGTGGTCATTGCACGTCATAGTGACTGGTCAACTGGTCATTCTGGTTATTGAATCATAACGGTTGCTTAGGCTTTAGATGTGTGTGTGTGTGTGTGTGTGTGTGTGTGTGTGTGTGTGTATTATTGACTATATTGTCTTTCTCTACAATTACATAGCTTTAAAATTATTCTTGCTGTCTTGTAAGGTAAGCCTGCTCCTTATTTTTCTTCATTAGGCATTTCTTGGTCCTTTTTCTTTTTCTTTTTTTAATTTTCTTTCTTTCTTTTTAAATATATTTTATTGAGTTTTTACAGAGAGGAAAAGAGAGGGATAGAAAGCTAGAAGCATCAATGAGAGAGAAACATCGATCAGCTGCCTCTTGCACACCCCCTACTGGGGATATGCCCACAACCAAGATACATGCCCTTGAATCGAACCTGGGACCTTTCAGTCCACAGGCCGATGCTCTATCCACTGAGCCAAACCGATTTCGGCATCCTTTTCTTTTTTTAAATTGATTGTAGAGACAGAGAAAGGGTGGAATCAAACCCACAGCCCATGATCTTCTGGTACCTGGGATGATACTTCAAAAATTGAGCCACATAGGCCAGAGCTCTTGGCCCTTTTTCTTATAAATTTTAGGAGCCACTTAATCCTTCTTCATTAAAAACATTTTTATCTTTAAGTTATCTTTATCTGTTGCTATTGATTTTGACTTACTTTTTCATTTAAAAATATTTTGTATTGATTTCATAGAGGAAGAGGGGGAGAGAGATAGAAACATCAATGGTGAAAGAAAATCATTGATTGGCTGCCTCCTGCACGCCCCACTGGCATGTGTCCTGACTGGGAATCAAACCTCATGGTTCCTAGATTGACGCTCAACCACTGAGCCACAGCGGCTAGGCTGCTTTTTCATTTTGACATTAAGCAAAAAGTGGCAACTTTGTGCTCTATAGATTTGAAACCAAATGAGTTTGCATCAGCTGTTTATGAGTAATGCAGGGTATTTTGGTCCTTTGCTAAATTCAGATGAAGTGTTAAGTTCTGATGTATTCTGCACTAACCATATAGATCTTTGGTAATAAAGTGGGAAAATTATTAATTTAAAATAAAAAACTATCGGCAGCTGCTCTTAAGAGCCTGCCCGCTCCTTCCGTCACCCTCTTTCCCCAGATGAGTTTTCCTTGCTCTTCTCTTCCTCCTAAGCTCCAAAGGCCCTTCTTTTGCTCTTGTTTCCTGAGCCCACGCCCAGCTGACTCACTTTCCCTACTTCCGTGGCTTTCTAAATTTTTGCGTATAAAAATAAAAAGAAATAACACAATTTTTGAAATCTAGCATTTACTTTTAAAATCACTATATAACAAAGAGTAGTTAGGGGTTCACTGGTGGATTTTTTTAAATTGTAAGGTGTCTTTAGTGTTAGGTGCATATGAACATTTTCCTACCTGGTTTTAATGTTATGTTCTCTGCCAAGCTATTGAATACTTCACTGTTGTTTATTCTGTTATCTACATCGTTAATGAGAAAGTAGCTATAACTTAAACAGCTGCTGGATTCCAATAGTCTTTTCTTCCAGATATTGAGTCTGATAACTGCTTTTTGCTTATATAGCTTTTAATCAATTACTACTAATTAAGAATAAAAATAAACCTAATTATATTTACCAAGTTAAATGATGAAATGGACTAAGCATTTCTGAAGCCTCTTTTCCACATTTTTTCTCTTCTATTGTAGAATGAAATGAACCTGTCAGTATTTCTGCTTTTTTATGAAGTTTATTTCTCCTTACTGAGTACAGTGATTCTCAAAGTGGAGACTGCAGACCAGCTAATTAGCATCACCTGTGAACTTGTTCAAACTGCAAAATCTCAGGCCCCATCCCAGGCTGATTAAATTAGAATAGGGTACAGGGAGAGAGAAAGAGAAGCATTGATGTATGAAAAAAAGCATTGATAGGTTGCCTTTCATATCTGCCCCTACTGGGGATTGAAACCACAACCTAAGTATGTGCCCTAACCAGGAATTGAACCAGCAATCTTTTGTTACACGGGATGATGTTCCCAGCCCGGCAAACTCATTAGTCAACAGAGCCAAATATCAACAGTACAATGATTGAAATTTCTTTTGAGAGCCAAATTTTTAAAACTTAAATGTCTTCTAACACCATTTCTTCAAAATAGACTCGCCCAGGGTGTGGTATTTTGTGGAAGAGCCACACTCAAGGGGCTAAAGAGCCGCAGTTTGCCAACCATGGTAATCTAGCCAACTGAGCCACACCAGCCAGGACTCCTACAGTCTCTTTTAAGTGTTCTATAGGTGATTCTGATTTATGCTAAAATTGAGAACCATTAACAGCATTTTAAGCTTTTCCATTTAGTTCCTTCTAAATTGTTGAAGATGTTTTTTTTTTGGTTTTTTTTTTTTACCAGACTTCTTCCCAAATGTTTACTCAATCTAGTTATTTCCAGATGCCTTTTCTTCCCCTTAATACATTCATCTATATCCAATTTCCAAACATTTAAGAAAGTGTAGTTATTTCTTGCATATAGTAGATTTGGTACCCTGACTAAAATGCTAGATAGTATTAACTATAGTTAATAACATATTATAAACTTGAAATTTGCTGAAAGAATATACATTAAGTATTCTCACCTTGCACACAAGGTCATACACACACACACACACACACACACACAAAATGGTAACTATGAAACTTGATTGTGGTAATCATTACACAAGGTATATTTATGTCAAAATACCACATTGTATACCTTAGGCAAAACTCCCTAGGCTGAACATATGCCATGGATGTTTATGACCCAGCCGTTCTACTGGAGGGTGAGTGGGGTGAGGTGGGAATATATTCAATAGAAATGCATACAGATATCATTCAAAAGACAGGTATAAACATGTTAATAGCAACAATATTCATAATTAAGATAATTATGAATATTGAATAATTATGAATAATACATGATGTGTGATTCCACTTTATATATAAAATTTTCAATTTTAAATGGATACATAATAGTGGTATGTTAATATCTATACTAATAATAGCCTAGGTGGTCGTCACACCCTCACATCATCAGAAGATGGCCGTCACAAGATGGCTTCACACATAGTGGCGGGGGGGGGGGGAGGGGGGGGCGGGCGCGCAGGGCAGTGCCACTCTTGTGCGGTGGCCTGGGGGGTCCTGTGGCTCCATGTGGTGCGGAGGAGGCCTGTCCCAGCAGGTCCTGTCAGAGGAGACGGATCATGGCAGGGGAGGGTAGTTGTGGGCGATCAGGCTGGCAGGGGAGGGCAGTTGTGGGTGATCAGGCCGGCAGGGGAGCAATTAGGTGTCAATCAGGCTGACAGGAGAGCAGTTAGGGGGCTATCAGGCTGGCAGGCAGGCAGGTGAGTGGTTAGGAGCCAGCGGTCAGGAGCCACCAGTCCTGGACTGTGAGGGGGATGTCCCAGATTGGAGAGGATGCAGACCAGGCTGAGGGACACACACAACCCCACCCGTGCATGAATTTTGTTCTAGTAATTATATAAGAGAAATGAAAATGAGTAAACTATTGCTACAACACGGATGAGTCTCACAATCATAATACAGACAGTCCTCGGGTTACGTTGGACTTGACATATGTTGTTTCATGGTTATGTCACCATCTCCCATTTATTTATTTTTTTAAAAGTTCCATCATTTTGACTTATGTACATATGTGTTTTATTTTTATTATTATTTATTTACCACTAGTAAAGGTCAGGAATTGTCGTCTTTCTTTTAAATTTTTTTTTTTACTGTTTTGCTTCATTACTGCTGTGTATGTGTTCCATGTGAGTGACATACCCATGTTTCCCCGAAAATAAGACATCCTCCGAAAATAAGACCTAGAAGACATTCCCTGAAAATAAGACCTAGCGCAACTTTGGGAGAAAAAATTAATATAAGACACTGTCTTATTTTTGGAAAAACAGGGTAGGTGCTTATGTATGTGGGTTCCAATTTAATGGCGAAAATTGCGTTACATTGCACCGTAGGAATGGATTTCCGACATAACCTAAGGACCTACTGTATTGAATGGCAGAAGTCAGACATGGAATAATACATGATGTGTGATTCCACTTTATATATAAAATTTTCAACAGGAAAAACTAATTTAAGGTTTTCATCTGGTGAGAGAAACAAGATAGTAGTTATCTGTGGTTGGGGCAAAAATCTAGTGATGGGGGTAGGGGAGAGCTGGTAATGTCTTCAAGAGGGTGTTGGTTACCTTGGGTGTGTTCACTTTGTAGAAATTCATTGAACCAAACATTTACATGTATGTGTTTTTCTGAATGTATGTTTTTCTTCAATAACATACTGATTTAAAGAAATGGTAATGTCCTGTAGGTGAAAGAGTCCCCAGGGTAGGTGGAAAACTAAAAGGTTGGGTATTTTTTTGTCAAATGACTTGTCAAATTATGACCATGGATAAAAATACTGTCTCATTCAGAAATCAAACGTATGACCTAGACTTTATTCATCTCATGTTATAAATTAGTGATTTTCAAACAGTTTATCATGAATCCCATAAGTAAAAAAATATATTGATCATTTGTATGTATATATATTTATACTCAAATAATTTATATACATAATAAAACATATCAAAATAAATAAAAAGGATGAGCTAAAGATGAAAAATATATTCTCAGTTTTCTTTTATTAATAATATAGAAAGTAAAGTGATAGCTTCATTATTCTTTAAACTCTTGGTTTAATATTTTGTAATACACCTATTTAGAGATCAGTTTCTAAATTCAGTTTATTTTGATACTTGATTACCAGACAAACTTGAGATACACATATCCCATTTAGAGACCACTGCTCTAGACAACTGGGATAACTATCAAAACTAGCCTTTAGTTAAAACAAAAGCAAAGCAAAAAATAATTTGTTTTTTTCTATAAGTTTGTGTTTGAGAGACAAAGTTAAGAAGAACCAGCTTTGGCTTGAGGTTTGAAGAATGGGCACTGTAGTCATAAAAGACTGACTACAAGTGCCATATTTCACTAACTAGGAAACCTGAGAGAACAGTGGAGGGTTATTGGTTAATAAATACTTTATATGAAGGAATGTTTGCCAGTCACTGTGGATCATAAGATTGTTATGTTCTGGTTTTAAAACATGTAAACTTGTAATTATCTCTGTTGGGAGATATTTGGAATTGGTTTTTCTCAATTTATAGGAGACATGGCTTAGAGGCACTTGGGATCTCTTATAAAACTATACTTTTCATGATACACTTTATCAAACTTATTTAATCTACTTCATTGTGATTGAGTCTCAATCACATGATTCTCTTTGAAGAGCTGGAAAACCAACTCAAATAAGCTTTAGCAAAAAAGAGAATTTATTGGCTTATAACCAACGTTCAGGACTCAAGGATTTTAACTTGATTGTCAGGTCTCTGATTTAAGGTGTTTGTTTGTGTCTCTGTTACCTTTGCTTTCTTTGTGATAGGTTTATTCTTAGAGCAGAAAGTCCTCCTCCATGTGGACTTTTTTTATTCCTCTTACTGAATTAGAAATGGAAGAGATGAGAAAGAGTTGTGTAATTCAATCTTAACTGTGTTAAACTTCCATAACTATAACATTGGTGGTGAGGCAAGGGAGAATTCCTTTCTTTAATTACTGGTCTACCTAAGGCCCCATGGGTGGAATAGGACTCTATGTGGTTGTATGTGTGCTGTGATTGGCACACCCACAAAAGCGTGTGCAATGAGGAAGGAACAGTTTTCCAAAGGAAGGGTTTGCTATTATCACAGAGGAATGGGTGCTGGGAGTAAAAACAATAGGCCTTTACAACAGGGGATGAGGAATAGAGGACAGGAAGGCATAAACTATTCTCTAAGGTTATAAAAGATAATTTCATTTTCCTAATCATTTCATTTTTATAGAGTATGCAAGCTGCGAGATGTCCTACAGATGAATTATCTTTAACCAACTGTGCAGTTGTGAATGAAAAAGATTTCCAGTCTGGCCAGTGAGTACCTAACTTTGTTTTTCTTCTCACCTGCTAGATGGTATTTTAGAAATTTCTAGAGAGCTCTTATTTTTTAGTTAACTTGAGAATTTTTTTAAATATATTTTTTATTGATTTTTAACAGAGAGAAAGGGAGAGAGATTGAGAGCTGGAAACGTCGATGAGAGAGAACCATCGACCAGCTGCCTTTTGCACACCCCCTCTCCTGCACACCCCCTACTGGGGATGTGCCTGCAACCAAGGTACATGCCCTTGACCGGAATCGAACCTGAGACCTTTCAGTCCGCAGACCGACGCTCTACCACTGAGCCAAACCGGCTTCGGCAGAATTTTTTATTCCTCTTACTGAATTAGAAATGGGAGAGATGAGAAAGAGTTGTGTAATTCAATCTTAACTGTGTTAAACTTCCATAACTATAACATTTTAAAAAGCATATATTGCTTCTTATAACTTTTTAAAAATCGATTTCCATAGCAGAAATAAACATACTGGTCATATGAATTATATATAGCATTGCCATTAGGTTTCTGGCTCCAAAGTCAGGTTGTTTGAGTTTAGATTCTAACTCTGCCAGTTAGGAACTTGGTGACCCTGGGTAAGTTACCATCTTTGTGTCTCTGTCCCAATCTGTAAAATGGGGATGATGATAATTGTTAAGATTGAGTTATACAAATAAAGCACTTAGGACAGTGCCTAGCACATTAATAAGTCATCAATAAATATTAGCCATTTTGATCAGTGATGCTAAGATATTTTAAAAGGCATGAAAATTGGAAGATGCGCAACAAATGTAGAATCTTTATAAGTATTTTTAAAATTATATTTTTATTAATTTCAGAGAAGGAGGGAAAGGGAGAGATAGAAACATCAATGGTGAGAGAGAATCATTGATTGGCTGCTTCCTGCACATCACCCCACAACCCAGGCATATGCCCTTGGTCAAAATTGAACCCAGGACCCTTCAGTCTGCAGGCTGACACTCTATCTGCTGAGCCAAATCAGCTAGGGCTATCATAATTTTTAATTGTCATTTATTTTAACTGATTCATTCTACCCAGAACTTCTAAAGGTCCTGCTACCAATTTCAAGGCCATACATATATTTCTGAGATTGATAGAGGTAAGTGGCTGTATCAGAGGCAGACTAGGGAGATAAGGAATAATCTATTTAAAGCAAGCACCAATCTTCTTTTAATTAATGAAGCAGGATTTTAACTGAGGCATTGTTTGTTTTTAATTTTTCTGTGAAATACATGAGTTTCACAGAGTTAGAATTGGTAATCATCTATGGTTTTCAGCTTCAGAATAAGGATCTGTACTGCATGACTATATTAATATTATTTTCATTCCTAAAATTCTGTGATGCTCAGTAGAACACAGAACTCTCCACATATAAACTGCAGTATGGATAATAAGTGAGGATTTTTTTATGGAATTCCTTTATATGTTTCAAATGTTCACTGTGCTCATGAAGGGGTTATTTAAAATACAGTAGCTGTGAGGAACTTGTGTTTTAGTGGCAAACTGATATGTATGGGAACATTAACCATTAATATTAAAAATTATAGCTTTCTAAAAGATAATTTAATAAAGATAGCACATAACAGTTTGAAGCTTTTATCTTATACACAGTTCTTGGTAGTTTCTTGGTATAAGAGATTATCATGAAATAACTATATTTTATCTGTTTATAGGTAACTTCTGAGCAGGATGAATTAGCATAAAATGCTTTGAAATAGTAAATATATATATATATGAAAGCTGATATATTTTGTAAAAATTTTTTTTACCATCTTTTTAGTCTTACAGGTATTACTGCTTCAACCTATTGTGAGAGTCTGCAAAGAGACTTAAATATTTGTCCTGAAAACTAACTTTTTTTTTACTGCTATACCCTATTCTATCTTTAGTTCTCCCTTTATTCTATTTTGAGGTGAAATAATTCTCAGGAGAGGAAATTCATCTGTTTTTTACTTAATATTAAAGACTAAATCACTATTACCAGTTTTATGTAAACTATAAAAAACATCAGTTTATGTAAACTGGAAATGTAATAAAGTTTATATTTTGGGTGATATGTACCATACACTTGGTCCTCATTCTGCTTGATGTGTGTTTGGCCCAAGGTGCTCCTTATGCCTGGAAAACATTTTGACTTGCTCACATTTTTTAGAAATGAAATTTGTGCTCCTAGTCCTTCAGGACTGTCAAGTAATACCATTTTCCCACCCGGTACTCATCAAGTCTCAGTTGTTGGAAATGGACACATTCGGAAGTGGTATTCTTCATCTCCTCTGACTTGGAGCAATGACTATGTTTCTGTCTTTTAGGCATGTGGTTGTGAGGACCTCTCCCAGCCACAGGTACACATTTACACTGAGGACCCACCCATCAGTGGTTCCAGGGAGCATTGCATTCAGCTTACCTCAGGTAACTCAGCTGTTAATTTCTTCTCTTCCATTCCTGAAGGTCGTAGAAGCAGCAATCCATTTAAAGCAATGGATTCCTATAGCTATTGATCCACTCTGAAGAAAAACATCTAGATAATATACTGGGAATTTAAAGATATATCCTGAATTGCCAATTTTACTGTGTCTGCCTTTTATTACCTTGATTTTTTTTTTTCTAATTTAAAAAAAATTCTGCAGTAATATCAGTTAACTATCAGATAAGGCGTTAAGTTATTTTAATGTTAACTTCCAGGGTAACAGAGAAGATATAAAAATAGCATTTACTTATAAAATTAACATCTATTAATAGTGATTTTTAAGTGCAATGATGTCAGACTAAATATGATATGAGTAATTATTATCTCAAATCACAACCTAACTTGCTGGGTTCCTGTGATGACTGGAAGGATAATGATCACATTTGTAACTGCTGGTGGATTCTTCAGAGGGAAAATTGCCTAGCACTGCTGCAGACATACAATCCATAATCTAGGAGCACCATAGGTACTAGTCTGTGTTCTATTGTTCCTTATTTCCTTGCTTATGCTGCTGATCTCACAGTCTTAAGTATTCTAATACACCTCCTCTTTCTAATAAGCATTGATTTACTCATGATTTCTGACTATTTCTCCTTGTCTTTTGCTGTTAAAAAAATTTTTTCCTCCAACATTTACTGTAGGCCAGATATGATTCTAAGTACTTTTGTATGTATTTGCTCATTTACTTCTCAAAACAACCCCATACCATAGATACTGTTATTATCGTACTTTGAGGCCGTCCTTGGAATTGAAGTGCAGAACCTAAGTGTGGCTTCTCTGTGACTCCAAGTCGGGGCTTAACCAGCATGTTGCTGAATTTCAGGTTGGCTGTGTGTGGGATGGGATATTACAGAAGAGGGGTGTGAAGGGCAGAGAGGAGGGAGAAGTGACCTCTGGTGGAAGGGAGAGCACTTAATGTACACATTTCAGATTCAGCATCCTCTTAGCTATCCACCACAAAACCCACATGTTCAGATGAGTAGACAAACTATTGATTTTCAGCCCAAAATTATTTTTATCCCTGTTCTTTGGAGTGTTATCAGTGGTTACTGATCTTGAATCTATACCAAGCCATTCCCGAATTCCTGCCTAAATACAATCTGGGTCTGCCTCCATACATTATTGCCATTGTAACCAGTCTCGACCTGGGGAGAAGCTGAAGTTCGGCTGCAAATGCCTGAGAGAATCCTTTGGCTGGCACACAGAGACTAACGGTGGCCATCCAATGATTTGAATCCCTGCTTGGGTTTCAGTATACATTGTCTGACCAGTTTTAATTTGTTTTCTTATGAACTGAATGTTTTTCTTTCTGTGATACTGTCACAGTGTAACTAACCCCAGTACATTTAGAGTATTGAACTATCTGATGCCACAAAGAGCTTCAGGAGTGTTACACTACGCAAATGAGCACCTGCTCAGTGGTGCTGGCTTTACTGTAAAAAGGCAAGCTTTGTATGTTTTTGGGATGGGTGTGCATAAGTTTCCTAGACTGCTATCACAAGTTAGTACCGAAAACTGGGTGGCTTACAACAGCAGAAATTTCTCCTCACAGTTCTGGAGGCTGGAAGTCTGAAATCAGTGTGTCAGCATGCCGCACTCCCTCTGAAGGCCCTCGGGAAAATCTGTTCATACTTAGCTGCTGGTGTTGCTGACCATCCTTGTTCTTTGGCAGATGTATCACTTCAGTCTCTGCCTCTTTTGCCTCTGACTTTCTACCCATGTATCAGTGTGTCTTCTCTTCTTATAAGGACAATACAATAATCATATTGACTTAGAACCCACTAATTTGATATAACCTCATCTTAACTTGATTCCATGTCCAAAGATTTTATTTCCAAATACAGTCACATTCACAGGTGCCAGGACGAAGATTTCCAGATATCTGTTTGTGGGACACAATTCAATATAAAAGAATATATCATGTTTTGGTCTTTGGATGTGTTCCTGAAATTCAGAGAAATTTCTCTTTTCCTTGCTTATCTAATTTTGATTGATTTGACTTTAAGTGTCTATTTTTTTCTGTTTTATTTTACAGCGAAAATGGGCTGGACTTTCTATTGGGCAAGATATAGAAGGTAGGTAAATATTTTAGTTACCTGAGGGAGATTTTCTTTAAGATTTTCTCATAGTTCTGGAGATCTGTACAACTTTCTGTTACTGGTTGTTAGGTTGTTGCACACTTATTATAATCATATTATTGGTTAGATCTATGAAATTGTTGTTTTGAGGAAGATGCAGAGGCCTTTTGGAGGTGGCGGGGGGCTGTTGTTTCCCCTCAAGAGTCGAGTGAGGGAATAAAAGTAGAAGGAGAGTGTTGTTCACAGTATGTTTGAATTGATTCGGATGGGGAAGAACATCTGTAGTGATTATTACTGTGTTTTAAAATCTGTGCCTATGTCTCTTAATGACAGCCACGTAAAGCCCCGTGTGTGTGTGTGTGTGTGTGTGTGTGTGTGTGTGTGTGTTGATTTCATAGAGGAAGGGAGAGGGGAAAGAGAGATAGAAACATTAATGATGAGGGAGATTCTTCGATTGGCTGCCTCCTGCACGCCCCCTACCCGGGATTGAGCCCACAACCTGGGCATGTGCCCTTGACCAGAATTGAACCTGGGACCCTTCAGCTTCCAGGGCTCTATCCACTGAGCAAAATGGCTAGGGCTATAAAACCCCCTTTGGGTTAAGTTCTGTTAGGATTCATTCTGTCGAAACTTTTAGTTACTTAGAACACAGCAAGTATTTGGTGTCTCTGTGATTTTTAAAAATGCTTCTTTTTTTGCCCTAGTGTCCTTATATACATTTGACAAGACCAAACAGTGTGTTGGCACAATGACCATCGAGATTGATTTCCTACAGAAAAAAAGCATCGACTCTAATCCTTATGATACTGACAAGATGGCAGGAGAATTTATTCAACAGTTCAACAACCAGGCATTCTCAGTGGGACAACAGGTAGCTTGAAATTTTCTTTCATTCCTTTCTCTTTATAGGCATTCTAATCCCTGCAGTTGTCCAAAATTATTCTACTCTTAAAAAACTGAGATTAGTTCTGCATATGAACAGGTATATGTAAGATGAGTGATGACAAGTGAGGGAAATGTTTAGAAAAATTCTGAAGACACCTTAGGTTACAGTGTGATATATGATTACCACAGCTTTTCTATCTGTAAATTGAGAATCCTGGGAACATACATATCTCAAATTTCTTCTTTGCTAATTGTGGGACATTTGTATAGTCTTTGGGTGGCTTTCTCTTTAATAATACATTTCTGTGAAAAGTAATTCTTAACTTTTTTTGGTTATGACCTCTTTGAGGATCTTAAGGAAATTATGTATGTATGTTTTCAGGTTTTTCATAGAACCTCTGAAGCCCTGATTTTCTCTTTTTTAAAATGGTATTGCTGATGATGGCTGTTTGTTTGGACTTCACTTACTATCATAATGTTAACTTCCTAGGGATAAATTCTGTCCGTTTAAAATTGTACTCTTAAAAAATATGTGAGTTTATAAATTGATCTTTGTTTGAACACAACCTATATAATAAAGAGCTCATGTGCTAATTAGACCGAACAGCAGAACGACTGTGCAGACGACTGTATGATCTTCCTGACAAAGCCAGGGCTGCCAGGGCCGAGCCTCTTGCACGAATTTTGTGCATCGGGCCTCTATACATACATAAGTAATTATTACTCCTATGCCCTTACATTTGTTTTCTTCTTTATGACTTTCCTTAACCACTCCTAATTCCTTCCTCCTATCATAACTCCATAGCCACGGTCCTCAAAATGTGTCCCTGAGGCTCTTTCAGGGGGTTTGCAAAGTCAATAGCTATTTTCATATTAATACCAAGACATATGTGTCTTTTTCCTCTTATTCTGTCTGGATAGTTGTTCTGCTGTTCGGTCTAATTAGTATATTAGTTCTTTATTATACAGGATGAGCAAATGGTGCAGTTTTATAGATATGTGCTAGTGCAGCACATCGACTGTAAAACAGTCATGGGGGCCAACTGTCTTCCATGAAAGAGATTTGTGAAAAAGTGACTGTCACTCTTCCAACTTGTGTTTTTTTTTTTATTTTGGACATTAGAGAGTATTTTATAAATTAAAAATGTTATTTTTGCTAACGCATCATGAATTTATTCGTTAATTTTAGATTAATAAATAAAATTTAAGTTCCTTTGTTCTAATTTTTAATATGGTAAATGTCATCAATAGATATAATTTATATAAACAAAGGCCTTTGGGGCGCCTCAAAAATTTCTATTCTTTAAAAAAAATATTTTTATTGATTTCAGAGAGGAAGGGAGAGGGAGAGAGAGAGATAGAAACATTAAAGATAAGAGAATCATCCATCTGCTGTCTCCTGCATAACCTCTACTGGGGATCAAGCCTGCAACCCAGACATGTTCCCTGACTGGGAATCAAACCATGACTTCCTGGTTCCTAGGTCGAAGCTCAACCACTGAGCCACACTGGCCGAGCTAAACTTCATTGTTTCTACCTTCTCCTTTAGCTTTAGTATTTTAGTAGAAAATGCTTAGAAGAATGTTTAATAGACAATGCTTTGATATTTGTAATAATTTAAACCTAATAACATATGGATGTCTATAAACCCATGAAATAAAATCCTCTATAATATAGAGAAGAAATAAATATCTTACCCCAAATCACTGTTCTTAGTATTTATCCCCTTTCAAAATAAATAGTAGTAGCAGGATTGACAGTCAACATTGTCGGTTATATTTATTGTTATACCCCAGAATGCGAAGAGAGCCTAGCTTGCGAAAGGCACTCAATAAATACTTGGCAAATTGATGCATCTGATGCTGTCTTTGCACTCATGTGACAGGTATTTAGTATTGGTTTTAGAAAAGCATGGATATCAGAGTCTCAAACCCAGGCTGACTCATGGCACCGTCATTTACTGTGACTCTGGGTCACATTGCTTAGTCCATCTCTGGATCTTAGCTTCCTCACTAGTTAAAACTGAGGAGTAATTTCTGTTTCCAAAAGAGTTTGTGAATATTAATTACATAACCTGTGGTGATTGTTAGGTACACAGCAAATAACTCAGTAAGTGTTAGTTCCCTTTTCCTCTCACTGGCTAGTGGGTAGTTTGTCCATGAAGCAGATATAAGAGGAACACACAGGACAAAGCTGCTTTTCTGCCTTTAGAGAATATTGCTGATGATGTGAGAGTGAAGCATTGTATCATAAAGTGATTTTTCTGCCCTTTCCTTTTTTCTACATAGCTTGTATTTAGCTTCAATGAAAAGCTTTTTAGCTTAGTAGTAAAGGATATTGAAGCCATGGATCCCAGCATCCTGAAGGGAGAGCAGGGGACAGGTAAAAGACAAAAGGTATGTTTTATTGATTATTTTTATTTGATAATTTCTATGATGTAAATTGTGCAGATTAATAGAATTTTCCTACCCATTCTCTTGCTCAGTGATTTCTTTCATATTATGCACTCTTTCTTTTATGATAGTAGGGAGAGAAAATTGCTTTTATAGCAAGCATTATTATTAAAATACTAGAAGCCTGGTGCACGAATTCATGCACAGGTGGGATCTCTTGGCCTGGCCAGTGATCCGGTGCGATCAAGGCCTGCTCACCTAGTCGTCCTCCCTATGGGAGGTTGGCCAGCCACAGGATGTTGGCTGTGGTAGCTCACTGACCACTTGGGGGAAGCTCCTGCATTGAGCATCTGCCCCCTGGTGGTCAGTGCTCATCATAGTGACTGGTCAACTGGTCGTAACAGTCGCTTAGGTTTTTATATATATTAGATGGCATAAAATACACTTATTTGCAGACCTACTAATAATTTGAAATTTGTAATCCTGGTTAAATACAGGTAATATGTATTGTAAATAAATAATAATAAGACAGGCATTATGAAAAAATATATTCATTGAAATAAAGAAAACAGGAATAATTAAAAGGTAGGTATGACAAAAGAAAATGAAATTAGGTGATAGTTGGAAGATTTGCTCTGCTCAGAGAGACGTCATTTCCTCCTTGTTTTTGACTTTGCTTTAAGAAGTCCAGAAGTCTGCTATAGACTATTAATTATTCTCTCTCTGCACAGATTGAACTAGGATTGGTTCTTGGAAATAGTCAAGTTGCATTTGAAAAAGCAGAAAATTCATCACTCAATCTTATTGGTAAGACAGTTTTTAGAAGATTCTGAATAACTCTGTTATATGTGACTCAACTACAGTGATTTTCAAGTGGGAAAGAGAATAGGGGCATCTCCCTTGAGAAAGCTTTTCACAAAATCACAATGAGCTAATGTAGTAACAGTTTAAAACCATCACTAGATCAGCATTGTCTAATAAAAATACAATGGGAGCCACATATGTAATTTTTAATCTCCTAGTAACCACACTATACATAAGGAAAAAGATACAGATAAAATTAATTTTTAAAGTTTTTATATTGAGATAAGTTTAGGCTTACAGAAGATTTGCAAAAGTAGTTCAGAATTTCTGGATAGCCTTTACCAACACCCTCTGATGTTACATCTTAAATAACCATAGTATGGTTACCAAAGCTAAATTATCATGGTTACATTGCTGCTAACTAAATATAGGCTTCACTAGTGTTTTATTATGTCCTTTTTCTCTTTCAGATTCTAATTCAGGACCCACATTGCATTTAGTTGTTTAGTCTCCATAATCTTCTCCAGTCTCTTGGCAGTTCCTCAGACTTTCATGGTCTTTTATGACCTTGAGGACTAGTCAGTTATTTTGTAGACTGTCCCTTACCTGATTGTATGTTAAGTGCAATACTAGTGTCACTTTGATTAGTGATGGAGTTAAATGATAAATGTGCAGGTAAATAAAGTCTTTACAACAGATTCATATTGTAGTCCTATTCTTTTATATTAGCCCCACTTTAAAAAGCAGATTGAACTTTAAGAAGTGTAACTCACCAGAATAATAATGCCATTAACTTTACAGAAGTTATTATTTTTTTATTAATTTAATAACTAAATTGATGTTTACTCCAATAGAAAGAGAATTTTCTTTGGTTGCATACTATCATATCCAAGGTTATTTAATTTTCTTGGAATGTGTAGCCTTTTTTTATTCATAAATTATTATTCCCTTCTATTGTTTTTCTTAATTATAAAGTAAAATATTTATTTTATAAAATATGGATAGACACCCAAACACAGCACACACAACTTTAAAAATTTCTAATTTTATTCTGTTTTATAATTTATTCTTACTGATTAACACATTTCAACCATCTTAATAAATACACATTTCAACATTAATTTTAATAACTATATATGTCATTTTATGGGTGTGGGATATATCAAAACCTATTATTTTAAAAATATATTTTATTTATTTCAGAAAGGGAAAGGGAGAAAGAGAGAGAGAAACATCAATGATGAAAGAATATCATTGACCAGCTGCCTCCTGCATACCCCTTACCCAGTATTGAGCCCTCACTCAGGCATGTGCCCTGATGGGGGAGTCAAACCGTGACCTCCTGGTTGAGCCATCCTGGCTGGACTCAAAAATCTCCTGTTACTGATCAACTATATTTCCACAGCGTATTTTATGTTTTCTACACTTTTTGTTATCTCAAAGGAATTGCATGACTTTCATACAGTGTGGATATTTCTAAGTAATTTCTGCGAAGGTGTGATTGATAGGTTTTTCCTTTTGGAAAATAAAATTGTGGTGATTTACCATACAGCAAGTTTGGCCACAAGAGGACAGTAGAGTGTAAGAAAAGTATTTTCCGTAGCTTTGTAAAGGAAATGTTAAGTCCACAAAACTCTAACCATAGAACTACTGTTTAAGATAAACTTTTTCTAATGCAACCTTTTCTTCCCTAATTTAATAAAACCTAAAATATTACTTTTTTATGTATAGTAATGTATTCCGAGGCACTTTTATTCTTTGTATTTGTGATAGTGAATGTGGTTCTCTGGAGTTACTTTAGGTGGCACTATAACATTTAAGTGAAATAATTTGTGTCTGAAAGAATTTGAAAACACGAATTTTGAAATCATTAAAGACTTTAGGATGATTTTAGACTTTGATGTACAAGTGAAGAAAAGCAAATAAGACACCAAACTTATTCAGTGCATCTTCCCAGGCTGGGGGGTTCATATACTCAATTATAAATTTAATCTAGATAAATACAAGTATTTTTAAATACACTTGCCTTAGGAGCCTTGAGGGACTGCTAGATTTCAGTTATATTTGTGGCAGCTGGTGTTGTCTTCATCAGATATGCACATGGTGTTTCTTCTAATCAACCAAATTAGTTAAATTGGTTAGGATTCCATGGATTGATTACAAACAGACTACAGCATGATTTTAGCTAGTCATTTTGAAAGTTTTTTACTGACCCTAAAGGGGGACCAGACAAAGTAGTTAAGATAGCAAAACTCGTTCTTATTAGAAAAACAGCTAAGAGCATGTTGTTCATCTTTGTATAAGGGTAGCCTTCCTTTGTTCATTGAGGATGCCCCATGAGCTCTGTCTTTTATACTTACTGATGAAGTTCTTGTTTCACTTTTGATTATCTTTGTTTAACATAGGCAAAGCTAAAACCAAGGAAAATCGCCAGTCTATCATCAATCCTGACTGGAACTTTGAAAAAATGGGAATAGGAGGTCTGGACAAGGAATTTTCAGATATTTTTCGACGAGCATTTGCTTCCCGAGTGTTTCCTCCAGAGATTGTGGAACAGATGGGTGAGTTTAAAAAGGAGAACTTGATAAAACCGTATATTGTTTTTAAAAATAAATGTCATGAAGTCTTTTTTCAGTTATGTTTTAAAATTATTCTTCAGACCTTCCAAAGTATTTTTCTCTTTTAACTTCTTCTAAAAAAATTTTTTCCCTAAAAAATCTTTGACAAGTTAGAAGTTTTAAAATTACATTTTAAATATATGAAGAAATCATAGAAACATTTGTGGCTTTGCTCTGCTTTTTAAATTTATTTATTCATTTATTTACTTATTCAGGTCTCTTTTTCTACTGTGCATATTTAGATATATCATTTTATTTAGTTATTTTAATGTTTTGCATAGGAAATATTTAAAAATTTCACCCGACTCTAAAGGTACACTATGAGTCAGATTTACCCTGCTGGATAATTACTATCTATTAGACTGTGGGCATTTTCTAATATTAGCTGCTGCTTTGTAGTGTGCTGTTGCATTACTTAATTAGTACATCTTCATACCTAGTAAATGGATACTTAGTATGTTTTTAAGTTTGATAAGTTTGATCCAATAAGACAAATGTAGGGTATTCGTAGGAGTTTCCATATTACATACAAAAAAATGCACTATTCATTTATCACTTTCTTCTTGAAGGTTTATTTAATTTATCTGTGTGAAGTGGCATTATTTGCCCTAGTGGAAATGCTGTCATGACTGTTTTCATATCCATATTATAAGTTGGATTGGAATGTGAGCCACAGAATACCTCAGAAAGGAATTTATAACATAACAGCTTCTGGCAGACTATTAGTACAAAAACAGTATCCAAAAAAACCTGGAGGAATACGAATATATTACTTCTCTCACCCCCATCATTCTTTATCTTTCAATTGCTACCGGGAGATAAAGTACATTCATAATGGTGGGGATAAGAACTGCTTTCTAGGCACTAGGGCTTGGTTCTATTAGCCTCCTATTGTTGGTAGCTTTTCTGCCTGGTCGCTCACTCTGATAAATTACAGGCGTAGCACACACCTGTTCACTGGGTAAAGGTGGAATTTGGAATTGGATTAAGAGAAAATGACAGAGACCCTCATCACCTGAGTTTCACACACCTTGAAATGGCAATAACATACTTTTTTATCTGAAAGATACAAAGGCCAACTCCATAAAAAACAATTTTAATTTGGAAAATAGTAAAAAGTATGATAGTTCACTGTCTTGGCAATGTATATTTTGAGGCATAATCCATAAAGCTTTTTGATCAAGATATGAAAATATTATTTAAGTATATTGTAAGTATAGGCAGAGATAAAGGGATTTCAAATGTTGTAATTTATTCTTGTAGAATATTTTTTCTGGATTTCAAGAGTGAGCTCTGATATAGAAAGAGTCTAATGATTCTGTTTCTTTGAGCATTATACTATCCAGCCAACAAGCAGAAGAATAACTGCTTCTGTAAAGTCGCAGAACTATATTATGAGTATTTTCTCATAATATAGTATGAGTATTTTAAACTATATTATGAGTATTTTCTCACCTTTGGACTCTATGGAGGATTCAGCTATTCAGACACTATAGTTTTGTGTTTGTGCATTATCTAAACTCTGCTCATTGGGGCTTCTGTCTGAGTTAGGTAGTTCATAAATAAGTAAAACTCATATTGGTTGATTTGTGATTTTGCCAGCTGTCAAAGAATTTGAAATTAAACCAGAACAGAGACAGTTAGTTTAGTCTGTGTTTCTGCAACCCATATTGAAACCAATTAAATTATAATAGTATGCTTTTGTTTTTATTAACATGCCTTTTGACTAAGGACCATGGATTTGAATTTTGTTTGTGAGTGCTACTATCCAAAGCTCTTTTTGGATACTTATTTTTCTAATATTTTTACACTAATTTAATTAGACAAAAAAAAAAGTTCTTTTGGTTTTTGTTTTCTTGTTTGTTTTTAAGTAATATATCTCTTCTCTTCATGGCTTTTTCCCGTCAAGAAGCATATGCTATAAATTTGATTTAAACAAGGTAAATATAAAGCTACCTTGGCTTTTGAGCTGATTGAAAGACATTGTCTTTATTCTGAATAAAGATTTTCAGTGTCCTAAAGCTACTTATTTTAATGTTAAAATGGCTGTGAAATAATTCTCTTGCTATGCATGTGCCATTCCCTATTTTCCAATAGAGGCTTCTTTTTTACTTTTAATTGTGAGGGCTTATTGCACTCCAAGAACAGTGTCGTTATAAAGTTCTCATTAGGCGGTGGTAAAGGTATATAAAAATACAAATTGCTCCTTTTAGATATAATATAAAATAATGCTATCTAAGTCCTCCTTAAATCAACTAAGTCCTTCTTATATGTGTTCTTTTACCCTGCCAGGTAAAAACAAAATTGGTTGATTCTTTTGCTTACTCTTGGTTAACTAAATAGATAAACCTGTATCTATTAAACCTGTATCTGATAAACCTTGCGGGATCCAGTTGGGCACTGGGTATGATTAATTAAATCAATTCAAATGAAAAAAATGATTAGAAAAGAATAATTATGGGGCTGTTTTGTTTAGATTTAAGCAGAGAACTTTTTTTACTTTTGGCTTGAGACCAAATCATTATCTTTACCATGAAGTCTAGAGTTATGTCTACTTTGCAAACAGGAATCTTAACTAAATGGATCTTTTTGCCTGTACATACATCAAAGTTGGAAGCTCAAAAAGTGATAAATTTAGAATTCTATTGTGTCATGTTTATGAGACTGATAATTATGCTCCTAGGTAATATAGTTCTTTCTTTTTTGCTTGTAAAACTTCATGTTTCTTTTAACATTGAAAATATAGTTTAGATACATGCAGAATGTTGCTGATGAGATGTAGGAAGACAAAAGGACTAACCAGAGAGAGACACACAGTTATGAACAAAATTGGGGATCAGATGAGGTAATATACATGAAATACAGGATGGGGCAAAATTAGGTTTATAGTTATGAGTACGCAAAACAGTTTATTCTTGCATTATTTTTTATTAATTGTATTATTTTTCATATGAGCAACTGCAAAACCTACTGTTATGTTAGTTTCCAATCTTTTAGTTTCTCTCTTGAAGTACTTTCAATTATGTAATATATACCTTGCTGTTTTTGTTATAATATTTTTATAGAATTCTAATTAAGGAATGCCTGAAAGGAGAAAGGAAGTCACTTACCGTTCTACAGACAGAGGAAGAAAGGCCATGTGTAGAAATAGGAAAAGGGATTATTTAGAGGGAATATCAGTTTTGTTTTGTTGTTGTTTTCATCAGTGTAACTATGTACATTTTCCTTGTCTGTAGCAGTTAGACTCACCCAAACCCCCGCAGGGCAGTTCTTCCTTGGAAGTAAATAAAGCATTCACAAGAAAACTAGTCCTATACCTTGCATTTAGTGAATACCAAATAATTATTTATTCAGAATATCCTCCAGGTCCTTTAATGATGGATGTTTAGTTACTAATGACCTTAAATCCTATTTTGTGGGATAATAGAAACACCTTTTGAGTGCCAGGGTAGAAATCTGGGCATCAAGAACCAGTATGTGGAAGTACAGGTGAATAAACTCAACAGCTGATTGCCGTCCTTGAGAATACTCAGATGTCAACTGAACATATACATTTGCCACATTTAGTCCTTTGCATGCGGTTTTGGAGAGAGCTCAAGATAAACAGTTGATTTCCTCAGTTCTCATTGTAGCCCTTTTGTTGGCAAAGATAGTTTCTGCAAAGAAACCTCATTTTTCAGCACCCTTGACAATTACCTCTAACCTGTAAATGTCAGAGAGGGAAAACACACACACACAAATCTTGTTCAAAGAACAGTGGAATAATTGTTAAAGAATTAGCATCCCTTAATGTAATTTTAGGACTAGGTTCACATGTATCCATGGAAAGGGGCTTTGGTAGAAGTTACCCATTTTAGAGCTAGAAGGAAAAGGGTGTAGAGGCACTAAATCTTTAAGCCTCATACTGTCCTTTGGTAGATCTAAACCTTGTAGATATCCAGGCCACCAAGTGGGGAGGAAAGCCACTTGTTATGATCTTGTGCCCCATTCTTCCAAACAGACAGAGTTTGGTCCCCTTTCCTCTGTGCCTCCCACTCTAAGCCCACTTTCAATCTGTATTTTTAAGGTTTCTTTTGAAATTCTAGAGGAAAGCAACTCTTTTCTGCTATCATATGTGAGACTGCAGTTACTCTATGAAGTAAAACTGCTGAGAGATAAGGAGCCTTTCAATCACATGCAGACATCTTTCAGATGCTAAGAACAGTGCAAATAAAATAGAGTGGAAGAAAGAGCGCTAAGGTTTTGAACATGCCATATTAGGGAGAGAGGGAGTTCTTGCTAAGATTAACATAAACATTGACACTCTTAAAATGCATTTTCACACCCCCACTCATGAGCAGAGATTGCAATTTAAATGGGGGTTAAGACATCTAGCCGAACTCCAGGGCTCTGTAAAAGGAACCCTAAGGCTAAAGAGCTTATCTGAAATTTGAAAAAAAGAAGAAAAAAATGAAGCTTTCTGACATTCATCTTTCCCCTTGTATTAGTCATAACTTGCTTTTCAGCTATATTTTAGGTTTTGAATGCCAACCTGACATCTGTTCAAGTCTGCCTGTAATTTATTAGGAAAGCAAAAGAAAGCAATTGCTCGCTGGTTAGAGATGCAAAACTTCCCCCGTCTGGTTTTCCACAAAGAACTCATAGATGATACTTGGATATGAGGAATGTAACAGTTTAATAATTTACTAATTCTAATTTCAGGTTGGGAAATGTATAAAGTGTTGTGTTTTGTTTTGTTTTTAATTAGAAGAAAATGGCTTATGACCATGTGGTTTTCAAAATCTCTGCAGTAGAATTTAGAGATCAAGCATACATTCTAAAAAAAAAAAAAAAAATACTATTGATACCTTTCTATAAATTTAAATTCTTAACCTTGAATTAATTTTCCCATTAGTTTTAATTTTTAAAAGTTGAATTTACTTACACTTGAATAGAAATAATGTGGCTGTGCCTATATCTCAGAATCAAATTATATGCATATGCAGCTGGCATTTTTTTATTTATAGACAAATTTTAGAGAAAAATCTTTTTGGGATGCAGAATTGTCTATAGTGTCACCAATGGATTAGACTGGCAACTACAGTTGAGTTATGTATAGACCAATAATTTGGTCACTATAAAGTTGAAGTCTTAAGTTTGAACCTAGTAAATAAATGATTAAATAAACTGTGCTATGTTCTCCTATCCTCATTTTGGAGTACAGTGGAGCAAATCTTAAAGTGATATAGCTCTAAATACACAGATATATTGTTTTATGAAAAAAAACCACATAAATGTAAATGCATTATAAAAGTCTCTACAGACACAGGCTGAATTGAAAAAAAAAAAGTTGTTTACTTCTGTGAAAAGGAAGTTAGGGTGGGAAATAAAGGAGAGATTTTTATTCTTTTACTTCGAGACCTCTGATATTAGATTTCTACTTGGGTAATTAAAAACACAAACAAAAATATATTATAACAAGCAATTTCTCTCTCATGGTAGCTCCATTGTCAGCACAGCAAGGGACCAAGACATTGATGGCTATTTCTTACAGATGCAGAAAACTATGGCCCAAGGTCACCAAGCAAATCACAGGCAGAACTGGTACTAGAACTTGGTTCTCCTGGCTCAGGAACCCCCAAGCAAAAGGAAATTATTTACTAAGTTTGTACAAATAGTAAGTTACCAGAGCTTAGACTGGAAACCAGGGATGTCTGGTTTCAGAGTCTGTATTCTAACTGCCTCTCCAGATACTGAAAGATGAAGCTAAGAATCGAGTAGTCAGGAAAGCCTTGAATTTTATGTCAAAGAATATCCTATGAAGATATTGTTCCACTTTTGCCTTTATTTCCCTAATTATCAGATATTTACAAAGCTTTTCATATATAAAGGTTCTGAGAACTTAGCCATAATAGGTTTGGGGTATGAAAAGGAAGAGAGGAATTATGAAAACACTGAAGGTCTATAGTTCTGGTCTCACCCCCTACCATTTTCTATATGCACTTACTAGTATAAATGACAACCTTAGCATTCAGAAGTTATTCAGTACTTTAGTAATTTGCTAGAATTCTACATAGTGAATGTATATAGAGGTAGTTATAAATACAGAAATCTGATCTTTGTATTTAGCTGCCAGACAAAACAATTGATTTTCCTCTGCTAAATAGTTAAACCACCTCCTCCTCCTTTGTCTTTCTTCTCCTTTACTCCTCCCTTCTTCTTTTTAAGATTAGAGGCATTTTCCAAAACCTCAGATTTTTGCCAAGGCAGTGAGAACACTGATTGAAAGCATAAAGATCTCTTTATCTGTTCAGGTTTTAAACTTTGAGTAGAGAAACTGTCTTAATTGGGATTTTTTAATTTTCTTATTTCTGGCAGTTTTTCTGGAACTTGAAGATGGCAAAAATCAGTACCTTGTCCTTGAGTAAGAAGTCTAAGTACTCAATATATGAGAGTGAATGAACTCTATAAGACACTAAGGTTTTATAAATAAGTTGCTTTTCTAGTAATCTGATGTATTCAAATTGTCATGAGTTCAAGAGACATGAAGAGTTGGTGGTAGGACTGTAATGTCTAATAATTCTAGCCCACTTCTTTTTTTTTTTTTTTTTAAATATATTTTATTGATTTTGTACAGAGAGGAAGGAAGAGAGATAGAGAGTTAGAAACATCGATGAGAGAGAGTCATCGATCAGCTGCCTCTTGCACACCCCCTACTGAGGATATGCCCGCAACCAAGGTACATGCCCTTGACCGGAATCGAACCCGGGACCTTTCATTCCCCAAGCCGACGCTCTATCCACTGAGCCAAACCGGTTTCGGCTAGCCCACTTTCTTCATGTGCTTTTTGATACCTCTCAGAAGCTCTGTTTTAAGCGAACTGTCAACTTAGAGATGGAACATACATGTTAAAATAAACTAATCATTGGAGAAAATGAGGAGATTGCTAAAGTAACTGAACATTGGTCTTCTGTTGCTCTAAGACTATTATTTTGTAAAAGACTTTCTAGTGTACAGATGCAGCTGTGTCCAACTAATTGGTATATAGCCAACATTTAGTTTTGTTTTTACTTTGTCACGGTGACCCGGCACTGACTGCTGAGGGGGCTACGGATCAGGCCCATAGAGAAGCCCAAAGAGAGAGGCAGGGTCTGATCCGAAGCCCTGTTGATCAGCTGTTGCCTCTCTTTCCGGGCTTTGCCAGCAGCTGCACCTTTGTTTTTCTCCATGCCTCTGCGGGGGGCTGCTGATCAGCCCTGCCTCTCTGGTCAGATCCGGAGATAGACCAGAGACACTGACTGGCATAGAAACTGACCAATCAAAACCAAATCTGGGTGGAACTGTGAGGAGCCAATGGCTGCCCAGAAGGTGGAGCTTTTGGTGCTGACTGGCATAGAAACTTACCAATCAGAACCAACTTGGCCTAGAGGGGTAGGCATTTGGGGGCAAGATCAGGCTGGCAGGGGAGGGCAGTTAGGGGTGATCAGGCAGGCAGGTGAGCAGTTAGGAGCCAGTGGATTGGAGTGGGTGCAGGCTGGGCTGAGGGAATGCCCCCCAACCCCCCGTTCACAAATTTTGTACACCAGGCCACTAGTGTGTGTGTGTGTGTGTGTGTGTGTGTGTGTGTGTGTGTGTATACTGTTGACCACTCTTGAAATTTCCTCTTTATTTGGTTTCTCTCACTGTAGGGATTTCAGATTTTCCTTTACTTTTCTGGCTGTCCCTTCTCAGTCTCTTTTGTGTCCTTTACCATGTTGGAGATCCTCAGGAGTCTCTCTAAGACCTATTCTTCCTCACTCTAATTATTTTCTCCAAAATTGATCACATGTATCTGTAGCTTCAATTAGTATCTTTTTTTTTTTTTTTTAAACATTCTTCATTGATTTTCCACAGAGAGTAAGGGAGAGAGATAGTCAGAAACATCAATCAGCTGCCTCCTGCACACCTCCTACTGGGGATGTGCCCTTGACCGGAATCGAACCTGGGACCTTTCAGTCCATAGGCCAATGCTCTATCCACTGAGCCAAACCAGTTAGGGCTAGTATCTTTATGTCTTTCACTCTCAAAGATGCATATTCTCTCTCAGTCTTGGTTTAGAGCTCTGGATATTTATCAGCATATGGCTATCTCATGATTACAAAGGAAGTTCAAAATTAAACTCATTTAACTGCCCCCATCGATCTTCCCTAAACATGCTTCTACCTTTGTATTGTCTATCTCAGGCAATGCTCTAGCCAAAAACTTTTCATAACTCCTCTGTTCCCCTCACCTCCCATTTCCAGTCAGTCACACAATAGACTGTCAGTGCTGCAGTCTCCTCAATATCTCAAATCTTCCCTGTTCTCTTCATCTCCCCCACCACTACCTTCCTTCAGGACACCATTATCTCTTGCCTGAATTGCTCCCTAAGCCTTCAGCCTTGCCCTTCTCTAATCCATTCTCCACACTGTAACTGGAGCGATTTTTATAAAAAGGCAAGTCTGATCCTGTCACTCCACGGGTTAAAACTCTTTAGTAGCTCTCCTTAACTCCTTCCATGGCTTACAAGCTCTATGTGGTCTGGCCTCTGCCAAACTTTCCCGTCTGTCAGCCTGTGCCCCTCCCCCATGCTCTTGGGTTCAGCCACTGCTCTGGGTTCCAGCCAGCCTGTGCTATTTTCAGGTCCTCTAATTTGCCACGCTACTGTTTCTTACCTGCTTCTATATCCAAGGTTGTTCATGCTCCATCTTTTTATCTAACTCCTCCCTTTAGGCTGCAGCTTTTTTCAGGGTGTTTTTGGCTTTAATGTTGTTCAGCTGTGTTCCAGTAATTCCATATATAATTCCATATATAAAAATATACACACACACACAAATTGTAATAATGCATAAGAGAACATATGGAATTAATATAATTGCTCATTACAGTTCTATATTCCAGACTTTTCTCCCCATGTCTGTACCCCTGGAGGAAGAAACCTTGCTCATTTTGTCACTAGTATATTTTCTGCTCCTGGCATGGTGCCTGCTCATACGAATTCTTAAGAAACGAATAAACGCCAAGAACTTGATTAGCCTCAGTTGTAGACCATTTAGACAGTTAGACCCACCTCCTGCCCTCAATATGCTTTCAGTGTATTTGGGAACAACACTATTATTTGCACATCCCAAAGTAGTGTCTGGTAAAACATAAAGCACACCGTGAACCAAGTAGCAAAGTAGGCAATATGGGGAAGCAGCAGATACGTTGAAGCAGTAAAGACTTGAGGCACATCCTTTATTTATTTATTTATTTTTTAAAAATATACACACACACACACATATATATTTAAATATATATATATATATATATATATATATATATATATATATATATAATTTTTTTTCCCCCAGAGAGGAGGGGAGAGGGAGGGAGAGAGAAACATCAATGATGAGAGAGAATCATTGATTGGCTGCCTCCAGCACGCCCCCTACTGGAGATCAAGCCCACAACCCTGGCATGTACACATACATGCACATGTGTATTTTCTATTTTACAAATTGTAAGAGTAATGCGTCCTCATAAAATAACTCATATATGCAGAGTGAAAATTGATATCTCCCTTCCTTTTACCCACCCCAATTTTACTCCCTCTCCTAGAGGTAATCACTGGAGTTTGGCAGGATTCTTTTCAGACCTCTTTCTAAGTATTTATAAACATATGTGTTTTTTACTCTGTGAGCTCTATAATGTATAGACTTATTTTTCTGTTTAAAGAGAATAACACAAGTCACCATTCTGTGACTTTTTTCTTAATGTATCATGAAAGAATATATTGATAACATTTTATCTTTCAAAAAGATAAACAGCATTAGCAAAATTCTATCTAAATAAGCCTTGTATTGGTAAATTAGTATCTCTCCCTCAGCATTAAGAAGACTCTTGGGCACAACAAGCAAAGCTGACTTTGAGTCAGCCGTTACCACTTGTCACTTGTATAGCCCTGGCCTTCTTAATACTTAGGGCCTTGGACCCTAAATTCTGTGAGCCTTGGTACCCCCACCTGCAAAGTTATTTTCCTTAAAAGTTTATTGTCAGGTTAGCATTAATGTGTATAAATTTTCTAACACTACCTGGCTCACTATCAAACGCTTTCTAGATGATATGTGATTGGTATTGTTATATTGCCAAAAGGCTCTATAGCTCTGTAGAAGTCAGAAATCTTTAATCCATTTATTTTAATCAAATGTTTAGATATATTCTCTTATCTTAGACTTTTATTGCTGTTGAAAACAGTTAACACACCTTATATTATGCTGTTTTGTAATTACCCGTTTGAACAGTGTTTGTTGATAAGGTAGTCAAGGGGACACTTGGAAATATTTTTTTTTTAAATTTGTGAACTCATACCTTGGCTGATTTATATTTACTTTTTATCACATTCCATCAGAGAGGAGCTGATAAATGTTCCACCACTTCTATAAATCTTGACAGTTTCTTATATGTGAAATATTGACTTGGAAAAACAACAACCATCTTGATAGACACAATAGAGAATAGGATGTTGGAGGAAGGGAAGTGAAAAAAAGAATGAGCAATAATCTTAGCAAAATGCTACCCAGAACTAAAAAAAAAAAAAATTATTTTGGAGAGTACTTCTCCCATGATTCATCAAGACTTTTCTCAGAGTTCAATCTGATTTGTTACTTGGAGCAATCTACCTTTGATAATATGTCCATAATTTAAATTTAAGACAAAGCAAAACCCTGCAAGAAACTTTTTAATAATTAACATTATATTCTTTCAGGTTTTTCAAAGAAGTTTGAGTAGACAGCAGTAAATCCCTTCTGTACCATTTTACTAATAGTGTAAAATTTGAGATTGAAAGTTACTATAGATAATGTATTCAATACTCAAGAAATTTATATGTGACTTTGAGTTCTTCACTAATACCTCTGGCTTTAAAACAGTATATTTTCTCTGGGCAAGTAATAGTTTTGAGTCCTATTTTTATTCCAGAATGACTGAAAACTGATATATAAAGACACACACATCTGTACCTTCTATACTGTCTATACTAGTACATGTATTTACTCGGATTTATTCACAATGATATAATTTTTTAGAAGTGCTTTGATTTTTAAAAAAAATCTATCTAGAATCCTGTCATGAGGGAGAAAACTTACCACGACTTAAATACCTTTTGATAATGAATGGTTACTATAGGATAAACCTATAATTAGTATGCTGCTAATCCACACATCAGATAGATTCAGTCAAATCTCAAATATACATAAGAGAATTATGCAAATTGCAGATTATTAGTGCATTCCAGGGACATATCCATGGTGATCTACAAGAATCTTATGTGGCAGTCCAGTTCTGCTAGTAACCACTTTTTTTTTTATTCCCATCCGAGGAGATGTGTGTTTGTTTTTTAAAGTGATTTTAGAGAGAGGAAGGGAGAGTGAGAAAGAGAAACATTGATGAGAGATAAAAACATTGATTGGCTGCCTCCTTCCTGTACACGCCTCAACCAGGGATTGAACTGGAAGCCTGGGTATGTGCTCTGACTGGGAATCAAACCCACCACCCTTCAGTGCACTGGACAATGCTCCAACCAGCTGATCCACACCGCCAGGGCTCCAGTAACCATTTGTTGAAAAGACTGTCTTTGCTCCATTGTACTGTTTTGCTCCTTTGACGAAGATCACTTGGCTATATTTATGTGTGCTTGTGTTTTTCAAATGCAGTCTTGAATATTCCTAATTTTTTTGTTTTGTTTTTTATATCATTTCTTTTTTCCCCCATAGCCTCAATAAATTATACTTAAACTATAGCAATAGCCTCCTTATTATCTTACTAGTCTTCAGTCTCCTTTATTCCCATCCTAGAATATTTCAAAGCGCACTTTACAAAACTATCTGGTTCAGTCAGAGAATATCAGACTGAATCTTTTATGTAAGGGATGATAAAAGTCATTTAGTTCACATACTTGTCTTTCATTTGAATTTCCTCTTCATATCTGCCGAATAACTTCTGCCAACTTGATTAAGCTAAGCTTGAATTCCTCCAGTGACAGGAAAATCATTCTCTCTGAATTCTGCAATCCAATTCTTTGGACAACTGGAGGTTTAAGTTGAATCTTCCTTAGTTAAGGTAGGATGGATATACTTATAGCTTCTACTACACGCTCCAGTTCTCCCCATAAGACCATACAGAACAAGGATCACCCTACTTCCCTATGGAAGCCCTTTGGGTTTGGGAAGATATTATTTTGTCCACAATAAACTCCCTGTAGATTCATCTTTTCCCTAAACTAAATCTCCAAACTTGGTTTGTTCCTCCAGCCAATCTTTTTGTAACTTGGTTTTTAGTCCTTTACCATTCTATTCATATTTCTCTGAACTTTAACATTTGTTTATATTCACGTTAAGTTGTGAAACCCAGAAATCAGTTTGAGTTCTGTAAGTGTGGTCCCCGTTTAAAATAGACCAGAAATATCCATCCTTTGTTCAAAACATCAGTCGTCTCTTACTGCAGACCGAAGTTACATTAGCATTTTTTACATCTACAGTCTATCTTGATTCATATTGAATTTACTGTTGAGTAACTCACAAAGACATATCTCTCCCAGTTGTACTCAAGTACAGGAATCTTACATTTACTCTTGATAACTTTTATCTTGTTAGAATAGCTCGTAGCTGTGTTACAACTACAACTTGTCGAGGAATAAAAAATGTTTTCTTACTAGCTTATGATTTGAGACTATAAAACATATAAACTAAATCAAATAAGAGCCTAAGGACTCTTAGAAAGCAATTTAATATAGTGTCAGTTGTAACTATGAATGATGTTTTCCAAAGTGTCCTCTGGCCTGCATTAGAATCACCTGGGGGTGGGCTTATTAAATATTCAGGTTCTTCAGCTCCACTATAGACTTAATGAATTTAAATTTCTAGGAGTGATGCCTGCAAATTTGCATTTTAACAAGCTCCATTGAATGTTGGTGCTTGTTAAAGTTTGACAACTACTACTGTAAGTATTGAAGAAGAGAATCCAAAAATGTGATCAGAGCTAGGTGGTATTCACAGTCAGATGTGTTCAGCATTAGGTGTCATTCATTAAGGAGCTGATTCCTGAGGAACAGAAGAACATGAACTGTTAGTATGAGTAGAAGTTTCAGGTATAGGAAAAGAAAGAATAAGTTATCTGCTAAAGATGACAAGATGTTGGTTAGTCTGAAGCAGAGGCCTTATAGAACAGCAAGTAAAATGAGCTTAAAGCTAAGAGATGGATGAAAAAAGAAGAAAGGAAAAGCTGTAAAATCTGACACCAATGAAGATACATACTGCCAGGTGGCAGCAAGGCAAGACCTGCTAATAGAAGCATGATCTTTGTCATCAAGAATTCACAAAGTACCACACCCTAGGAGGGAGTGTAAAAGGGTGGGGGTGTCAGCAAAGATTAGTTTGGAGAGTTGCTACACATACACCCGTCTTTAGTTCTAGACTATCTAATGAGAAGATCTATATGAAATCTCAGTTGACTAATTTGGGTATAGACCAATCAGGTGGTAGACATCTTGCACAGCTGCTTGGAGCTCCGGGCATAGGCCCTTCTCACTTCACTGTAACGGAACTCAAAGTACTCTTAGTAATTGACAGCTGGAGGGGCAACAGCAAGTCTCTACTAGACAAAACGATACCCAGTCAAGCTTATCAAAGATCTGACTGCTCAAATGAGGTCAGAAGTTGTGTTTTTAGTTTTAAGTATTTCCTTTCCTTAAAGATTTGATAAGTGCACAGCTATGCAAATGTAGATAATAACCTGATTTAGATGAGGATTGACTGTCTTTGAAACAAACAAACATTATGAGTTGATGGAAGTTATGCTCCAAGTCTTCATTGCTTGGCTGGAAAATTCAGAATTGTTTCTTAATTATATCATAGTACCAAAATGATAAATTGAATAGAACTAAATCACGATTCTAGGAGAAATTGGAATTAAAGATCAAATATTAATATTAATTTGTGATGGTATTTTCTTCAAGTGCATGCACTACTTAAAAAGAAGCATTCAGCCCTAACCAGTTTGACTCAGTGGATAGAGCATTGGCCTGCAGACTGAAAGGTCCTAGGTTCGATTCTAGTCAAGGGCATGCACCTTAGTTTTGGGCACATCCCCAGTAGGTGTGCAGGAAGCAGCTGATGTTTCTCTCTCATTGGTTTCTAACTCTCTATCCCTCTCTCTTTCTCTCTATAAAAAAAATCAATAAAATATGTTTTGTTTTGTTTTTAAAAAAAAGAAGCATTTTAATCTGGTTTGCATGACTGAAGAGACCGAATATGTCATGATTTGCCACTAGCCTCACTCTTTGGCAAACATCGTGAATCTCTGCATTTGAACTGGAAGCTATTTGGGATTTCCCTTTAAACCAGTTATTGCCCTAGCTGGTTTTGCTCAGTGGATAGAGTGCCAGCCTTCGGACTGAATGGTCCAGAGTTCAGTTTTGGTCAAGAGCACATGCCCGGTTGTGGGCTCGATCCCAAGTAGGGGGTGTGCAGGAGGCAGCCTATCAGTGTTTCTCTCATTATCGATGTTCTCTCTCCCTCTTCCTTTCTCTCTGAAATCAATAAAGTATATTTTTTAAATTTTCAAACATCAATTATCATTCAAAACCACTTCACATTTTCTCTCTTCATAGATCATGCTACCTACAAAATAAACTAAACACTCCTTATCCTGATGCTAATTTGAGATCACTTCTGATATATTATTCTGCTCACTCTTGTGTAAAATTAGCCTTAGCTCTCATTATTCCACTTTTGGATAACTAAAAGTTGACTGACAATTTTTCATCATTGCAGCTGGCCTCTGATAAAGTCTCAAGCAAAGAAAATTTTACTGCTTTCTAAGATACAAACTTGTCACTTTTTAGATAGTGTTTGGAAGATTGAAAATAGTAAAGATTACTGTTTATTCATTTTATTACAGAATTAAGGCTGTGTATTTTAAATGGAGCTATTTTAAGAAAAGAGGTTACAACTAGTGTAATAGATAAAAAATATTTTCATGTATCACTTTTATCAGAGGGGCTGGGTAAGTCTTATTATATTAGGTAAGGCCTTATTCCACTTAGACTTTTAGATCAGAAATCATTTCAAGCTATTTGTAGCACATTCTTGAAGTTTTCCTCACCAAAATTTGTATGATTTATAACCCCTCGATATCAACAACTGAGGCTCGAAACAGTAGTACACATTTTGTAAATTGTTGGGAGAATTGCTGATTCAGGTGAGAGAGTAGTAACTAGAAGTGAGATAAGGCATCTTATACTAATCTATCTCAAACTAAGAGGCAAAGGATGGGCTGTGGTAATCTAGCATTGCAAATACCCTTTTGGATGACATACCCAGAAATAGCCTCAGTGCATCCCAGTAGAACCAAGTCACCCCTGGTGAGTGCCAACAGAGCAGGGTGTGTGCTCCCTAAGAAACGGGAGTGACAGCTTTCTAATAACTGGCAGTTGGGGACTCTGAGAATGGGGGAGATAAGGAGAACTTTGGAAAAGAAATATACATATTATGATAGGACAGGCAGGGGGAAGATGATAGAAGGATGTGTACATGAGGAATTGATAATCATGGTAGCCTGGCTTTTATGAATGAGCTGCATATTGACCCTAAATGAGCTTGGAAAGCTTGAGAAATAGGTATGAATTGACTGCCTACTGCACAAAGAAGCAGGTAGGATTGAGACTGATAGTAATCTACCCAGAGGAAAGAAGGTAACCATGGAGAATTCCCAGTTTACCAAACACTAGTGAAGTCTTTGTGAAAATGATGTGATCTATATCTTTTACTGCTCATTTAATTTGGAGCTAGATGTTCATCAATGGAATGGGTACTATAGTTTGCAATATTTAAGTGATAATAGCATTAAAGTATTAAATGGCCACAGTAGTCACTCAGGAAAATAATTTTGTAAGCAAAATAGTGTTTTTCCCCCCCAAGCTTTACAGTCACTTAATAGTTCTAATTCTCACATGCCAGTTGGGAGTCTGGCTTCATTTCATCACTCCTTTACAACAAGAAAATAAAAATAAGCTAATGTTATTTACTGGGGATATGCCTGCAACCAAGGTACATGCCCTTGACCGGAATCGAACCCGGGACCTTACAGTCCCCAAGCCGACGCTCTATCCATTGAGCCAAACCGGTTTCGGCAAATAGCCAATATTTATGAGCTCTTACTAGGTGCTATGAAGAATGCTAAGTACTGTATGTTTAATCCTTATAATAATAACCGTTTGAGGTTGTTGCTGTTGTTACTCTTAGCTGGTAAATAGAAGAACCAGGATTTGAATCCAGGCAAGCTGACTTAAAAAGCCTTTACATAAGACCAAGTTTATTTAATACAAAAGAATGTCCTCTATTTTGAGATTATGTCCTTCTACCTTTTATTATTAAATACATTTTATATGAAGTGGTGGTGATAGATGTCAGGTTTGATTTGTTTGTTTAAGAAATCTTTACTTTGCAAATTAAAAACTGAGCAACTTAGTGACAGCATGTCTTCCTAGGGTGTTTTGTTTTCTTTCTTTTTTGTTTTGTTTTAAGTTCTTTTGCTAGTTTTTGATATCCAAGTTTGAGAGTCATTGGTCAGAAAGGTGGGGCTATTAGTAATTTTTAATGTTCTCTGGAGTTTTTCACTTGATTTATCCCTTAATACTTTTAATCCAATCAATCTTCCCTTATTTGGCACCTGACCGCAAATCATGATTTCTTCCTTTTGACAGGTATCTATTGTAAAGCATAATTAAAATGCAGCTTTGTGGTTCATATCCCATGGAATCATTAAACATAATTTATGACAAGGAGTCTAGAATGAGATACAAGCCTTATATTAAGTTCTTTACAGAATGTAGTCTTATAGTGAGGTTCATTAACTTAAATCTTTAGTAAACAATGACATTACCATTTGCTATGCTTATTTCTTTAGCATTTTATATTACTTGTGCCTTTAGTAATAGATATTACTTAATGATATATTAATAAACATTAATACTTTTCACTGTCAGTACCATTAGGAGAACAAAATGAAAGAGAACAAGAGTAGCCCTGCTAGCGAGGAATGAACAAGGGAGCCAGATAAAGACGTTGCTCGCTTGCTTTTCCTCACTGTAATCTTCCTTGTGTGATTTATTTATATGTTGGGTGACTTTGGTATCCTGCTAGTAATTTGTTCACTTTTTTGACTTCCTCATTTCTTTCACTCCTTCTCAGCCACCCCCTGTTTGGTCAGACCCAAGACTGCCATTACCAATAACCACTTCTGGAATTTCAGTTTTAAGCATCCTGCTTCTAGCCACCTTCCATTTGATCCTTGCTTACTTCTAGCATTCTTCCCAGGCCAGATCCATCAACTTTGATCCCATGGGGCCCTCCAGTTAATTTGCTCTGTCACTTCCCAACCTTTTTGTCCTCTCCTCCCTCTTTACCCAGCTTAGATTCCATGGTCTATCATGTTTAACTTCCTTGCACACACCCTTATTGGCCTCATCCTTTGTCTTCTATGTGTATCAAAGCCCCAAGTGTATCTCAGCTACTGCCTATTATGTATAAATAAGTACCCAGAATATTAAATATGGCTTAAGAAAAACCATGGTGTCCAATCACATTTTAAATTTACGAACCAAATCTCAGGTGGGCCGTTAGTATGTCTTGGAAGCAGTAGTTCCTGTATTTCTCTAGTCTAGTCAGTTTACTCTCCTACTCTTTGAGATAACTAGTTTCTCTCCACTCTTCTCAAACCTTCACCACTGCCTCTTCCCTTCTTCCATCTTCACCAGCAGCCAGTCACCTGCAACCTTTATTTCACTGAGAAAATAGAAGCAATCATCTCACCACCAAATGTAGCATTTGTTAAATGAATGAAATAATATGATATTCCAGGATTTCATTTACTCCTACATTCAAATGTAATTAGAAACTTAAATTCCAAAACTTATATATATATTTGTCCATTTTGGATAATGCTTTTCACTACCACCTTCCTTTATGTTGTATTAACCAAGACTTGTTAATATGTTTGTGCCTCATTCAAGTAAAATTAGTTATTTTTAAGAAGATGATCAACAGGAGCAGTTAGTAAAACAAGCAGTTAGGTAATTGAACACAGGAAATTAAAGAAGTAATGCAGTGTAACTATATTTGATTATACTATTAGTCCACAATGGTTCTTACTTATGTAAGCTGTTGTGGAAGAAAAAAAGATGGAAATGACTTAGAAATGAAAGTGAAAACCCCAAACTTTGTGGAAAATGGAGGAAAAATGTTGCCTACAAATCATGTAATAGTTTTAACCTCACACTTTGAATGAGATAATTAAATAATAGAATTGAGCTATAAATATGTTGATTTCAAATTAAATTAACTGAATATTGTTATTTATCTAGTGTTATTAAACTTCAAGATTACATTTTGAAAAGAGGAAATAATCAGCCAATCAGTTATTCTTTCTCATCATGATGTTTCTATCTCTCTCTCCCTCTCTCTCTTCCTTCTCTGAAATCAGTAAAAGTGCTTATGCCCTAGCTGGATTGGCTCAGTGGATAGAGCATCTGCCTAGGGTCTGAAGGGCCCAGGGTTCGATTCCAGTCAAGGGCACATGCCAAGATTGTAGGCTTGATCCCCAGTAGGGAGTGTGAAGGAGGCAGCTGACCCATGATTTTCTCTCATCATTAATGTTTCTATTTCTCTCTCCCTCTCCCTTCCTCTCTGAATTCAATAAAAATATATTTAAAAAAGAAAAAAGGTGATGAGACGGTTAAACCCAAAGAAGTCAAGATTCTTATGGCAGCTTTGATGACATTTATATTTGTAGAGTTGAGTAAGAATCTATACCTTACCCAGCAGTGTGAGTTGCTTATATAATTACAATAAAGAGGAGAGTCCCTCAGTGACCTGAATTTCATATGCTGAGTTCACTTGCCTAATGGCATCTGTCTGCTCAAGCATGTTTCCCCACACATCTTCCCAATTCCCCAATTCTTTCCAAACCTTTACCATGTTTCTTCACTTAGTAAACAGAACTCCACAGGCATCCCTCAGTTTATTTACTTCCTCTTCTCCAGTTCACTTGTCCCAGAAGAAGAGCTTCCCTTGCACTCGGTCTCCCTAAATCTGCCCTGTCTTTTGCCAGAGTTCCTGAAAGTGTCATCTGTTTGTTTCTACTTCTGCTCCTTGGCTTCTTTCTCATACCCATCCTAAAATGATCTGACCCGATCTAAGGCTCTTTGGCCAGATCAGCATGAGCTTCCTGATTTTTAAACGCAGTGTTCTTTTCCCAGTCCCATCCTCTCTGTCTGCAGCACGTGCCCCTGCTGTCACGCTCCTCAGCCTAACATTTCTTGTGTCTTTTCACGTGCCCAGAGCAGACATTCAAAAATATTGAACCAGTAGTTCTGATATATTTTCTGAGTTTTCAGCCTACATTTTTAAAAAAATATATTTTATTGATTTTGTACAGAGAGGAAGGGAGAGAGAGAGTTAGAAACATCGATGAGAGAGAGTCATCGATCAGCTGCCTCTTGCACACCCTCTATTGGAGATATGCCCGCAACTAAGGTACATGCCCTTGACCGGAATCGAACCCGGGACCCTTCAGTCCCCAAGCCAACGCTCTATCCATTGAGACAAACCGGTCTTGGCTCAGCCTACATTTTTAATGGATAATACTGCCTGAATCTCAAAATGCCTTACAGCCAAAAACAAAAATATGATTTCCTCTGCCCTCCTCTTGCTATCTTCTTGGTGGCCTTTTGAGGTTATCCTCATTTCATACATGTGAAGGTTACATACCTTAAGGTCACATCCTTGATGCCTCCTCTTTTATTTTCATTTGCTGTCTAAATTCTGGTTAATATCTCCCACATATTTCTTTCTTTTCCTACTATAGTTACCTACCACTATTGCCTCTTTTCACTATTGTCTCTTGTCTGGATTATTTCAGTAGTATATTAGGAGTTTTAAATTTGGATTTCATGCATAGACCCTCAAGGGACCTAAAAATACCCTCAAAATTATATAAATTTTTTTGTACATATGCATTTTTGGGGGGAGGTACATTAAACTATTCCATGGGAAAGAAAGAGATAGAATGAGAGACTATGATAATTTAAAGAAGTAAGTTTCACTGATTGTTCTTTGCCTGCCCTTTGCTATTTAGTTCTCTAACCCAGGGCACTGATCTCTCAGTAGTGAGGGGTCATGTAAGGCATAGGAAAGTAATAGCAATCAGTACAGCTTAGCAGTCAGACAGCCCAGCAGCCAGAGATCAGAGGTTCTCCAACATCAGAACCATGCTTTAATCTCCTGGAGAAGCTCAGGAGAAAGATGGGGCATCCGCAGGGGCATCAGTATGGATGTGTCCTCCTGAGCTCTCTGGTCCCATTTGTTCATGTGCTTCCAAATGGAGGGATATTCAAAACTTAATCGGTGAAAATCCAGAGCTAGCCAGTGAGGCAGTGTCCCCAGAAAAAAAGGTTAAGAACATCTCTTCAACTAGACTTCCACCCTCTCCCTCTTTGTTTGCTAGTCCTTCCTCCAATTACCGCCAGGCTTAGTTTTTAAGCACATATCTTATTATGCACCTTCCTTGGTTATAAAAACCTCAGGGTTTTTACAAAACATATTAAGAGCTCCTAGGCATGTTGTCAAGGCCTATGGTAGTTGGGAGCCTGTCACACTCATTTCCAGGCACTCCCCTCTCCCCACCTCTAAGGCTGAGCCACAACAGGTTACTACTAGCTGTTTGTTGTTGTTGTTTTAATATTTTTATTGATTTCAGAGAGGAAGGGAGAGGGGGAGAGAGAGATAGAAACATCAATGATGAGGATCATTGATCAGCTGCCTCCTGTACGCACCCCACTGGGGATCAAGCCTCTAACCCTAGCATTTGCCCTTGATTGGAATAGAACCTGGGACCCTCCAGTCCACAGGTCAACACTTTATCCACTGAGCCAACCCATCTAGGGCACTCCTGGCTGTTTTGAGAGGACAGTTACCTATGTCTATGCCTCTGTGTCTTTGATCATTCCAGTCTCTCTTTTAAAGGTTCCATTTCCTCTCCATTGCCCAGCCTTGAACCTCTTCCCCTATGTACATCCCTAATTTTCTGCTATCACCCTGACAGAATCAAGTCTCTCTTGGCTAAGTTCCAAAACATTTTATACACATCTCTGATAATGTCATATTATATTGTAGATAACTTTTTAAAATTTCTGTCTATCCTACTAAACCTGGAATGCTCTGTAGGTAGGAATGGCCTTTTTCTTGTTTGTATCCCTAACATCTATAATAGTTTCGTGCATAGTCCAAACAGGAGCTTAATACATTTTTGTTGAATGGAATTATTTTTGAAAAATTTTTATGACTCATTTAAAATTAGGGACCACTACTTATTTAATAAGTCAGAACAACTTATAATAATAATGGTAATAACAAAGTCTCATTTCCACTGCTTGTTTAAGTAATTGCTTTCTTTGTGGTAGTGGATTTTGAAAATCTTCATATGTCAGTGTATATTTTTGATGTGCTTTCTTGAGATCCTAAAAGAATTATAGTTCTCGAGACCGGTTTGGCTCAATGGATAGAGCGTCGGCTTGGGGACTGAAGGGTCCCGGGTTCGATTCCGGTCAATGGCATGTACCTTGGTTGCAGGCATATCCCCAGTAGGGGGTGTGCAAGAGGCAGCTGATCGATGACTCTCTCTCATCGATGTTTCTAACTATCTATCTCTCTCCCTTCCTCTCTGTACAAAATCAATAAAATATATATTTTTTTAAAAAAAAAAAAAAAAAAGAATTATAGTTCTAATGCAGACTAGAGTTTCCGTGACATCCGTTGATGTTACATTGAATAGAGTCTGTCATTTCAGAAATCTGTATTATCCTCCTCCTATATAATAAAAGGGTAATATGCAAATTGACCTAAGGGCAGAATGACCAGTCCCTCTAATGCTCAATGCAGGAGCTGCCCTCTGGTGGTCAGTGCATTCCTACAGGGTGAGTGCCTCTCACCCAGAAGCCCAGAAGCCAGCTCATGCCTGGTGCAGCAGCAGTGGCAGGGAGCAAGCCTAAGTCGTCAGTCGGACATCCCCCGAGGACTCCTGGACTGCAAGAGGGCACAGGCCAAGCCAAGGGAACCCCAGTGCAGGAATCTTGTGCACCAGGCCTCTAGTATATAATAAATTCCATGGAAATGTGTTTTATCTCCCTCAAACTTCAGGGTACTATTTTGTGAATTACTTAGTTATTTTATAAAATCTGGGTCAATTTAATTCAAAACATATTAAATTGAGTATTTTCCATGTACAAAAACAGAGTTATGGTGTTAAGACTAGTATTTATCATGTAGTTTGTTTTGCTAAGTTTGCAAAGTCCCTATCATTGCAATTATGTTTTTTAGGTAATTTAATTCAGCTATGTTATTTTACACTGTTCCATAAATTAAGAGCTTTAAACAAAAATTTTAAAAGGGTCTTTTCTCCCTCATTTTCTTTGCGGTTTTTTTTTTTGTTTGTTTGTTTGTTTGTTTTAAAGGAATCCATAATTTACTTATTCAGCCATTTATTGAGTACATATTATGTGTTAGGCTCTAGGCTGCATGTCTGCAATTCAGGATTGATGAGACAGTAACTACCCTTGAATAATGGAGAAGAAGGTACATATACAAATAATTGGAATTTAAAGAGGAAGGAAACTCATCCTTTAGGAGCCAATGTTGATGTTGAGAATGGATGTGTCTGCAGATAAATTTGTAGATACGGAATCAGGAAGCTAAAGGGAGTCCACAGTCTTTTTCTTTTAAATATGTGAAGTAGGAATGTAGATCATCTTTAAGAATTAATGGCATGGGGAGCACTTGAGAAGAGAAGAACAGTGAATATCTGAATAATTACTAAGGGGAATGGGAGACAACTCACAAAAGCAAGTAAAGGATGGCATGCTGGACTGAGAAAGCAGTGAGAGTAGAACTTAAATTGGATGGGATGAAATTCTGAGGATATCAGCCAGTGGTATATTTCATGACTGTGCCCTGTGACCAGTGTGTAGGTGCAGTAAATCCATATTGTGTTCAGGGCTTATGGGATGGGTGTTCCAGGAATATAAGAAGGCCAATGAGTTGAGAATCCTTGGGAGAAAAAAAAGTATGGCTTAATATGGAAGGAAGTATGGTTAGGGGGAAGTTGATAAATTTGGAGAAAGTTAAGAAAGTGGAGATGAGGACAAGGCCTGGTACTTTGTAGGTACGCAGCAAATCTTCATTTTCTTTCTGGCTCTCCTCTCCTGTACCTGTTTCATCACTACTGTCACTTGCCTCTGCAGGTGTTTTATAAATAGGAATAGCTTCACATCATGATGGTAGCAGTTGGAGGGGAAGATTAGGAGGCAGGTTCCAAAGTCCTTATCAAATGTGTCCCAGTCACTTGGATGCTGTAGCACTTGGTGGTATTGACCTCTAGGAGAAGCTCAAGGCTTCCCCCTCATCTCCCTGCAACTCATGTTTGAAGGGTGGGTTAAGGGCCAAGACATTTTATTAGGCTTGGGTTCTTTTTATTTTTATTTATTTTTATTTTTTGGCCATGGTTCTTAAGACAGGAATTTGCTCTGTGATGAGAGGATTAAGACAAAGGTTTCCACTAAGGTCCCCTAGTCTCTATAAGCACAGCCGTTACCATAAGCACAGATCTCATTACTTTCAGAGATTTAAAAGGGAGTCAGTCCTTTTTGACATAATGATAGAAGTAATGAACTTACTGGCAATCCAAAGGGTCTTCCTCCTCAGAATGTAAAATTTATAGGAGAGCTGGTTATAGCTTGTGATTTCTCTTATGTGGGTTATTACATGTATTGTCATCATTGAAAACATAATATATATATATTCCATTTCCAGAAATTTTCTTTTTCACCCACACTTCTGAGTGTTAACACTGAAATCTAATAATTTTTTATTTCACAGTGTGCTTTTGGTGTAGGAGAAATAAAAAACTCACTTTAAAAAAAGTCATGCATCTGAACTGTGAAACTGCTAGAAATGTGAAAATTCCAAGAGTGAGTAAACAGAAACCACAGGTCATCCTAATCTTAAGAAATGGAGTAAATGCTCATGTAGAGTTGTCTAAAGAAATCCTGGGACACCTAGATTATTATTCTTGTTATTTTCTATTAATGATACCTCTAAGGCATTTAGCAATGCTTGCCTTGAAAAGAAGTTTCCTTTGGAACTTCATCTGGGTGGCTCTGAGAAAGCATGTGCCTTACTTGGCATTAATCACGTGAAATAGAACATTTAACTTTATCCACAAAGTCTATAATATCTATCTGGATCCTATGGATTGCTCTATGCCATCCAACGCACACATGTTTGCCCTTTCTGCAAGTGCTTGTATTGACAGGTAACCTATAATTTCAATGACTAAGATAGAGTTTCCATAGCTTACTGTATCATAGAGATTTGTGTTAGGTTAAATTAACAAAAAAAACAAAAACAAACTAGATTTCCCCCTCTACCCCTGACTTTAAAGTAAAGAATAATAAAAAAATAAGTAATAGTTCCTAATTAGGTATTTAGTTTAAAGAGAGAGAGTTAAAAGTATTTGTTCTAAATGATAGCTCAAATAATACTTTTCCAACGACCTTTAATTGGCAGCTTCCTCTGAAAATATTGGTATTGGTATAGGAATTGTTTCTGAATTGGGGGGCGGCGGGGGGGGGGGGGGGGGGGCAGTACCAGGAGCTTCACTTATTCATTCTTGTTCTATTCATGACACCTGGCTATCAATGTATGTTAATGGAATCATTGTACTTTTTATTACATGCATATGAAAAAGAAAGAAAACTTTGCTTTAGCTGTCTTACTTGGATTTTAGTTAGTTGACATAAGATTATTTTCTTTTCCTTTTTAGGTTGCAAACATGTTAAAGGCATCCTGTTATATGGGCCCCCAGGTTGTGGTAAGACTCTCTTGGCTCGACAGATTGGCAAGATGTTGAATGCAAGAGAGCCCAAAGTGGTCAATGGGCCAGAAATTCTTAACAAATACGTGGGAGAATCAGAAGCTAACATTCGTAAACTCTTTGCTGATGCTGAAGAGGAGCAAAGGAGGGTAATGTTAATATAACTATATTTCAGTAAAAGTTTACGAATTTATAGGATGAATGAAACTCAGCGTTATGGTGGAAAACTTGTTAGAACGGTCTATATTTTTAAAAACTTGAAGCTAAAGTTTATTTAGTACCAAGTTATGTCACTCAACCAGGATTATGGGGATTTACATGATGTCATTACCCACATGTTCATAATACAAAGATAGATGATTGTATAAGCCAAAAGTTTTACAAAAACAAATCATGAATATATTTTCAGGTGACACTTTTATTCCACATTACTTCCAGAGACTTGAACTCATCCTTTGGAAAGAGAGGAATTAAATCTATAAAGAGGAATTATGTGTATGTTAGGTCCATGTGCAGAAAACTAGCTTACTTCCCAATGAGTCTGCTCAGTTGTAGAGTGACAGGTATGAGTTGATAGGTCCCAGAGGCAAGCTTGATTTGAGTCTTAGAAAAATAATAAAATTAATTAAAAATAAAACCAGAGTTTACTATGTGGTGGTTAATTTTATGTGTCAATTTGTCTAGGCCTCAGGGTGCCAAGACATTTGGTTATACATTATTCTGAGTGCGTCTGTGGGAATATTTCTGGATGAGATTATCATTTGAATCAGTAGACTGAGTAATGCAATTGTCCTCCCTAATATGGGTGGCCTACCCAATCAGCTGAAGGCCTGAATAGAATAGAAATATCTTTAGATCTTGGGACTTGTCATTCACCATCATTGTGTTAGCTAATTCCTTATAATTAATCTCTCTATTGCTAGCTAGCTAGCTGGATTGATAAATAGATATCTAGATCTCTATCTAGATATTTAGATCTACATACTATATATCTGTATATTTTCAGGTGACTAATAGGGTGGATCTTGGTTCTATTACACTAGAAACCCAAACTAATCTACTAATATTTGTTACATTGGTAGAGTGTTTAAAAATAATGCCATGGGATTTTGTTTCTGGCAATATAGTAGACTAGGCAACTTGAAACTTTCCTTTTACAAACACCTTCATATCCTGGGTAAAATATAAAAAATCATTTTAAATACATCACTGTGCTCTCAGGAAAGAAAATGAAATCTTCAGAAATGTAAAGAAAACTGAACATTTGAATGATAAAGATAGGAGCTGAAGCTTTGGTTTTGGTAATATAGGAGTTTGGTAATATACTGAGAGCAGAAAATGAGTCCTTGAACCCACTTAAAGTATGGATTAAGAACTGGAACCTTCAAAGGGATTGTATTCTCAATGAAAAGAATTATCTTAAAGGTATTTATCTACCAACACAGAGAAATAAAAACATTTAACAACCTGGGGTCTGAAGTAGGAGCTAAGGAATCTCTCATGGCCATTCTAAACTGTGAATCCTTGACTTATGCTTATGATTTAAACACAAAACAGCAGCAACAACAACAACAGAAACCATTCCATCTGTGATCTGGAGTCCCCAAGCTGAGAAAATAATTTGAAAATGAATCCTTGGCTAATGATACCATAGGGCTGTTAGATATGAGCAGACCCCAAGGAATGCTCCAATAGCCAAGGCCATAAGAGCTTCTCATAGGGGAAGCTAAAATAGTTTCAATAAATAGAAAATATTATCAAAATTTAAAGCTCAGCAACCAGGTTAAACATAAGCCAGTAGTTTCAGCTGAAGAAAGAAGTGACAAACAGGAGAATAAGATCTAAAAAAAATCATCCAGAATGTAGCACAGAGATGAAGGGGAAATATGAAAGAGAAATGGAGATAACAAAGTTAAAGTGCAAACTCCAAATAAAGTAGTATAGAAGCAATATTCAAAGATAGAATCTCTTGAGAATTTTCTAGAATGTTGGAATAGAATAATATAGCTTAGATTTATAAAAAGATCCAGTGGACCCATATGGTAATTGCCAGATAGAATGAGTGTTATTTTATTTTTTTAAATATATTTTCCTTTTTGGTCTCTGCAAGACTTCCAAGAAAAAAACTCATGAGATATCAATCTTTATAAATAAACTTGCAGACAGTTTAAATATGACACAGTTAATGATAATGTTGAGTTGGCAGAGAATTTCTAAGTAGGGAATTTCATAGCCAGCCTTTTCAGTTATAACTTTCTCAAGTCTTACGTCCAGAAATGGCTTGGTATACTCAGCTAATGAACCCATGGAGGGTATACGTGTGTTACATAATAAAGAAAAGCATCACCTCTGTGATTTTGGACAATCCGGGCTGACGGAGATGAGCACTTGCATATAGGTCAAACAAGTTAAATATAGAACTGTGGTTTTCAAAAGCTGTTGCCAGGAGCTCAATAGCATCAGCTCTGTTTCTATGCGGGAATACTTTTCAGATGGTAAGAACAGAACTAAAAGCCAGCAAGTTGAAGAGAATTGCATTATGGAAATTCAAACTCTTTGGTAAAGGGTTTATTGACAATTCAGCTACATTAATCTGTAGCTGAATCATCAGTTTGACATCTTTCTTACCTGACTCCTAATTTATTGCAATAAGAATTTGGCTTTATTTAAATAACACACCTGTAAAAGTTGATGTTATACTGACGAGGTTGGGGGGAAGGGACCTGATGACAGGTCACAAGATTAGTAAGGTTCTGAAAAGGTCAGAATTGTACTGAATTATGTTTAGGACAGATTGTTCCTGTGATCATTTAATCAAACACAGTGTTCTTATTGTCTCTGACTTCCCTTTCCACAGAAATGATATTTGAGGTTGGCCTGAGAAGGAAGTCATGATTCCATTGGCAACATAAGGCACATTGACAGCAAAATTCATACATTATAGCAGCTGTTTGTTTCATGCTCTATTGGTAGACAACCTTGAATAAAAATCTTATAAAAATAATGTAGCATCACAGTTTTTCAGTCATAAACAGGAAAGTCCTTGTTTTGTACCAAGGACAGCAAGAATTAATACCCTATATAGAAGTGTTTGGTAATGCTAAGATTGTAGTTCCAATTCCTCCTTCTCAGTCCTTTCTACAAATGGAAAGATGAATAGTTTTTGGTGTTTAATTTTTTTGATCAGCAAGCTATCATTTAGCATCAGATATCTGTTCAATAAATATGATGTTAAAAAATTACTTTTTTCAAATTTGAATTTACTTTTTAAAACATTGGTGGAAGGAGAACAATTTGTGAGTAATGTGTTTCTATTTATTATTCTGAAGTAGTATAGACTTTCTTCCAGTATACAGTTTTATGAATTTTGGTATATATAGTTTTATGTAACCACCACTAAAATCTAGATACAGAACATTTACATCACCCCAAAATAATTCCCTCAGGTTGTCCCTTCATGGTCACTCTCCCTGTGCTAACAGCTCCTGGTAACTACTGATCTGTTCTCCATCCCTATAGTTTTGTCTTTTCAAGAATCCTATATAATAAAGAGGTAATATGCAAATTAACCCTCATGCCCTCACAAGGTGGCTGCCTATAACCAAGCCGGCAGAGGAGTTAGTGAGGGACAACCAAATGACTGAAAAAGCAGGCTGTGTAGGACAACCAGGCTGGCAGGGGGGGCTATGAGGGATGACTAGGCCAGCAGGGGGTCAGTTAGAAGTGACAAGGCTGGCAGGGGAGCTAGTTAGGGGTAACCAGGCAGGCAGGCAGGCAGGCAGGCAGGTGAGCGATTAGGAGCCAGTGGTCCAGGACTGTGAGAGGGATGTCCAACTTGTTGGTTTAGGCCTGGTCCCCGGGATTGGGCCTAAACCAGCAGTCAGACATCCCCCAAGGGGTCCCAATTAGAGAGGGTGCAGGCTGGGCTGAGCCCACCTCCCCTCCACCCCATTGCATGAATTTTGTGCACCATACCTTTAGTTTCATATAAATAGGATCAGAGTATGTAACCTTTTGAGATTTGCTTCTTTCACTTGGCATATTTCCTTTGGGACTCATCCAAGTTGTTGCATGTATCAACCATCCCTTTTTATTGTTGAGTAGTATTCCATTGTATGGATGTACTACAGTTTATTTATCCATTCATCTATTGAAAGGCATTTAGATTGTTTCCAGTTTGAGGTACTTATGAGCAGAGCTGCTATAAGCCAAGGGATGGAATTGCTGGATCAAACAGAGTTTTACTAGGTTTTCATTTTAATATATATATATATATATATATATATATATATATATGTAAATAATTGATTTTTACATAGAAGGAATTGAGAGGGATAGAGAGTTAGAAACATCGATGAGAGAGAAACATTGACCAGCTGCCTCTTGCACACTTCCCACTGGGGATGTGCCCGCAACCAAGGTACGTGCCCTTGACTGGAATCAAACCCGGGACCTTTCAGTCCGCAGGTCGACGTTCTATCCACTGAGCCAAACCGGTCCTGGCTGGTTTTCATTTTTTAAAACAACTTAGACCCAGTCTAATTTCCTTTAGGTCATTTTTTGCTTGGCTGGTGTGGCTCAGTGAGCATCCACCCATGAGTCTTGAGGTCACTGATTTGTGTCCCAGTCAAGGCACATGCCCAGGTTGCAGGCTCAATCCCCAGTAGGGGGCATGTTGTATGATCGATGATGTTTCTCTCCCATCAATGGTTCTATCTCCATCCTTCTCTCTCTCTTAAAAAAATCAATAAAAACATTTTTTAAACCTATTTTTTTTTATTTTATTCTTGCCAGAGGTTTAATGACTACCAACCATATCTAATCCTTAGTCTCATTATACCCATCTTAATATTATCCATGTTTTCATATTGAGGTTTTTTCATTCTCGTCTGTTTCATTTTATTAATCACTAATGTTTTGTTTTTTTTTAATTTCTAAAGCATACTTCTCCCTTTAATTACTTAAATATAAATTGTTAGAAGGTCCATTTAACTTAATCTAACCAATTATTAGCATTTATAAGCTTTTGCATCTATTGAAATTTTGAAATATATAAACTATTTTAACAATTACTATATCCAATAAACTAAAACAGAAATCACTATGCAGAAGAAACACCATACCCCTTGACTGTGTTCTTTTTGTAAACTGTCTCTGTTCTCACTTTACTGTTAGGAAAAAATAATCTGTTTTTATGTGGTATGACTGAATGTGAATCATGTTCAATTCCTTCCCCTATTTCCCCAATTCCCAGTGGACCTCTGGATAGAGTTACCACTTAGCAATATAAGGTGACAAACCAATGAACATTAAATCTGTTTCTGGGACAATCCCTTCACCAAAATTAGGGAAACTAGGAGAGAATTGTCATTCACTGACTTAAGAAATGCATCTGATAAGTATAAGAATTCCTTTAAATAGTGAGATAAGAAATGAACAGTTACTAGTATATGATGGGTTATTCACTTGCATCAGTATGTAATGTGTATGTTTGTTTTATGGCTATTAAATAAGAGGTTCTGTAATATCATTGCAGTTTGCAGACTTCTGAGAAAGTAGTTCTAACACCTTTGTAAGGCTACAACCATGATTAGACTTGCTGTATTTATTAGTCAATATGGAGTGAAGTCCATTATGGAAAGTTTTGCTTTGCCTTTTGGATTAGTTTGTTTAATATATTCAAATTATTTGAATTATTTGCCCTATAATATAATTTCTTCCCTTACTAGCTTGGTGCTAACAGTGGTTTGCACATCATCATCTTTGATGAAATTGATGCCATCTGCAAGCAGAGAGGAAGCATGGCTGGTAGCACAGGAGTCCATGACACTGTCGTCAACCAGTTGCTGTCCAAAATTGACGGGGTAGAACAGCTGAACAACATCTTAGTCATTGGTATGTTTGTTTAAAAAAAAAAGTGCTATGATTTAAAAAACAGACACATGGGTTCGGAATTAAGATCTGTATAGATTGTAATTATTATATACTACTTTGCCAATGTTTCCAAATTAGAATCAAGTGTTATTGAAGACTTGACTATTTTAATGTCTAGCCTTAACAGGACAAATGTAAGGTGGGTTTTAGGGACTCATGGGTTTAAGCATATAATTTACCCATTTAAAAGGCAGCACAATGTAATGCAGTGGTTTTCAAAGTGGGTCTTGTAGGCCTTCTGGAGTTTTCAGGGTGGCTTCAAGGTCTGTGAGGGGAATGAGCTTCAGATCATGCATCTCTATGCATATCATAACTTCGTCTTTTAACTATTTAGGTACTGAGGTTCTTTTTAAGATAACTTTTGTGGGGAGAGGAAGAAGTCTGTTGTTTATAAAGGTTGAAAACCAGTGGCCTACTAAAAAGGGAAGGGACTTTGGTTCAAACATGTTCGTATTGCCCCTCTCTCACTTTGACAGGTTACTTGCCCTCTCTGAATCTTAATTTTTATTTTTAAATATTTGAAGTTTTTATTGTATTTATATATCATTGGCTTGTACAGTAGTACAATAACTAAATTTATAGCAAAATAATTTATAACTAAAGCAAAGTCTCCAGGTATTTTCATTAGAACATGTCAAGAACAAGTGATACTTTTATTTGAGAATAAATTGGTTTTCTGTTTGACTTATAAACTGTCCTCATAGCTTCTAAGGCAAATTACTAATCTTAAAAATACTGAAGACACATTTTATCTTATTTTTGAACTGTGATCATTTGTATGTTTTAACATCTATCTCTGTTCAGGAATGACCAACAGACCAGATCTGATCGATGACGCTCTCCTTCGACCTGGAAGACTGGAAGTTAAAATGGAAATAGGTAAGTAGACCTGTCACTGATGGCACGGGAGTGGAGGATGTAGAGTTCATTAGCAGAAGCAAAATCGCACAACTCAGTGGTTTAATGTTTGTTAGAGAAGTTGCATATTATGAGAAGCAGATGTACCTATAAGAAAGCATTAGGAATAAAATAATATCTGCCTTATTTTCAATTTTATCAGGTTTACCAGATGAAAAAGGTCGACTACAAATCCTTCACATCCACACAGCCAGGATGAGAGGGCATCAGTTACTCTCTGCAGATGTAGATATTAAAGAACTGGCCACAGAGACCAAGAATTTCAGCGGTGCTGAATTGGAGGGTCTGGTGCGAGCGGCACAATCCACTGCTATGAACAGACACATAAAGGTCAGTCACCTAATAGATTAGGAGTCTGCAGCCCTATACATACTGTGCCAGAGCTCTTTCTCTTTCCTTTCAAGCATACCAAGGGCTAAGGGTAGTGCTGACTTTTGATAGAAAAAGTTCATGGTAAAAGGAATAGTAATTAACTGTCCGCTGATAAATCTTCAGAGTAGCTGGAAAAATAACGGTAGTATGTGCCCCATAGTAACCACTGACCCTTCATCTCCCTTAGGTTGCCTCCATCTGATCCATGTGAAGATGAAGGCTTTGAACTATTTGTGCTGTATTGAGTTGTAACATGTCATACGAAGTTAGATTTTCTACATTTTAGAATTATGAGGGCAGCTTCTTTCATCAAATATACAGCATAATTGCTATTTTTGAGGTATTTAACTGGAGACATGAAGATAATAAAGCATGGCCTCTCCCCTCAAGGAATTAAAAGTCAGGGGAATGGGCATGTTTGCAAATTAGTACAAAAACGTATTGGTACTCTAGTAGAAATATATACGAGGATACTTTTATTTTGATGAATAATCACCTGTAGATAAGTGACTTCCAGATTTATGTCTTATCTCTTGAAAGTATATCTCCCACTTTCAATTTATAATTAAATAATTCTACCTGGATGTTTTGTTTATTTTAAATATATTTTTATTGATTTCAGAGAGTAAGAGGGAGAGAGAGAGAAACATCAATGATGAGAGAGAATCATTGAACTGCCAGTCTTTTTTTTTTTTATTGCTTTCCTTTTTGCTTCTATTTTGCTGATATCTCAATTTCCCAGATTTGAAACTTCACAGTTCTCTTTGATTCCTATCACTCTACTGTATCCCACATCAACTCATTTGCCAAATTTTGTCAGTTCTACCTTGGCAGTATCTTTCAGTTCTCATTGTCACTATCCACCTTCTATTTGATTAATATTCCTACATCATATCATTCTACCCTTCTGAAACTTTCAGTGAGGCACCTTTGTCTTCTTAGCCTTGTCTTTAAGGTCCTCTAGACCTTATTCTAGGCTACCTTTCCGGATATGTTCCCAGTTATTCTCTACGCACTTTAGTCAAATTGAAATACTCAGTGATCATCAGACATTAATTTATCTTTCCACTTCTCTGCTTTTTTTTCTTCTTCACTGAGAGTCTGTACTGTCTCTTTTTACTTTTCAATATCTGATTCATATGCTACAATTTTCTCCAAATCTTTTCTGATTCTTTCAAAATAATGTGTTATTGTCCTTCCTAAAATAGAAGTGTATCATCTAGGGTACCTTCAGTTTTCTTTGGTTCAAAATAGATTTATTCAGCATCTATTGTATGCCAGACACTGTGCCAGGGGTTAATACTACAACTTTACAGAAGTAAACCATCTACTTTTGAGCAGCACTCAGTCTGTCCTCCACATAGAAAGTACATGGGAGGTGAGGAAGAGAAAGGTGTCAGATGTGGTCAGTTCCATGGGGTGAGAAGAACTTTCACAGAGAAACTTCCGGTCATTTAGGTAGAAGGGACAACATATGCAAAGTAACAGAGACACAAAATGGCATGATATGCTAGGGTAATTCAGTATTACTTCAGCATGAAAAGCAGGGAAAGGGTGGTAGAGAGAGATATTGTGAGGAGACTACAGCAGGGGATGGAGGACAAAGAGCCTTTTATACTGTGCTAAGAAGTATGCACTTTTTTCTGTGAGTAGTGCTAAGCCATTGAAGAGTTTAAAGAATAGCAGTGACATAGTGTTAAAACATAAGATCACTCTGGCAGCTGTATCGAGTGGAATATTTAGGAGAGTATTTAGGCAGCTGGCAACACAGAGAAGAGATGGGAATTTTTATAACAGTTCTTATAGGAAATAATAAAAGCCTGCACAACTAGGTTGAGTATGTTCTAGTTATTGGGGAAAATTCTAGCAATGGTTCTAAACCAAGGGTCAGCAAACTCTGATCCATAGGCCATATCTGACCAGTCACCAGTTTTTATAAATAGTTTTTTACAACACAACCACACCTATTCATTTATGTATTGGCTGCGGCTGCTTCCATTCTACCATGGCAGGGCTGAGTATTTGCAACTGAGACTGCAATGGCCCACACAGCTTAAAATATTGACTATCTGGCTCTTTACAGAAAAAGTTTGTCAACCCCTGTTCTAGACTTTAAGTCTGTATCTTATTCATCTCTGAATCTCCCACAATATTTCAAATGGGTCTAAGTACTGAGAACATAGTGGGTGTTTGGTAAATATTTTTTAAGTTAGTAAACTTATATATGTATTCTGAATTAAACTATTTATAAGTCATAATTTCCCTACATAATAGAAATGACTTTGTTCTAGATCAAGAATGCCATACTAGAGAGCAAGTGAGAGGAAGAGAGATATAGAAACATCAATGATGAGAGGGAATCATTGATCAGCTGCCTCCTGCATGCCCCTTACTAGGGATTGAGCTCGCAATCCAGGCATGTCCTCTTGACTGGAATCGAACCCAGGACCCTTCAGTCTGCAGGCTGATGCTCTATTGGCTGAGCCAAACCAGCTAGGGCAGTGGTCAGCAAACTCATTAGTCAACAGAGCCAAATATCAACAGTACAACAATTGAAATTTCTTTTGAGAGCCAGATTTTTAAAATTAAACCTCTTCTAATGCCACTTCTTTAAAATAGACTTGCCCAGCCGACACCAGTTTGGGGCACATCCCCAGTAGGGGGTGTGCAAGAGGCAGCTGGTCGATGATTCTCTCTCATCGATGTTTCTAACTCTCTATCCCTCTCTCTTCCTCTCTGTGAAAAATCAATAAAATATATTTAAAAAATAAAATAAATAAAATAAAATAGACTTGCCCAGGCCGTGGTATTTTGTGGAAGAGCAACACTCAAGGGGCCAAAGAGCCGCATGTGGCTTGCGAGCTGCAGTTTGCTGACCATGGAGCTAGGGCAAGAAAAACACTTAAGACAGATAAGAAAAACTTCTTTAAAATACTGGAGACAGTAGGAGAAAGATACTAGTATCATTGCATTATTTTTAAATGCCAATAATCTAGGTAATGTGGAAATGTAATATTGGGACCTTTATAAAGTGGATTTTTCCTTTATTTATTATTTCTTTCTTTCCTTGTCAAAAGAAACTTCTTGATAAGAAGTGATAGTGACTTCAAGAAATATTGAGTAAATGATGTGAAAATTGTTTTCCACCTTATTGATCCTTCACCTCAAACCACATTAGTGCTTCTTATATAATCCACAATAACTACCGTGTTTCCCCGAAAATAAGACATCCTCCGAAAATAAGACCTAGCGCATGGAAAGACATCCCCTGAAAATAAGAGCGCAACTTTGGGAGAAAAAACTAATATAAGACACTGTCTTATTTTCGGGGAAACAGGGTGGTTTATTAGTTATCAGATTTTTCATAGCATTAGCCACCAGATTTTTCTCTTAGTTACTTGCCATTTTCACCACCATAATCTTATCCCAAAATGTTTCTAAGCCATCATCTCATTAAGAAACATATTTTCTTTAAGTTTACATTAGTTTTACACACGAAACAATAAGATATGGTGGAAGAATATATATTTTATAGTCCTAAAGTATGGTTATACATTACACTTCTTTCACTTTTTTGTTTTTGCTCTGTCAAAGGGCAATAACTGCATATTTCATCTGGATTTTTGTGAAAATGAAATCAAATACTATATTTGGAAGTGCCTTATAAACTATATATCAATGTTAGTTCTTTACAGTTTTGTTATTATTGGCTGCTTTGAGAGAATACCATATACATCCTTTTCGATATCTGAGTTTCTGGGTTTTATTGACTATTTGCAGTTATCATTTTTCTAATTGTAAAGTCAATATGGTAGTTAAGACTATACAGAATATATATATTATCCTTCAGATTTACAAGAAAGAAGTAGTGCAAATAGTGGACATTATTTCCCTTTTTCCACGTGGCTGAATTATCTTTAAACTTCAGGTGATGCATATTGACTTGTGATCAACATCTTTGGTACCAAAGAACTTTTTAATTTTTTACAGTATCTATGGAATATTTAATACAAGGGACCTGTAGGCACTTCAAGGAAGATGGAAGGATATGTAAGACACTAACTTCATCCCCAAAAATAAATAGTACTAATGATATTTTCTTTTCTGCATTTAAAAAAATCTGTATTGCCAAAAGTTCTTTCAATATTGTTTTCCTAAAAGACTCCTCTTCGGCCGAACAAAAGGCATACAGTTTTAGTATTCCCATTGCTGTAAATGTTCATAGTTTTACTAGTAATGATTGATGAGTAAGTAATTTGAAACTTACGGTTTAAAGTTGGTGTAAAACTTAGACACAACTTTCAATTGTTTGTTATGATGTTCTTCCTTTGTATTATAAAAGGCCATTATTAGGGGTTTTTTATTTGTTTGTTTTTGCTTCCTTTGCAAAAGATTTAGGTTCAAAGTAAATCAAGTGGACTAAACTAAACAGGTCTTCCCTGTTAAATTGTTCTTTCAGGTTTTTCTGAAACAAGTGGAAAAATCCCATCATGAACACCCGATGTTCATGTCATTTGTAGTTGAAACCATGTTTGTGACATGAACTAAAATTCATGTGACATTAGGTTGTTTTTTTCTTGAAAGGAATTTCTGCTTCAGGTAGAGAAGATTCATAACCCTAATTTTTTCTGCTCTCATCTGCTGTAAGAAAGTAAATTGAGGACACACACTTTACAACTGAATCGAAACTCTGATTTATGTTTGCAGAACTTCAATAAAATTATTTCTTATTTTCTGTAGAATTTTGATTGATTAAGGTCATTGTACCCTTAATTTAACAGGAATGATAAGAACTTTGAAAGGTCAGATTTAAAAGGTTATGAAATTTAAGGGTGACCACTTGATATTTGCTAGTGTTGAAATACAAGTTTATTAGTTTCAGCAGGTATAAGCTGAAAGACATTGCCTCTTCTATATTGATTAGCTGTTATAAATAAAATGCAGGGGAAAATCGCACTAATTCAGAGAAAAGGTTTTCTGAATGAGAAAAAATTCAGAATTGTAGCATTTTTAAAATAAGGTTTTACTTATCTGATAACATAGTAAAAAATTAGCTAAGCGAATGCCTTAGAAAAATTATCTTAATGAATAGTCAGGAATAATTCACAATTGTATTATTGGTTATTTATAACTAGTTAACTTTTGAAGTTCTAGGCGTATCTAAAAACAACTTGTTCTAAAATAATTCTACTCCACCCATTTTAATTCACTTTGAATTCACTGAGTGCGTCCTTTCTTAGTAGGAAAAAGATAAGTTGCACACTAGCTTCAGTAATGAAATCTATCATATTTTTTGGCAAATGTTTAAAGATAGACAAGATTTTCCCTTCATATTGCAATATGTTTCTGTCTTTTTTGTTTCACTATAACAGGAAATCAAAATACAAAACATTTTAGTAAAAACTTAGAACTGAATAGGGAGAGATTATTTAAAATTAGTTTGGTAGCTTCATTGGGATTTTAATGTGATTCTGTCAGAACTGCTTTCTTCACTTTCACTTTAAGTTTACACTTTGTAGTATTCTTTTAGATGTGTCAAAAAGTCTTAATCAGAGTTTGAAACCTTTATATAAGATTATCTTTACCCTCAATTTAAGAAACCTTTCAAGCTTATATAAGGACAAAATGAGATGAAATGAGATAATGTATATGAATATACTTTATAAACTATAAAGCTAAAAGATGTATATATTATGAACATTCTAATTCTTTTAGGAAAATAAACTTAGAGATGTCAGAAATGTGATCAATATTTATTGAATATCTAATGTCTCAATGAAAACCCTATTAATAATTGAAATGCTAATTATTCTCTTTATTTAAACAGAATATTAGTGCATCTACTTAAATGTTGCATGTTACCTGCTCTCTTTTTTAAAATATAGAAGCCATATATGAATATATTTTCTTTGTAGAAGACCCAAGGATGCCAAAGTATAGGGGAAAGCGAGACAGGCCATCTCTAACACCCAGAGGTAGTCAGCATTTGGGCTATGCCTTTGTAGTCTATTTTCTTTATATTTACACTCAGATACATATGCACTTTAAAAAAAAAGCAAATGGAATTGTACTGCAGTTCCTATTTTTCACTTGACAGTGTGACTTGGCTAGCTTTCCATGTCAGTATATGTAAGTCGTTATTATTTTGCTCAATATTCTAGGCTATTACAACACAATTTCAAATGTAAGATCCATAAGGGCAGGAACTTTTGGCCTTACTGCTATTCTGTAGAGCAGCAATTTTCAACCAGTATGCTGCAAGAATTTTTAAAACATGCAATACCTGACTAGTCACGGGCACTGCCCTCTTTTCCTTTAAGATTGTCAAATAAATAAAATTACAACAGCCAACACAACAATAGCTCTCTGGTATGAATGAACCAAACTTATACTTTTTTGGTGTGCCACAGGATTTTAGTAATTTGTTTGTGTACCATCAGATGAAAAAGGTTGAGAATCGCTGCTCTAGTGTCTAGAACAGTGCATAATACTGTTATGAAAATTCTTGCCTGTGTCTCCCTGTGTACATGTGGAAATCATTATTTAGGGGAAATAGTCAGATGTATTTTCTAAATATGATTGATTATATTGTCTTCTAGTTTCTACTGTTGTGAGGTTCCATTTCAGTTAACCAGTTTTTGTCTCTCATAAAGGTTCTAGAACTTTCTCTTCACCTTTGGTGCTCTGATACTTCAAAACACTGTCTAAACAGATATAGGTTTTTTTTGTGTGTTTTTTTTTCCGTTTACCCTGATCAGCTCTCATTGAACCCTTTAAGCTGCAAAAACAGAGCTTTCTTCAGCCGAGGAAATTTTTTTTTTCTTCTATCTTTTTTCCCACTTCTCTCCTCAGATTCTTCTGGCTCAATGTGAAAAATTCTGCATATACATGCTTTTTAACCTTTCTCTCTTAACTTTCTGTCATTTCATGGATTTGGGGAAGGAAGGCAGATAAGTAAATGTGTTCTGTTTGCCATGTTAATCCAGTTTCCTGACCTAGTTCTTCTTATCCCATAAAGCTTACTTTTTTTAAAAAAAATGTCTGTCACCCTGGTTGGGTAATTCAGTTGGTTAGAGTGTCAGCCTAGTATGCCAACGTTGTGGGATCAATCCTGGGTGGGGGCATGCAGGAATCAACCAATGGATGCATAGATGGATGGAACAGATCAATGTTTTGCGCTCTCGCGCTCTCTCTCTCTCTCTCATCCTCCCCTTCCTCCCCACCCTCAAATAAATAAATAAATAAATAAATAAATAAATAAATAAATAAATAAATGTCATTTTATTTGTCTCAGCAGTCTATTTCTAAAGGAACATGACTCATATTTTATAGTAATCAATGGAAGGTTGATATTATTTAACAAACTTGTTTTATAATCAGATTTTTTAAGATAACTTTTTTAAAATCATAGTACCATTTTAAATATTAGACTCACTTGGCTGCTGCTATTGGGAGTGAGCCCAGTCACATTGAAAACAGTGTTGGTATCTCGATCACTCATCAGGTCCAGGCAGCTCCAAGTGCTGAGAAAGGCCTTGATGCTTCTCCAGATGTCTGTGCGAAGTGGTAGCTCCAGGTGCAGAAAGCAGAATACTTAGAGCTGCCACGTAGATTCTCAAGCACAAAGTATGAGTATAAATCCAAGTTGTAGGTCCTTGGTCTCCTAGAATAATGGTTTACAAACCTGATCGAGTATCAGAATTACCTGTAGAACTTTATAAAAATTAAATGCCTGGACCTTCTTAAATCAAAATCCTAAAGGGGTTGGGGCTGAGTGTCTGTGTATCTATAAAGGCCTTAGGGGTTATTTGGGTATAAGAATGACAGCTAGAGTTCTTAGAGACCCTCTGTATATATTTTTTCCCTCCTTATGCCTCTTTTATAAAGAAGTGGCTATCCAATGTTCTTTGGTACATAATTGACTTATGTGTCATAATTGACTAAACTGTTACCTGCTTGGTGGACATTTAATTTGCTTCTAGTCTTCTGCTATTACAAGTCACTGGAGTAGATGTCCTTATAACATTGCACACATCTGTGAAGATACCTACGGGATAAATTCCTAGAAGTGGAATTATTCAGGCAAAGATATATATGTTTGTCAATTTGAGAGGGATGCTATTTACCTGTGAAAGTATGCTTTTCAAAATCTTTAGGTGTTACATTCTTAGGCTAAAAATATTCTTAAATCTTAGAAGTCCTTACGTTGTGTTTTCATTTCTAACTAGGCCAGTACCAAAGTTGAAGTGGACATGGAGAAAGCAGAGAGCCTGCAGGTGACGAGGGGAGATTTCCTTGCTTCTTTGGAGAATGATATCAAACCAGTGAGTACGAATACTGAGTGATGTGTAAGCCCCAAAATAAAAATAAATCAGGAGAAAAATAACTGCTATTTCACCAGGATTGTGGAAGGTTATATCACATGAAGTTTTTAAAAATAAAAAATAAAAAACTTATTAGAAGTGTTCAATATAAGAATCATTCAACAATAACTCTGATAGTTGGGTAATTAGCCAATACTTACTGAAATATTTCTCATGATAGGGAGTGTACCATCTGTTAGACTGACCATCCCATTTTGAGGCTTTCTAATTATTAATTTTTTATAGTGAACTATAAATAATTTTCTCATTGGTACTTGCACAACCTGAAGCTGCTGAAACCAAAATTCATCCTAATTCATCAGTCCTCCATTATGTTATATTTAAAATTAGCTCTCATGCCGAAACCGGTTTGGCTCAGTGGTAGAGCGTCGATCTGTGGACTGAAGGGTCCCGGGTTCGATTCGGTCAAGGGCATGTACCTTGGATGCAGGCACATCCCCAGTAGGGGGTGTGCAAGAGGCAGCTGGTCGATGTTTCTCACTCATCGATGTTTCAAGCTCTCTATCTCTCTCCCTTCCTCTCTGTAAAAAAATCAATAAAAAATATTTAAATAAATAAATAAATAAAATTAGCTCTCATATTCTCCTCTCTCTACCTTTCTTGAACCTCCCCAAGGCATGTCTTTTTCTTACTCATTACCTTTTGGTCCTTAACTGCTATAGTTTCTAAAAACTCTTAACCATTCTAAGTGCCCTTTAAAAAAAAAGGTGTCGGTTTTGTTTTAATGCGCTCACTAGTCATAGTTGGAGCTTTAGAATACAGTATAAAATCATTAACCCATCCTATATAATAAAAGCCTAATATGCCAAGTGTCCAGTCATCCGTTCAACCAATCAAAGCATAATATGCAAATGATATGCTAAGGCCACTCAACAGCAATGACCACCAGGGTACAGACAGTCGACCAATCGCTATGAAGTGTACTGACCACCTGGGGGCAGACGCTCCAACTGGTAGGTTAGCTTGCTGCTGGGGTCCAGTAGATTGGGACTGAGCCAGATGGGCTAGACACACCCTGGAGCCCTTCCTCGATCCCTCTCCAGCTGGCCAACCTCCCATATCCCTCTTTGGCCCTGATCGTATACCAGTAGGGTCCCTCAGCCTGACTTGTGCACTCTCACAATCCAGGCCCCTTCAGGGAACCTCAGAGAGCCGGTTTCAGCCCAATCCTGCAGACAAGTCCAAGGGACCCCACTGGTGCACGAATTTATGTGCTGGGCCTCTAGCTTTTTCTATAAAATAACCACTAATGTTTGTTTATTCTTCATTGAGTAGCCATTGTTTGGAGTCTCCTATTAGTACAAACAAACAAAATGCAGAAAGGCCTCTTAAAGAGGTATGTATGTTTGGTTTTCTTTTTTAAATGGATCTCAGGTGCACAGAATTGGATTAATCTTAATTTTTAATTTGTGACACACTGTTGTCATTAGTCTACATGGGATATAAAATAAAGTACAGTGCATGTAATTGCTATTTTATTGCATATTCTACAACCAAGAATCATCCATATGATTTTCTGTAGCTATACATCATTCCTTTTCTTTTTCAATAAAAACAATTTATTTTCTAATTATAGATGTTATAAAATACTATATTAGTTTCATATGTATAATATAGTGATTAGACATTTTCATTCCTGAATAGCATTGCATTATGTGACTACCACAATTTATCTATTTTCCTGTCAATGAGCATTTGGGGCATTACCAAGTTTTTATATTAAAACAAGTGTTGCTATGAACATTCTTGAACACGTTTCTCTTAGATATATATTAAGGAATGAAATTGCTGATTTGTTGGGTATATAAATGTCCAACTTCAAATGGAAGAATTTTAAACTTTTTCCAGTGGTTGAATCAGTAAGTACTTTCCCCAGTAATGTAAAAGAGATCCTGTCACTCTGTATCCTCTACAACACTTGGTATTGTCAGACTTAATTTTTGCCATTCAGTTGGATGTAAGATGGAATCTCATTTTGGTCTCAATTTGCATTTCACTGATTACTTACGAAGGTAAGCATTTCTCCATGTACTTATTGACCATGAGTGTCTTTCGATAGATGCTACTCATGTCTTTCCCTATTTTTCTATTGTATTTATTCTTTATTTTTATTTTATCTGTATAAGTTCTTTATATATTTTTGACAATAATTATTGTTGCAAGTATCCCTTTTAAAAACAAAAATCAGTTTGTTTTAGCTCTATTTTTTATTACTATTGTGACTTTTAAATATAAATATTTACTTTCAAAAGTTACTAAGCAATGGAAATGGTTACTCTTTTACTGTTGTCATTTGTAATAGATACCAAAAATATTAGAACCCAGTCTAACTGATGTATTTCAAGATTTTTATAATGACAAATAATTTGGCTACAAAAAAGGGGAAACTAAGATGACTAAGTTAAGTAGGTAGTAAGTTTCTTTTAATTATTCCATGAGTATGGGGGAACAAAACAAAAATGAAGTGGCAGGATAAATAAGGAAGATTCATACATATTGTGTAGCCTGGGAGGGAGGGTCCCTGTTTTCTGGTTCAGGTATCTTAAAGCTGCCGCTGTAAGACTTAGAGTGTGTACTTGGAATAAGTAAAAACAAGAGTCAGCCAATCCACATACTTCCTATAGCAGTATTTATTAGGCTCTTCCTTCATAACTTTTTAGAGGGCCACTGAACGCACCATACCCAGACCAGAGAATGAAGGTTTCCCTTTGTACTCAGGAATCAAAGGACTAATGTATGCAAAAACCAAAGAGAAGTCTGAGAAATGCTTTGGTAGCAAAGAAAGAGAGTAATGAGACTGTTGTATACTGTTTAGGAACACTAAATTAACTTGTTGAAGGATGTAATAGTTTAAAATTCTCAAGACATAGGACCTTTACATTACATTGTGTTGTCTTCTTACTCATTTCTTTTCCTTTTAACCTTATGAAAATTCAATTAAGTAACTAGGAACTGAAGTTATTGATTACTTTTAGCAACTGGTTTGATGGGAGTTCCAATATGAGATTAGAAGTTGAAAATGAAGAGAAATGTGATTTAAACTCCAATATGTAGTGAGAACAATTAAAATTATTACATATAATAATTGCTTTTATTTTATTTTCCTAGCCCTTCAATCTTTGATTACAACTGCTCATTCCTATCTCATTTAAAATCTTATATTTACACATATACATTTACCTTGGTTCCATTTAACTTGTAACCCCTTCCAAAAACTGATGCAGACAGGGTCTCCTCATTACCGTTTTACATTCCCATTTTAATCCATGACATCTACAGTCAGAGTTAGAATAATGTCTTTGTCTGTTGAGACAAGGGTTTCTAATTTCTGAATCCATAATCTCTTTTTCCTTAACAGAAAGCAACAGCCATGTACCCCTTATAGAACTAAGCACATAGGGACACACCCTTTCTCAGGTATTATGACAGCTTGGGCTCTGGTAGAATCTGAGCCTAGAATCTATTGTTTCTCCTTAAGTAACCCAAAGCAGCTCCTCCCCTTCCCAATTTGATAAAAAGTGAAATGCAAAATTATAAAACACTGTTTTTTTTGGTGTGCTTTTCAGGCTTTTTACGAGATGGGATATTGCTCAACATTTTCATTGTGCAGGAATAAAGTATTTTGAGCAAAGTATTTATATGCTCAAAATGTTTTAAATTGTCCTTTTCTTCCATAGGCATTTGGCACAAACCAAGAGGATTATGCAAGTTACATTATGAATGGTATTATCAAGTGGGGTGATCCAGTTACTCGCGTTCTAGAAGATGGAGAGCTGCTGGTCCAGCAGACGAAAAACAGTGACCGCACACCATTGGTTAGCGTCCTATTGGAAGGTGAGAAGAAATTATGAGATGGCATTAAAAGTTAAAAAACAAACAAATAGTGCTTCTACAAAGCCATTTAGACATTTCAGAAAAATGAATTATTTTCATTTTTAATACTACTGTTCATCATCTGCAAATAGTAATCCTTATATGTGTATCAATAATTGTGCATCTGTTCAAGTCCTGTTGAGGACAGAAAGTTACTGATGAATGATAGCAACTCATTTTTTTATAGGATTGTATCTAAATTTCTATGTTACTTAATAGACTGTAATACCAAATAGCACTGGTTTCAGTTAAATAAATATTCACTGAGTACTTGAGTAGTTGCTGGCAATACAAAGACATGCACGTAGTTCAGTTTGGTCATAAAAAAAAGACTTGTAAACCAAGTCCTAACTACAATGTATATGTGTGAATGCCAAGTAATTTTGCCCATCAGTGTTCAAGTTAATTTAATTTAGTGCTTAATTTAGGTGGTATTTAATTTAGACTTTGAAAGATCAGATAGGGCTTTACCAAGTAGACAAAAGAGAAAGACAGTCTCTTCATCAATTTTTTATTTACAGTTATAATTAATACAACAGAAAAATTCAGCGAGTCCACATCACAAGGGGATCTAGCCCTTCTCAGAGGTCTGGGGTAGGCTCACAGAGAAACACATGACCCCAATACCTAAAGGATGAGGAGAAGGTGGCCTGGCAAAGTAATCAGGGAAGATGTTCTGTGTAGAGAGACTATCATGTGAAAAGCCCTGAGCCGGAAGGAGTCTAAAGCAGAAAGGAAGACTTGCTAGACGTGAGACTGAAGAAGTAGACAGAGCCAGTTCATACAAAGCCTTGTAGACCATGTTAAAGATTTAAACTCTGTCTGAGGGTCAATGGGAAACCATTTGTAGAGTTTTAAGTGAAGTGACACGATCAGATTTGTACAATATTTTCAAAACACCATGACTGCTTAGTCATAGAGAATGGATTAGAAGGGCAAAAAAAGACACAGAAGAGACCAGTGGTAAGAATCAGTTGCATTAGCCTTAGTTGTAGTTTGATTGTAGTCTGAAGAAACAGTGGTAGTGGAGATGGAAATAAGTAAACCATTTTGAAAAGTATTTAGGAGGTAGAATAAAAGAGACTTCATATTATTATTATTATTATTATTATTATTAATTATTAATCACAAGCTATAATTCTTTCAACACTTTCTTTTGCCAGTCACTCTATCAGCACTTTACACATATTACCTCATTTAAAACCCACTTCAGTCCTGAGGATAGATGCTGCTGTTATTCCTATTTTATAGAATAGCTGAGCTTAGAAATATTAAGTAACTACAATATATATTAGGCAGAATTTGAAAGATTAAGACTATGTGAGAAAGAGAGAAGGAATGTATTTCATCATACTTTTGAGAAATGCTAATCAGTTCATTAAGTTTAGTTGCTAATAAATAAGAGAAAACATGTCTGCCATGAAGTTGTGTCAGGATATGTTAATGAGTAACTAGTTGAGACCTCAGTACCTTGTAGATAAAAGTTTAAACTTGTTTTATTTCCCTTTGCTTAGGTTGGCTTTTTTCCCCTGACTTGCTCATATCTTTATGCAGGCCCTCCTCACAGTGGGAAGACTGCATTAGCTGCAAAGATTGCTGAGGAATCCAACTTCCCCTTCATCAAGATCTGTTCTCCTGATAAGATGATTGGCTTTTCTGAGACAGCCAAGTGTCAGTCCATGAAGAAGGTATTAAGATTTTCACTTTCATTTTAATTTCATATCTCTTAGATGTGTGTGCACATATGCACATATATATCTATCTTTGTACGTGTATGTTTGTATGTGTATATATATTATGCCATAGCAACTATGTTCTTCTCAAGTAGAACTAGATTATCAGCAAAATTTGGGAAGAAGCAGAAACTATTTTAGATATTTAATTTTGTAATGCATTTTTATTTTATCTTTCAGATTATGCTTTGTTTATACATATAGTGGTTAATTTTCGTTTCTTAAGTTTGTATTGACTTGATTGAAAGATCCTAGTTAAGAATGTTTGAGTAGAGTGGACCAAATTCTTCTTTCATCAGTATACAAAAGTCAAACTATTTGAAGTCAATTAAGTTGACTGTATACAGAAGTGTATCATTGGAAAGATATTTTCAAAAACTACCGTGCAAAGGGATGGCAGTGTATTAGATAATCAAATCTACATGACAACTTAATGCAGTCCTCATCCTTCTTCCTTTCTCCAAGTGCCATTTGTCATCTTTTCAATATGGCTGCTTTGAGCCATCAGTGAGTGATAACAACATAGAATAGACTTCTGGAACTGAAAGACCATCTGGTCCATCTCTCAAACATTCAAGCAAGTGCCATGTAAGACATCTGGGATAGTAGGTGACTGCTCTTTAAAAAACAACGAAAAGCAATGATGAAGACTCTTAATGACTGTTTAATCTCACTTAGTAGCCAGTGTTTCCATTGATATTCTGATTATGTAAGCTCCCAGATAGTGAAGAAATTTTACTTTGTATATAATTGAAGTATTTATTTACTTAAATGGTTTTTTCATTCTTGATCTTTCCTAGATAAGAACTGACTCTAAGTTAAAGAGATGTGGGAAAATCAGAATCAAGGATAGAATTCTTGAGAATTGAAGTGCCACTAGTGAAGACAGCTCAGATGTTCTTTTACAGTGCACAGAGGCCCTCACTTTAAATAGACATAAGATAGAATTACTTCACTTTTTCTTTAGGAAAGAAACAAGCAGATTCCAAAAAAATGTTTGGAAAGTTAGTCTTTTGTTAGTGCAGGAGGCATAAAATTATTTGTATAAGGTGGAGGAGGAAGAGCTTGGAGCAGGATTCCAGTCCTATACACTGAAATGTGAAGGTAAGTATTCTATATAAGGGGCCCCGGCCAGGTCAATATATAATATGTTCTTATATATTAAAGATATATTGAATATTCTTATATATTTTCAGACTGACCTGGCCAGGGCCCCTTACATAGAATACTTCTCTTCAGGTATTTAAATATATAGGATATATACAAGAGCATCATCCTGATACACCAAGGTTCTGGGTTCCATCTCTGGTCAGGGCACATATAAGAACCAATCAATGAATGCATGACTAAGTGGAAAAATAAACTGATGTTTCTCTCCCTCTCTTCCCCTTCCTCTTTCTCTCTAAAATCAATAAATTAAAAAAATATATTCTATATAAAAATATTTGAAATTGAATATGAAATAGAAGGAAATGTTTTCAGATACCAAAAGAACTTAAGTACCATAGTCAATTTATTCCGTGTCTGAGGTGAAACCAGTAGTATCTGTTCTCAAGAAAATCTGGACAAAATCATGAGACCAGTAATTTCCTTGATGCAAATAGGGGTTAGTTTTTTTGTTTGTTTTTGTTTTGTAAGTGTTTTTTTCCCCCTTCTAAAGGGAACCCTTAAGCCTTATCCTTTGGTGAAATTTTTAATAATAGCCCTTGGAATCTGTGGTCATTTAAATTTCCTTTTAATTGAACAGCTAATTCTACTGGCATGTCTCTAACTCCATCTACTCTTTATACTTGTCAAAAGTAGTTACCTTCTGCCCTGGCTGGTGTAGCTCAGTTGGTTGAACATCGCCCTGTGCACAGAAAGGTTGCTGGTTTGATTTTCAGTCAGGGCACATGCCGGGTTTCAGACTCAATCCCTAGTAGGGGGAGTGCAGGAGGCAGGCAATCTATGTTTTACTCTCACTTTCAGTGTTTCTCTCTCTCCCTCTCCTTCTCCCTCCCTCTGTCTCTATAAATCAATTTAAAACTATTTTTTAAAGTAAAAAAATTAAAAAATAGTCATCTTCTGGACAAATTATAAATTACTCCATTGCTTTTCACCAGCTGCCAGCCTTTGCCTCAGATGTACTCTGAGATGTGAGTGGTTGGTCCTAGTTTTTCTATAAAAGTTTTTAAAACGTACTTTAGGCTCCTGCAGATCAAAGCTGCTTTGTAAGTGTGAGATATTATCATTTTTATTATTTTAATCTCTTGCAAATTGACTTGAGGGGGGAAGGTAATATGTGCTGATTTTAGAGGCTTAAATGGTTAAATTAATGGCTTAATAACTTATGATTTAATCTTTAAATTGTTGAAGTCTTTCAAGACAGAGTTTTAAATGAGTAGAAGTCTAAGGAATATGAAAATAAGTGTCTATACAAGCTTATTCAACATTGTTTCAATTCATGATTCACTGTCTGGATCATCATGCACCCTTAAAGTTACAAAAACATTTTCTGTTTCATCAGTATAATAAATACATATTAAACTTTTTGGTTTTCTTTGGGGAAAAGATTTTATTCCCTGAAACTAAAGAACAGAACAGCGAAAGAATGAAGCATAGGTGTCTTAGAACTATATTGGAAATATTGCAGAATCTTTCTCTGCAAATAATTTTCACATTGTTCCCTAATGATAGGTTGACAAAAGCCTGAGGGCTCAAACCAGTCTAAAGGTGCTAAGTTTTTCAGGTTGCTTCTAAAAATGAAATATAAATGCCATTCTTAAGTAGTTCTAATCTACCTCCCACCATTGTTGTCTTCCCTCCATTTGTAGTGTGAGGATGGGAAGATTTTTAAATTTTTTTTTTAAAGCACAAATAATTTATAATGTTTTTATCATTCTGTAGAGGACCATTCTTTCTTTATAAGTGCCCCCCCCCAACACACCCACACCCCCACACCACCCCCAAATTAGGAGAAAATAAAAATGAGTTCATGTTTGTCCTTCAGTTTTCTTCTCTGCTCAGACACACTTACACACACACACATTATGCATTGAGGACCACACTGGATATACTGTTTTAAACTGTCTTGTTTCACTTAATATATTATGAACTTTTGTGTGTTGTCGTTTTTTCTTATCTGGGTTTTGTTTTTAATTTTTATTTATTTTTTAGTTTTTTTCTCCATCTGCCCCTCCATTGTGAACTTTTTTCGATGTCATAGAAATTATCTCACTATTATATTAAATTAATAGCTATACAATACGCATTTAAGCATTCCCTTTTTATTGAATATTTGTTTGTTTCCAGTTTTCCCCCCCAATTACAAATGATATTCTATGGAACTACCAAACTAGGGAAATTACTGTCACTATTTTCTTATTAGATTTTTCTTAGAGTAGCATTATATTTTACTGGCTAAGAACTTGGATTTCAAATAGATATGATTTTGAATCCCAGCTCCACCACATTTCTTGACTATAAGCCTCTGTTTTCTCATTGGTAAAATTAAGATAATAGTAATAGCTGCCTTATGGTTTATTATGAGAATTAAATGAAATGGTAATCTATGTAAAGTATCACACAATGCCTTGTGATACAATATGTACTTGATAAAGTGCGGTGGTTATTTTTACTTACCATTATTATTGTACATACACTTTAGGTTATTTCCTTAGAATAAATTCTCAGAATCAGGATTGCTAAGGTAAAAATATGAATAATTTAAATATTTTTAATAATACTGCTACCAAAACTCTTAAGCCAAAATAATAATGAGTTATTGGATCGTACCTCTTTAGAAAGTTGAACCAATTTATGCTAGCACCCCATCATTTTAGTGTCAGTTTCCTGGGACACTCAAACACACTTAATGTTATGAAAAATATTTTTTCCAATTTCATAAGTAAAAGATTGGCATTTAAGTATTTTTTCAGCCATGTTTTCATGACTAAATGCTCAGTTTTAAAGATTTTTCAAAATGTTTTGCAACAGTAATAGTTTGTGAAACATTAATTTTTGTTAAAGAAGGATGGTCGGAATAATTAATTCATAGAAGATCTCTCTGTATACCATAAACTAAGAGATAAGGCCATTAGACTTGTTTTAATGAGCAGTACGATTTCATTGTAATTAACTATTGCTTTTTGTTCACATATGATGGTATTATAATCTATGAAAGTAGTTTATTCTCAATTATTTTAACATTTACCTTACACTGCTCTTAATTTGCTTAATGAGTTCTTTCTCCAGAGGTCAACTTCTCACCACTGCCAGTATGTATGAGATATTATCCTCAGTCTGGGGGTACCTTATGTTCCCTTCACATATCTGAAGTATTTGCAGATCTTTCCTTCGTTTATGTTTGTTTTCCCAACTTCATTCTATTTTAAAATTTTTATTCCAGTATCCATTTTTGCATCTATACTTTTTTAGAAATTGGTTGTAGTAGTCCTATTAGTGTCATTAAATGAACACAAGGATAAAGCAATAAATTTTTATTTTAACTCACTACCTAATCTTGATGCCTTTCGAGTTTACAAAAAAAAACACACAAAAAAACCCCAATCTGATGTGACTAAATTATTTAAATAAAATTAAGTAATATGAGTGATTTATAAAACTATCCCATTAATAACATATTTTTGCTTTTAAAGGATTGAAAATTAATGGAAGACATTTTCCTTTCCACTAGCTTTGCATGAAAGAAATAATCTTCTTTGAATATCCTCCTTCTGTAAATCCCACTGCAAATTGTAGTCTTCACAGAACAGAATCATGGTGCCTAATCCTCCCTTTTTCGGGGTTTAGTCCATACAAAGAGCAGAGCTGGAAATTGGATCTTTTGACAGCAGTTACTAAGCAACAGAATTTGGATGTTTTTGGTTAACATCCTAATATATCATGTAACTGGTTTGATGAAGTTTGTGCATGTATTCACTGAGAGAAGGGGACACTTCGAAAGTGATTACAGGTCCCTGCATGGCTGGGGGGTGGGGAGGGGTAACAGGTGCTTGTTGTTGTTTTGCTTAATATATGTTGTCTTTTGGTGTTTGTATCTGTTTGGCACACAAAAGAAGATGGAACAGACCATTAGTAGAACTTTCAGACTTTGTGGCTTTTTATATTATTAAAGACTACCTCACTCTGTGGCTCATGTTATGTGAAAATGTAAGAATTTTTCCTGAAAAGCAGGGAGAACAAATAAAGGATTTTAAGGTCATTCCAGGAATCTTTAGTGCTTTGCCAAAAGTTTAGGTCCACTTCCTGAGGCGGTTTCATTAGAAGACAGCTAATGTTTGCTTGGTTTACTCCCAAGTTATTTTTAGAAACTAGAGATTATTACTGATAGCACTGATTTGAATTTGCTCATTTACGTTTTTATATGCTACCAAATATGATTAGCGTGTGCTTTCAGCTAATTGTTGACAGATTTACTGCATTAGGGATTTTCTAAGTCATCAGATTCCTATTAACTAGGTACTTCCCGCCAACCACTTCAGAAATAAGATGAACTCTTTCAGCCCCCAAAGGAGTAGAGAATTTGGCTTCACTTGCCTCAGAGCACTAAAGAGGTTATAGAAAATAGAGGACAGAGTCTACTTAGAACACGCTAGCTATGGTTGTGATTCTGAAAGGCTGAGATTAACATGGAATTAATACTGGTGTGTTCCCATCTGTATTCATGTGGACTCCAGGGTCTGCAACTGCTGCCATTGTGGCTCCCAGCTGGTGGGAAGATTCCAGGAGTGGGCTGTGTGCCTTGAGAGCTTGCAGTGTCCTTGAGGACCATATTCAGACCTGCCCCTCACCCTTGTTCATCAGGAGCTCTGCACCTCCTTTTCCTCAGTGCTTAAGAGTGCAGCCAGCCTGCTCTTGCCTCAAGCCCAGGCTCCCCACATTCTAGGTTGTCTCTTATGTCCACTGCCTACCTTTGCACATGAGAGAGGTGGTAGCAGAGAGTTTAATGACAATCTCGTTATGTCCACATTGAGAAATAGACTAATTGTTTTCTAGAGACATACTTCATCTTCTAGAATAGTCCTCATTATTTCCTGTTGACTGATACCACTCTTTCTTTCTTTCTTTCTTTCTTTCTTTCTTTCTTTCTTTCTTTCTTTCTTTCTCTCTCTCTCTCTCTCTCTCTCTCTCTCTCTCTCTCTCTCTCTCTCTCTCTCTCTCTCTCTCTTGATTTTAGAGAGAGAGAGAGATAAATTTATTGTTCCACTTCTTATGCATTCATTGGTTGCTTCTTGTATCTGCCCTGATCCAGAATTGAACTCCAAATCTTGGCATATCAGGATGATGCTTTACACTTTCTTCAATTCTTTCCTTTTTTTTCCCCTCTTTAGCTTTTTCTTTCAGACTTCTCACTCAACTTTAAGACTATGTAAATATGTATGTATATTTATATCTACATACTGATAATTTTACTTGCTCTACAGGAAACTCCCTGATAAAACTAGGATGATCAGACACTACAGTTTGCTTTGAGCAATCCTGGTTTTTACCTGTTGTTCCAGTGTGATTATTAACATCTCTCCCCTTTCAAGTGTCCTGGTTTGCATGATAACTTATGTGATCCCCTAGTGATAACCTCTCCAGCAAGAAAAGGCTTGAGTATCATACTTTCATCTTACTAAATGAGAGGATAAGAATTTAAATTATTTTTTTAAAGAGTCTGTAAGAGACAACCATTACCCTCAGCTTCAGCCCACCGGGCTAACTGTTGGGTTGGCATCATTTGATCTGAAGCAAGCACTGTAAATCTGCTGTATGCTGGTACTGAAGAGAAGTTTGGCACTTCCAGTTGTAATATTCTAGCCAGGCAGTTTGTACTGCTTTACCTTTTTTGCATCTTTTCTTCTAGTATTTCTCCTCCCTTTTTGATTTGTCTACATAAAATTGCAGTAGAATGTCCCAGCTTAGTATGTAAATGTCTCACTTATATTTTAGTCTGGCAGCTCATCCCAGACATTTGCCAGTTGAATCTGAGTATCTTCTTAGTGAAGGCTCTGCTTGGACCTGGACCAGGAAGCTGAGAATGGAAGCAGCTGGGGAAATTAGGCAGAAAACATGAATCCAGAGGAAGAGTGACTAGATAAGGAAAACAGTATGTATGAAGGGAATGGGGTGTGTGTATTTAAATTAGAGCGGAGTTGCTACCTGAAGGAGTTTCAGTTGACTGGTCAAATGAAACTGGTCAAGTTACAACTGGAATTGCACTGCCTTTGTCATGGTTAGTATGTTAAGAGTCACCTGTGAGTGCTCCTCTCCCGGTGATACTAATTAGTGCATTAAGAGCTGTCTGTAAGCCGAAACCGGTTTGGCTCAGTGGATAGAGCGTCGGTCTGCGGACTGAAGGGTCCCAGGTTCGATTCCAGTCAGGGGCATGTACATTGGTTGTATATTAAAAAAAAAAGAAGAAGAAGAAGTTTAAGTTTAAAAAATTTGGCTCTCAAAAAGAAATTTCAATCGTTGTACTGTTGATATTTGGCTAATGAGTTTGCCGACCACTTGGTATAGGGAATGGTGCAAAGTAAAGCAACAGAATATTCTTTCAAGCATGCTTTCTTTTATTCATGCATGCAGCAAACATGGATTAAGTACCAGTGAAGTATCAGACCTTGGAGACATAATATTTGGGAAGACAATATGTAGTGTGCTGGGGAGGATCTTTCAATCTATATTGTCAACATGAGTTGTTTTTTGCTTTTTTTTTTAGTTTTGCCTTTTTGTTTGTTTGTTTGATTGTTTGTGTTTAATCTTTGAGGGTGACTTTTGAGCATAGAAAAGACCATCTGTAGCCCTGGCCACTATGGCTTAGTTGGTTGGATAGTAGCCTGTATACCAAAAGTTAGCAAGTTTGATGCCTAGTCAGAGCACATATTCAGGTTTTGGATTTGATCCCTACCCCAGTTGTGGCACATATTCCCATCAATTACCTGCAGAAAAGATCATCTGTAGCTAATTTGTGGTCTAAAAAATTAAAATATAACATATCAAAATTACATCATGTAAGAGTTTTTAACACAAAAGTAAGCAAACTTTTAAAAAGTCTATTTACATCTCCTATTTGTAAGTTTAGAAAAAATTAGCATTTACTTAAAAGGGGACTTTTGGCCGAAACCGGTTTGGCTCAGCGGTAGAGCGTCAGTCTGTGGACTGAAAGGTCCCAGGTTCGATTCCGGTCAAGGGCATGTACCTTGGTTGCGGACACATCCCCGGTAGGGGGTGTGCAAGAGGCAGCTGGTCGATGTTTCTCTCTTATCAACGTTTCTAGCTCTCTATTGCTCTCCCTTCCTCTCTGTAAAAAATCAATAAAATATATTTTTTTAAAAAGGGGGACTTTTGCAATTTAATTAAATTTCTTTAAATATCTTAAACTATATTTCCACATTTAAAATATTTTCTTTTCTCTTTGAAGTACTTTAGCTGTTTGTCTAATAAAAATATTCTAAATTTCAAAGTAAGTATATAATTACATTTATTTAATAATAAATTAAATTAAAACATAAGTATGGTTAATCTTAGATTATCTTTACCATTTACAAGGCTATTAAAGTTATCTTTTTGCCTTCCAACATAAAATTAATTATTCAATTGCATATTTCAAATTGAACTAGCAATGCTAATCTAGTTATGGTAAATTCTAATCTAATATGGTAAATTCTCTTAATTATTGCAAATATTTTAAAGACTAAGTATACACAAGTTGTCTTCAAACTTAGAATGAAAAATACTAATTTTGTTGGTTTGATTTACTTTATTTCTGTACCTAACTCTTTTATTTTTTTTATTTTTTTATTTTTTTATTGATTTTGTACAGAGAGGAAGGGAGAGAGATAGAGAGTTAGAAACATCGATGAGAGAGAGTCATCGATCAGCTGCCTCTTGCACACCCCCTACTGGGGATATGCCCGCAACCAAGGTACATGCCCTTGACCGGAATCGAACCGGGGACCTTTCAGTCCCAAAGCCGACGCTCTATCCATTGAGCCAAACCGGTTTCGGCTATTTCTGTACCTAACTCTTAATTTTATATAGTTAAAAGATAGCTGCTAAGGAATATTATGTCATCCCAAGCAAGATGGAAAGGAGAGTTATATCTTGGTCACTTAGGTTACTTATCAACCAGAGAGTTTGGGCTGGCATGCAGGAATTAATTACAGATGACACAAATTGGATGCCCTGAGCCCCAGTTATATTTGCTGGAAAGGAGCCCCCAACGTTTATAAAAGGGATGGTCTCAAAGCCTTGGGTGCTTATATTTAATTTTTACATAAATGAATTCTCTTACCTGGCTTGTAATTGCTACGTCCTTATCAGGGTATAGCTTATTTACTGCTTGGTTTAGTGTCCATTTCTTTGGCTATTATAAGACAATGTACTATTATCTTTTGTCAGAGTCTAAAGTTAGAACCAGATCTATCTAGTACTTTATACCCAACTTTCATTCTTTTGTAAACACTGACCATTATGGTCTGATTTGAGTCTACAAGCTTCTGTTCTTTCAGTGTTATTCCTGCTTAACAGGGTCACAGTTCTTGTCCTAACTGGTTTGGCTCAGTGGATAGAGTGTTGGCCTGTGGACTGAAGGGTCCTGGGTTCGATTCCGGTCAGGGGCATGTATCTTGGTTGCAGGCACATCCCCAGTAGGGGGTGTGCAGGAGGCAGCTGATCAATGTTTCTAACTCTATCTCTCTCACTCTCTCTCTGTAAAAAAAAAAAAAAAAAAAAAAAAAATTTATTTAAAAATAAAAAAATTTAAATAAAAGGGTCACAGTTCTTACAGATAATAAAATGGCATCCAGTTTTATTCTGCATATCCCTTGTGGCTTCATCTGGCTTTTGAGTCACAACACTGAAGTCATATTCCTGACATAGATAGGAGAGACCTTTGTGATAAACTTACCAGGATTTGTCTGTTCTCAGCATCCCAGGTAGGACATAGCCATGGTCTAGTATCATTTTGGGCAAGTCATTTAACTGCTTTGGGTCCTAATTTTTTTCATTCTTAAAATGCAAGAACTTTTTTAGTTCTAAAATCCTATTATCTTTTAAATTCTAATTTAATGTAGTCTGAAATATTGGTGTTTAACTGTGATTTGTTTAGGTATTGCTCAAGAATTAACAACATTTAATCTTTTTAGAAATTTTTATAATTATGGAGAGCAGTGAGATAATAAATGGTTTTGCTTCCTTTCAGATCTTCGATGATGCATACAAATCCCAGCTCAGTTGTGTAGTTGTGGATGATATTGAGAGACTGCTTGGTGAGTCATTACATTTGCTATTGTACTATCTTTGCCATATTATAGCCAATGTCTCACAGCTTATAAGAGGAAAAATAACAGGTATTTATAAATTATAAGGCAATAGGAATACCTTTCTTTGTCCTATAAGGAAATATAACATTATCTCTTCTCTCTTTAGTTAATGATGGTATTCATGTTAAGTATGCCTGTGACTATAACTCCATTATAAGTTGTTTTCTTATAAGACTCCTGCCCTATAATATTTTCTATCTTCTACAGAGTTCCCTGCCCATAATAAGTGATTAGTAATTTTTGTTGAAGGATGTATTTAGTGCCTGTAGCTCAGAGGTTTCACTTATGAACTTGACAGAGCTAATGAAAGAAAGTAGGGTTTACGACTAGAGTGGCAAGCTTTCTGTTACCTCAGTTTCTGCTCTTATAAAAGAGATATAAAAGGGATATAAAAAAACTGTATCCCTTCCTTCCTTATCCCATGGAGTAATTGTGAAGACAAAATTTATATAATAATGTTGAAAACATTCTGAAAGTTAAAAGTGATCTGTGGTAATTTTAAAAAATATTTATTAAACATTTATACGCATTCTTACAGAATACTGAGATGAATAAGTCCCTGCACTCAACTCAAAGCATGTAATCTACAAATAAATTCCAGAAAAGTATTATTCTTACATTTTATTTCATTGCATAAATTAGATAATTCTGGAATAAACTTATTATAATAGTGGCTCAGGTTGTTGTAATAAACAGTTGAAATTGAACCCACCTAGTGGCTTAATAAACCTCTGAAAATACTATCTAACATATGCCTGAATAATTCCTTCTTCCTTAAGCTATCCACACTGGTGTAGAAATGATTTCAAGTTACCTATGCTGACTACATTTTTCCCATGATTTTCACACTTGCCTTAAGTCCTCTGTTATTTATTTTTCTGTTTCCTATGGCAATATTTGTTAAAAAACAAAGCAGGTATAAATGTGAGGTCTTTTTAAATTGATAGTTTTATCTAATGACCTGGGTTTTTGGTCTGCTACTTTTAATACATTTTAGCCCAGTTTATAGGATTATTTCTTTAAAAGCTTTTAGGCACATACTCATAGCTCTGTGTAAATTCCTTTATCTAAACACAATTGAAATGTGTGGTCATAGCAACACTACTATGTCAGGAATGTGTGCCCTCTGAGTATATTTTCACTTGTATGAAGTTATTATCTGTACTTGTTTGTTCATTTATTCATCAAACATTTGCTGAGCCCTTACTGTGCCATAATTAGGTCTCAGAAAAATAAGATGCTGTCTGTCGTTATAACATATATTGGCAAAAATTAATGCAAAGTAGAATGTGCCATTGTTCTGGATAATCAGAGAAGGGAAGGAACACTTTTGACTTCAGAGGGCTGATGCCTGAAGGTAGCTCAAAAGCACAGGGCATGGGTGCAGGTACAATAGATAGAGCAAGCTAAGGAGCTGGCATTGGTGCAAAATCTTGAAGGAGTAGTAGAAATTTAACAATTAAAAATTTATTTTAGCAAGTTCTTTGTTCTTCACCATCTGAGGACCAATCTTAGTGGCGCTAACATCTTTTTAGTTATATTGAAGTACCTTTCATACATTATTATTCCGTACCATTGCCCCTCTACCCATTTTCTAGTATGGTGTTTTGTTGCCTGTGTACTTAACTATATTGCCATAGTTTGCAGTAATTTCTTGGAAATGCTTAGTAAATACATTTGCGGGATTTTTCTCCCTTAAATAAACCTGTCTCTGAAAATATTACATGAACTCAAAATGTATATTTAGAAGCTTTTTAAAAAATTTACAGGAAATAGTTGTTATATAATATTTTATGCATTCAAATTATTCCAATATTTGTTTCTTAATATCATTAGTTGCATGACTGCTTCTAAAACTGTGTTTGCTCTTGATGTAGAAAAATATGAATGTTTGGAATATGTGCATATGTGCATCAAATCCCTAAGCATATAATATTTCTCTTTCAGATTATGTCCCTATTGGCCCTCGATTTTCTAATCTGGTATTACAGGCTCTTCTTGTATTACTGAAAAAGGCTCCTCCTCAGGTAAAAATAATATAAGGAACATCTTCACAGAGTTTTTCCAGTAAATTGAATATAATGGTACACTCTTTCTAAATAAGCAGGTTATAATAAATGCATAAAATTCTTTTGAGAAATTTTGAAAGGTCATCTGGTTTAGCCTTCTGCCTTAAGATAAATGATTTTCTTAACAATCAGAGAAGTTTTTCATTCCTTTTCTAAAGGTTTCAAAATTTTCGTTTCTGTTAGCGTTCTGTTTTGTTTTTTAAGTTCCCCATCATATAACACATAATGTGGAAGGGATTAAATACACGTTCTCATCTGTTTCCTTTATCATTTCATAGATTTTCCTGAGAATTTTTATTTGGGGAAATGTATTTTTTAAGGGCAGTTTTCTTTTTTTTTCTTTTTTCTTTTTTATAGATGAATTTGAGTTGTTTTTTTTGTGGCATGTGGCATATTTAAAGAGTGAGTTTATAGCCAGGATCTTGGTTCATGTGGTTACATTTTTACTGATGTGGCTATTGGAGACTAGTGATTTTGATAGTTTAACCCATTTAAAACTAACCTATGAGGGCTCGTTAAATATGTTAATTATGTAGAAGCTGCCAGAGCATGTTTGGCTATGACACGAATTCTCTTGATTGATTCTGTGTGCTGCAACCTCGAAGAAATACCAATCAAAGGCAGATACAAAGGGACTAACTTGAAAAATATCTTAATGTCTGTATGGGATCTCATATTTGAAATTAGAGACATAGACTATATGGGAAATATTTAATATTAAGCTGGTAAATCTAATTTAAATTGTGTGTGTGTGTGTGTGTGTGTGTGTGTGTATGTGTGTGTGTTGTATAGGTATGTTACTACTAGAGGAAAGGACTTGTCTTGATTTTTTTATTGTTTTTTTTTTTAATTTCTAGAATAGTAAAAATAAACATAACCTACAACAATTTTGAAATTTTATTACATATTTGCATTGTGAAAGGATTTTTTAATCTCTTTCCATAAACTATTATTCCCAGTAATTAGAGTTTTACTTAGACTTAGGCTGAAGTTAGAGAAGTAAGAATATTTTTTCCTTCTCTGATTTCTTCAGTAAATATATAAATATATTCAAAGTTGCTAGAATGAAAAGAAATAACCTCAGTATATAAATACATCATATATCAAAAAATCCTTTTTATGAAATCAGCATTTTAAAAATTATGAGATTGGGAGAATTTTCCCAGGCATTTAAATTTATTTCTTGTAATATTTAATTTTTTATCTAAAATGAATGTATGGTAAAAATCATTTGGGAGCGAGAAGAAGAATTTTTCAATGGTATTTTTCAAACCGCCCATTCTTTGCATTGTTAAATACTATAAACCTAGTTGAGAATTAGCTAATCCAAAACGGATACTAATAAAAATAAACAGGACATACTAACAAATGACCTGCAACTTTTTTTTTAATCCTCACCCAAAGACATGCTTAGAGGGAGGAAGGGGGAGAGAGAGAAAGGGAGAGGGGAAGTGGGAGAAAAGAGGAGAGAGCGAGAGCGAGAGCGAGAGCGAGAGCGAGAGAGAGAGAGAGAGAGAGAGAGAGAGAGGAGAAAGAGAACCATTGACTGGTTACCTTCCATACATACTGCAACTGGGGATCGAACCCACAACCCAAGAATGTGCCCTAATCAGGAATCGAACTAGCATCTTTTCCATGCACAGGATGATGTTCAACCAACTGAGCCACTCTGGCTGGGCACCTGCAACATTTTAAACACTCAGGAATAACTGCTTCTATTTTGTAAAAATAATTGTAAGTTTTGTGATGAAAAAAACATTATCTTATACTCTTAAAAAAAAATTTTTTTTTAGTGTACCCTCATATTGGTGGGATTATTTTACTGTTGCAATAGTTTATATTTAGCAAGGCATGATTTAAGTTAAAAGATTAAAAAATAAGTAAGGTTCATGCCGAAACCGGTTTGGCTCAGTGGGTAGAGCATCTGCCTGTGGACTGAAAGGTCCCGGGTTCGATTCTGGTCAAGGGCATGTACCTTGGTTGCATGTACCCAGTTAGGGGGGTGCTGGAGGAAGCTGGTCGATGTCTCTCTCTCATCAATGTTTCTGGCTCTCGATCCCTCTCCCTTCCGCTCTGAAAGAAATCAATAAAATATATTTTAAAAATAAAAATAAAAAATAAGTAAGGTTCAAATGTCCAATAAGTACATGCAAAGATATTCAGCATCATTAGCCATCAGGAAAATGCAAATAAGTCAGGTAATAACAAGTGCATATAGAAGAATTTGAAACCTGTACACTGCTGGTGGGAATATAAAATCATGTGGCCTTTGGAAACTGTCTAGCAGTTCCTCAGGAGGTTAAACATAGTTACCATATGACCCAGCAATTCTACTTCTAAGTGTATACTCCAAAGAAATGAAAATATATGCCTACCCAAAGCTTGTACAAAATATTCATAGCAGCATTATTCATAACAGCCAAAAAGTGGAAACAACCCAAATGTTCACCGAACAATAAAATGTGGTACATACAATGGACTGTTATTCATCAATACAGAGAAATGAGTCCTGATACATGTCACAACAGGGCTGAGCCTTGAAAACATTATGCTAAGTCTAAGAAGCCAGTCACAAAAGACCGCATATTGTATTATTCTATTTATATGAAATGTCCAGAATTGGCAAATCCATAGGGGAAGAAAGGAGATTTGTGAGTGGTTTTTTCTAGGCCTGGGAGGGGTGGATAGGGAGAATGCGAAGTGACTGCTAATTGGTATAGGCTTTCTTTTTATGTGATGAAAATGTTCTAAAATTGATTGTGGTGATGATTTCACATATCTCTGGGTATACTAGAAACCATTGAATTGTACACTTTAAATCAGTAAATTGTGTTTTATGTAAAATATATCTCAATAAAATGTCACCGAAAAAAGAAAGTGGTTTCAGAAACCACTTAAGTGATGAAAGGAGGATTACATAAAGAGCTAGAAGTAAGGAGTGAGCACCCAGCACACCCGGGCCATCTTGGAGAAATCCTAGAAACAGGGACTGGATCATTAAAAAGGGATATGGAATGTATTTCTCTTAGGAATGAAAAGGGCATAGGAATACATAGAAATAAAAGATAGATCTGGTCGCATTAGTGATTGGAAATGCAGGGAATCTTATTTAAGAGAATACCAGCCTGTCATTAATCAGAATTCGGTGGCTCAGACCTGGACTGCTAGATGACCCTCCTGTATAAGTGAATCAGTGGCAGAAGAAATTAATGTTTGAAATATTTCTTATTGGCGCATATTTAACAAAATGAAAATGTGCTTTCTCTGTACCACCTTGCTTTTTAAAATGAGTTTGTATTCTCTCAGGAAAATAGAAAATTTTCAAGCTGATCCAATTTCAAGAATATTTGTCATTCTAGAGTAGAAGCATTTAGCTTTTTTATGTTTTTTAGTTAAATATTAAAGTATATAAATTTGAATTTTGTAGAAATGCATAGACTGGTAGAAAGCTATTATTTTAATACTGTCAAGAAAACAGAAAGGTTGTGAGCATTTTTCTATTAAAAAAAACAACTGTATATGTATACAATAGTATAATCATATCAGCCACAGAATCCCTAACTTTGCATTTGCTATAATTCCTGCTTTCACACAGAAAGATTGTGTGCATGTTTGCACATGCTCAAATAAAAGAATCCCTTCAGGGGCACTATGTTGTTATGTTTCAAGATATTCTCTTTTCTACTTCTCCCCCTCCCCCATTCCCCTGCCTCCTTGTAAATTGGCTTATTAAAACTGATTCACAAGCCTTTCTTTTTTCCCTTTGTGATTGCTTTGGTCTTGGATTTTCAGTGTAGGACTAAAAATTCAAGTCAGATTTCAGTTACCAGGATAATTTTCTTTTAAAATTTTTCTAAGTAAATGCATAGATTTTTAATGATCTGGTATTCAGTGGATGTGCTTTAAATTTAGCTGGAGAGTTAATTTCATGATTGATTTATTAGCCCTTTGAAAGTATAAAAAGTGGTATCCATAGTTCATGAAGACTGAAAAACATCATCACATTTTGTTTAGCATCTTTTTAAAACCAATTAAAAGCTTTTCTAAAATGGATTGAACAGGAGAAAATAAAACATGTTCCCTAGGTCTTTATTTCTATCAAGTTTCCCTGTGTTCTGCAGGAGAAGAGATCGAGGGGGGATAGAAAAATTGAAAAGGGCTGTCCCAGCAGGGAGCCACGCCAGAGAAAAGGGCTGCTCTGAGAACTCAGCAGCAGCAGCTAAGAAAGCTCCCAGCCTGCTTCATCTACATGCAGAGTCACACAAGGCATGGGGGTGCTCACCGTCACCACAGAGGTTTCACATGTGCTTCCCTGCTGATTCCTGTGAAAAGCTAACAATTGGCTTGGAGGGTAAAAGACCACTGCAGTTCACCCTCCCTGAGCTGGACGTACAATTTGTCCAGTGTTAGGAAATGTCCGGCTTAACAGTGAGAGGCTTGAAGACACCCCTCCTCCATGGAGAGTCCTAAAGCCAGCTCTTTTACTCCATGACATTGGGGCTCTTTTCAAGTTTCACAGATTTATGGAAGTTGAGGGGAATGTGCTTTTCACAATCAGGAGGATGAAAGCTTTAGTCTTAATGTCAAGGAAGCTGCAGGCGTGAAGCGGGAAGGCCAGGTAAACCCTCCCGCAACCTGCAGCCCCAGCGACATTATTGTTTTCCTCACAGATTGCTTCTGGTGCCTTCTTTTTTGAGTGTGGGTGGGAGAGAGACAGAACAAAGTGCCTGAAAAGGAACTCCTCAGGCTGTAAAGTGATATGATTTCCCAGTTTCCTCAACAAGTCTGAGAGTAGGTAAGCCCATTGACTTGACTGCTTTAACACTAGGTTTACTTGACACTTGCAGAAATCAAGTTGGAAGACCACCATATATACCAGAATAGCCTTGTGATTTATAGAGAGCCACTCCTTGTTCTGTTCAGTGCTTTCCTACCTTTTTCAGATCACAGCGTACAGAAAATGATAACCTTTGATAGTGTGCCTGGGTAAAGGTATGAGGCCACTCACTGGCCAGAGATGCAGCTACTCCAGCCTTCCCAACTGCAGATGAGAATTGATAGCGTAGTCCAGTGGTAGGCAAACTGCGGCTCGCGAGCCACATGTAGCTCGTGAGCTGCGGTTTGCTGCTCTGTTGACTAATGAGTTTGCTGACCACTGTCTTAGTCCATCTGTAACTCATAGGCATACCAGTTGGATAACTCTTAGGAAAATGTAAACTTTTACAAAAAAAGATCACTCTAAATTCGTAGCACTATTATTGAAGAACTCGGACCTAACAGAATTTTAGCTAAAGTTGTTCTTTAAAAAAATAATTTCCTTGCTGCTCTGGCACCTAGGAATATTACTTAATAAGAAAGAAGTAAAGTTTAGAGCTAGGACCGGCATAATGTGTGAACCAAAAGAAACTGCTAGTAAACCCTAGTGGGAACTCGGGCAAACGTACTTGTTTCTCCATGGCTTTCATTTAACATGACTGGTCTGTAGACAGGATTGCTTTTTATGTAACCCTTATGACATCTTCGTACCCTCTTACTTCAGAGATGTTATTAGGAAGTCTTGGTAATATTAAGCAACTCTTCAAGCTTAGGGTTGCTTTAGCAAAATGGAAGAGACTCCAAATTGTGCAGGCCTAAACATGAGTATCTCCCCATCTATCTGTTCAAAATTAACTCTGGCTAATGACTACAATATGACTCAAGAAGATATATAACCACTTTAGGAAAGAGGTTTAGTTATTTTGCCAGACACATTAATTGCAATCACTGATGTAGTGGTGACTTTTACATTGGACTTCTTTATTGGGGGGGAAAAAAGAAGAAGAAGAAAAAAACATGGAGGATGCTTGACAATTTAGTGGCCTGATTTTTCCATTTACTAAGTAAATGGCATGACATGGCTGCTATATTTTATATACTAGTAATTCTTAATAAATTACTTTGCTTAGTAGTAGATTGTCTTACAAAGTTCTCTATAAATTGAACTTATATATAATATATAGTCATGCACTGCATAACAACTTTTTGGTCTATAATGGACCACATATACCACAGTGGTCCCATCCTATCTAATAAAAGAGTGCTATGCAAATTGACCATTACTCCAACATACAAGATGGCTGCCCCTATGTGGTCAAAGATGGCTGCCCCCATGTGGACACAAAATGGCCAGCAGGGGAAGGCAGTTGGGAGGGTCCAGGCCTGCAAGGGAGGGCAGTTGTGGGCATTCAGGCCAGCAGAGGAGGACAGTTGGGAGGGACCAGGCCTGCAAGGGAGGGCAGTTGGGGGCAATCAAGCCTGCAGGAGAGGGCTGTTAGGGTGACCAGCCTGGCAGAGGAGGGAAGTTGGAGACGACCAGGCCTGCAGGAAAGGGCAGTTGGGGGGGACCCAGGCCTGCAGGGGAGAGCAGTTGGGAGGACCAGCCCTTCAGGGGAGGGCAGTTGAGGGGGCCAGATCTGAAGGGGAGGGCAGTTAAGGGTGACCAGGCCTGTAGGAGAGGACAGTTAGGGGCAATAAGGCAGGCATGGAAGCAGTTAGGCATCAATCAGACTGGCAAGGGAGTGGTTAGGGAGTGATCAGGCTGGCAGACAGAAGTGGTTGGGGGCGATCAGAAAGGCAAGCAGGCAAGCAGTTGGGAGCCAGCAGTCCTGGATTGTGAAAGGACAGTCAGAAATCCCTCAAGGGGTCCCAAATTGGAGAGGGTGCAGGCTGGGCTGAGGGATACATCCCCCATGCACGAATTTCATGCACTGGGCTTCTAGTAAGACTGTAATGGAGCTGAAAAATTCCTGTTGCCTAGTTACATTTTAGCCATCACACACTATCACAGCACATTACTTATATATTTGTAGTGATGCTGGTAGAAACATACTTACCATGCTACTATTATATATAACACATATAATTATAATTGTAGGCTTTACCACCAAGGTTTGTGTGAGTATATTCTGCGATGTTCAAGCAGTGACAAAATTGCCTAATGATACTTTTCTCAGAACATATCCCCATCGTTAAGTGACACATGACTATATATGTAGAATAAATTCAAATACATTAAAAAACAGTAAAAGAAATTTGGTGAATGTCTTTATAAAACATGGCTACAGATACTTGCCAAACAAAAACCACATTTTTAAAATAGGGTTTTGTTGGTAGAGCATATCTATAATAGTTATTCATGAATACAAGAAAATTATAAGACATACTAGAGGCCCAGTGCATGAAAATTCATGCACTGGAGTGGGGTCTCTCAGCCCGGCCTAACCTCTCTTACAGTCCGGGAGCCCTCAGGAGCAGGAGGCGACCCAGCGATCAGGGGAAAGCAACACCCCATCACACCTCTGCTGCTGCCACTGCTGGCACCACAAGCCTCTGCTGGCCCTGGTTACCTGAGCCTCAGGCAAGCCCTGGGACTCTGGAGGCAGGCGCACAGAGTGGCCAGGCCTTCCTGCTGCCCTGGCAGGGTTGAGGGGACTGGGCACCACTATCTTATGGCTGCGGGTGCCGCCATCTTTGAGGGTGGGGCAATCAATTAGCAAATTCCCTCCTTATTGGTTGAGGGTGGGCAGTCAGTTATCATATTACCTCCTCATCAGCTATGGGTGCTGCCATCTTTGCAACAGCATGAGTGTCAATTAGCATGTTCCCTCTTTATTATATAGGATATGTCAATTTTAGGTAATTCAGAATTAAATACCTAAATTTTAATCATCAGAGAAATGATTAAATGTTAATGATTCTGAGACAGAATATGCTCTCAGAATGTCTTTAGCCCGATTGCCGTACATTTATTACTATGACATGACATTAGTGTTAGAAAAGTGTTGATAATAGTATTCCATGGGGCCATGAATCTAGTTATGAGTACTAGCTCTGAAGAACTTACTCTTTATATTGGAGTTGGAGTCAGAAAACCTGAGTTTGAGTCTTAGTTCAGTAATCTTCTGGCTACTTTTGACCTTTGTGTCCATTTCTTCATCTATAACCTGGAGATAATTCTCCTGCCCCACCTACCCCATTGTGGAGTGAGATGTTATAGAGTGAAATGCTATAACACAGACATAAGGAATAAAGTTGCTGAAAAGTAAGAGTATGCCATTGTCCATAGAAAATGCTACTTATAAACAACTGGTTTAGTCTTATCTTTGAAAAAGGAATGGATGTTTGCCTTGCTTGATTTGAATATTCTCATTGCTGGGGCCCAGTGGGTGACATATAAGATTCTATTTCTTCCTCTATTATTGCTGCTTCTCCATCCCTCATTGCTGAAATTCAGAAGACAAATATTCTGACCTGGGGATTTTGGATCCCAGTTATAAAAGAAAAAATGAAGCAGAGACAAATTTCAGAGCTCATTAGAGTAAGAAGAGGGCTGGCCCTCATTGTGAGATTTCTAAGAACGCTGACCATTGCACTGTCCTTACCTCCAGGGACTGGCCCACCTACTTGCTTTATCCCTGCAACCACCTGTAACTTATAACTTCCCCCTTTCTTCTAACCCAAAGTGGAACAGAAGAGCATTTCACAGCTTCTTTCCTACCCTCCTGTCCTCAAGTACACAGATCTTTGGAGATTCCCTAGGGGTTTTTCCTACATGGCATGATAGCTATTGGCTAAGAAGAACCAATAACAGGAACCTTATGAAGGTCCAGAATAATCCATCAATATTCCTGATAGTTATTGAATAAAGATGGAATCAGGCCTTGATCTCTTTAAGTCACTACTTGGTCTAGAACCACTTCATCTATGTCCCCCTCACATTGGGAAATGGAATCTATCGCCCTCCCTCCCTCCCTCCCTCTTTCCTTCCCTCCCTCCCTCCCTTCTTCTCTCCCTCTTTTTCCTCCCTTCCTTCCTCCCTCCCTCTCTCAACCTATTTGGGCTATGTAGATTATATTTGTTGATGGATATTCTGAAGATGGTGGTTCTTAACTACACATAGAACTGGCATTGGCAGTATAAATGGCACAGGAATTAGAATGCAAAGACTTGAATTCGAATCCAGTTTCTTAATTTCTGAGCCTCACTTTTGTCATTTGTAAAGTAGAAACAATAGTAATATTTAAGTTGGGAGAATTAAATAAAATAAATGTTTATTATAGTTCTTTGTAAATGGCAACGCACAACTCTGTTATTAGTTTATTCACTTCAAAGAAAACTCTGTCTTTCCTCACACACACAAAAAGTATCTACTAGTAAAACCAACAAAGTAGCCAACCCCATCAAAGGAGCTCATCTCCATGGGCTACTGCTAAAGAAGCCAGTCCTAAAAATGTCAGCAAGAAAGAGCATAGAAGCTCTTTTTTCCTCTAGCTGCCAGCCATCTTGCTCCTTCAGACCCTGCCTTAGCCAGCCCAGGAGCAAGCAGAAGAAGGGGCAAGTTTCTGGAAGAAGAGGGGCAGTGATGGGAAGGGAGGATAGGGAGAAATACCAAGTGACAGTGGTCAGATGAAAAGCTCTGGCCATCCACCTAGTGACCTATTATCTATGTAAGCTCAGCCTGTGTCAGCAAATGCTTGCATAACTATCAAATCACCTTGCACTTAATCCTCAGTTGTTCTTATAGTGTGATTTCAGTTATAAAGAAAAAAAAAAGATTTCAGTTATAAAAAGAAAAGCAAGTATTCCATAATTGTCTATTGTGATTGCTTTTATATTAATGGCCTCCAAACTTGCTGACCACATACCCTATTAGTAAAAAATATTTGAATTCATCTTCTCAATAGTTTAATACATCTATCATTTTGTAAGATGATGTTTATTTTAAAACATATACAAAAGAAATTTTTTCAAGAATAAAAATAAAAGGCAGTTGTAGTATTTCTCCATCTTAAAGACAACTGCCAAGACTTAGATGGTAGAATTGTAGGTGACTTTTTTCTACTTTATTTCCTGTATTTTATAAATTTTCTACAATAAGAATTTATTATTTTATAACTATAAAAAATAAAAAACAATATATATTATTATTTTCATTTTTAACTTAGCATAACTGTCAAAATTCTTTCATTCCAACTAATATTCTGTGTGACTAACAGAGTTAAGTAACTCTATCTTTGTCTCTATACTTGTTTATATATAATATCTTTTAACCTTATTTCTTTTTTTAAGACTGATTTAATTTAAGGTCTGGCCTGTAAGACACCCTGTGGTCCCGAGAGTCAAGTATGAAAGTGCTTAATGGCTCTCACAGTTGTCCTTGGAGACGCATGGCATTCAGCTCAGTGCTGTGCTTCTAGTCTGAACTCATGACAGTTGAATGCTGTGTGACTGACTAAGATAGATGGTAACAGTTATATTAAGTTTCATGGAAGGAATATTGGAAATTTTCCATCCCAAAGTATTTCTTTTGATAGGCAAGTCTGAAATACTATTTTACGGAATATATGCTTTTACTAGGATATGCATTTGTTCCACACTGCAGAAATACAAAGATAATCAAGACATTTACCTGCCCTCAAAGAGCTCATAATCCAGGACCACATGTTCAGTTGTGAGTTTGTGCACCAGGTCAAGTGGCAGGATGGGGTAAACATGCAACCCACATCCTGCTCACCAAGCTGTCTACTCTGGTGTGGGCTGAATCTGCCCAGTGTAGGGTTGCCAGACTTAGTAGATATGAATATAGGATGCCCCGTTAAATTCAAGTGTCAGAAAGACATCAAGTAAATTAGCACAATCCATTCAGTGTTTGGGACATATACTCTTATAAAATATAAATATAAAGGCAAGCATGGTCCATTTTACCTGAGAAAAATCTACAAACATTTCACAAATACTAGTTCTTGATGTTGGCCTAGATATTTCTCAGGGCCACTATGCCATGCTAAGGAGAATCTCTGCTCTGCAGCAGTGGGGAGGGATGGCGAAGGATGTGCTGTGCCAGAATCAGCAGACTTGTTACTTATATTACTGACTGGTTCTTGGGAACTTAAGGATATGTGTCATGTACAGTTACTTACCTTAGACTTCATATGGCATACTCAGTTTCACTGGAGGCAAGAATAGAAATTCATAAGAAATCCAAGGCTTCATTTTCTCCAAGTAACTGAATCTTAACCTCTTTAAATATCAAGTGTTATACTTTAGCCTTATTTTATTTTATTTTTTATTGAATTTATTGGGGTGATATTGGTTAATAAAGTTATACATTTTAGGTGTACTATTCTATACTAAATCATCAATATAGTGTATTGTGTATTCACTACCACTTTAGCCTTTTTTTAAAGAAAAAAAATTGCTATAAATATCTTGGTGTCTAAAGCAAAGTATTATAAACACTATGTTAATGAATGAGGATCATCATTGCATACCATAGTCACATGGGTCAGTAATACTATGAGTAACAGCAAGAACTGTAAGAATGTATAAGATTGCCACAGTAGTCATTAAGTAGGCCCAATGTGCTCTGTTTTTGCCTTGTTTTGTTTTTGAATTTTGTTTTTAATGGTTTTGCTACAGTTGTTACTTGCAGAATCCAATTGAGTTGTATCAGTTCCTGCCTCTGACAGGTCCCCCTCTTCTAATTTGCTGCTTCTGGTCATCTGTGAATTAGATAGGCAACCACTCGGCCTCACGAGTTGTTTGTAAAGTAAGAGTAAGTAGGCTATGGTGAAAGCTGGGGGGCGGGGGGGGGCTTTCCGGTAAGCAGGGCCATGTTATGCTTTCTGTAGGTACCTTCCTTCAGTAAAAATAATAACAACAACAACAATAATAATAATAATAAAAATAAAAATAAATTATTTTACTTTTTAACTGTTGGTATTTAAAACATTTTCTTCAACCTGAAAGTCTTTTTCTTCTGATTTTAAAAGAAAGAATACTTTTGTGGGTCTCTCAAAGTTTTATGGGCCCTTGCAACTGTGCCTACTGAACTGATAATAAGTTGGTACTACCTGTGAATAAAGTCACTTGTGTTTTGTTTTCCGTCCTAGAAGTTAGAGGGCTTGTGCTGTTTTCAGGACAAGTGTGTTCAGGATAGTTGATATTGTCCAGCAAATTGGTCTCCAGATAAGTGAGGTATTGTTACTGGGCATGTTGAATCCATGTTCTGAAAGGCGGGGCCTAAAGAAGTAAACTGGGTTGTGTGGGGTTAAATGAGGGCAAGTTCTGAAATATTTTAAACATGAGAGAGAATTGCAAAATGTAAGAAAACTCTGGAAAGCATTTTATTTTATTTTTTTTTAATATATTTTATTGATTTTTTACAGAGAGGAAGAGAGAGGGATAAAGAGTTAGAAACATCGATGGGAGAGAATCATCGATCAGCTGCCTCTTGCACACTCCCTAATAGGGATGTGCCCACAACCAAGGTACATGCCCATGACCGGAATCAAACCTGGGACCTTCCAGTCTGCAGGCTGACACTCTGTTCACTGAGCCAAACCGATTTCGGCTGGAAAGCATTTTAATACAGAGGAATCTTATGGATAAAAATCACAGAGGTAGCCCTGTCCCATGTTCAGTTGGTTAGGCATTGTCCTCTGCAGGTTCAAATCCCAGTCAGGCACATGACTGGGTAGGGGGTGTACACGAGGCAGCCAGTCGAAGTTTCATTTGCACATTGATGTTTCTTTCTCTCCCATCCTCTCTCTCTCTCTCAAAATAAATAAATAAATAAATTTTTTAAATCACAGAGATATAAATTAAATAAAAGAAAAAGAAAATTGGCCTGTTAGAGCACAGGGGTCATTTTAGGGTGTATGCAGCTAAAAGCTGAGAGAAGCCGAAACCGGTCTCTATCCCTCTCTCTTCCTCTCTGTAAAAAAATCAATAAAAGATATTTTTTTAAAAAGCTGAGAGAAGTAGGAAAAATCTACTGTGGGTGCAAAGATCAAGGAGTTTGGATTAATCAGTGGTCATTTTAGTTAAGTTTATAATGAGAGAACACATCTATTCCTTTTGTACAAGAATACTAAGAGTATAATTTAATTTTCTTTATTTAACCTTTTCTCCTAAAAACTCAGAGGTCATAATATCTAGATAATATATCTAATCTAACTAACTCATAATTAAGGATCAGCTATTGCTGATATGAGTTTAAAATTACACAAATAAGAACAGTGGACAGCAAAGCATAGTGGATATCAATGAGGCCTGAGCTCAGTTTCAGCTCCCTCCTGGATATAAAAGCTTTAGACAGATCCCTTCACCTCTTACTCCAGGTTTCTCGGCTACAAAATAACCAGAAGAGGGAGAAGGCAAGGCCTAGGTAATCTCCAAGGGTAAAATCTGATGACTCTGTGTCTTTTTTCACAAACTGGTACTAAAATATTCTTTAATATTACAAAGTGGGCTGTTCACCTATAGTAATTATTTGGAGTGAAGTTTCTCATTTCATATCCAATCTGTATCATGAATTCCCCTCCTTATTGTCCTCGGCCCTACTTGCAATAGTTACAAAAAAACAGTAGACTAAGAATTTGCTTCAGGGTAAAATCTAATGGAGAGTTTAACTGTAGTTGTCTGCCTAGTTGTAGCATGATTTATTTGAAACATCCTTCCTTTGGTATTCAACATAAACATTTAACTACCACCATGCCCCCCCCCAAAAAAAAAAAAAAATAGAAGAAGTTGCAGACATTTGAGCATGAGAAATCAGAAATGCATGCAGGATATGCAGAGGCCCATTCCTCTCCTTTCACCGTCCAGATTCCTGGATGTTTTTATTGGTAGTCAATTTTTCCCATTGGCTTGGGGGAAGCAAGAGCTGCAATAGATGTTTACTAATACTTGTTATCTCACTAGCTTAAATTAATGGCTTCTAATGAATTTCATCTTTTCTCTGCTAGAGAAGTCTGTATTATCTAATAGTTTGATCATGGATTGACCAATTAATTAGCTAAAAGATTATGCTCTGGTTTCTCTTCAGATCACATAAATCTTTCGCCTTTTACTAAAAGATGGCCTAGCTGGCTTGGCTAGGTGGATAGAGTGTCAGCCTATGGACTGAAGGGTCCCAGGTTTGATTCCGGCCAAGGATAATGCCTAGGTTGCGGGCTTGATCCCCAGTATGGGGTGTGCAGGAGCCAGCCGATCAATGATTCTCTCTCATCATTGGTGTTTCTATCTCTCTCTACTTCTCCCTTCTTCTCTGAAATCAATAAAGAAATATATTTTTTAAAAATTAGCTAAAAGAAAGAGCTATGATAGCCTTTGTATCTACTTATATTATAAATGAATCATACATGCCATTCATTTTAGATTATTTTCTTTATTTTTAAAATATATATTTGTATTGATTTCAGAGAGGAAGGAAGAGGGAGAGAGAGATAGAAACATCAATGATGAGAGAGAATCATTGATTGGCTGCCTCCTGCACACTCCCTACGGTGATTGAGCCCACAACCCGGGCATGTGCCCTTGACTGGAATCAAACCTGGTATCCTTCAGTCCCACTGAGCCAAACCGACCAGGCAGATTATTTTCTTTAAAACTTGTTATTATAGCATTCAACCCTTACGGCTCAGAATATATTTTCCTATTGAATACTTGATATAATGTGCATTTTTCCAGAACCATAAGAGAGAACATAACAAAAAATGATCTGCTAGAAAGCTACACTGAGATCATCATTCATTCATTCATTCAATACAAATTTATTAACTTCTGTGTACAAAACTAGCCCTGAATTGAAACCGGTTTGGCTCAGTGGATAGAGCGTCGGCCTGCGACCTGAAAGGTCGCAGGTTCGATTCTGGTCAAGGGCATGTACCTTGGTTGCGGCCACATCCTCAGTAGGGGGTGTGCAAGAGGCAGCTGATGGATGAATCTCTCTCATCGATGTTTCTAACTCTCTATCTCTCTCCTTTCCTCTGTAAAAAATCAATAAAATATATATATTTAAAAAGATTATTAAAAAAAAAAAAAAAGGCTAGCCCTGAATACATCAGTAAAACCAAATAGAAGCCCGTCCTTCTGAAGGAAGACCAGCAATAAATACAATAAATAAAGGCAGTAAATGAGTAAAGTATTTAGTATGTTAAAAGGTGGTTCATGCTATGGGGGAACATCAGGAAAAAGGAAGAGAGGAAGTGGGGATTGCAATTTTAAAAGGAGTGTAGGGGGTGATTTTGTGTAGGCCTTGTGGGAAAGGTGACATTCAAGCAGCGCCTTGACTTTGAGGGAGAGAACCATGTGGATATATAAGGGAAGAGCATTCTAGGCAGATGGAGCATAGAAGTCTTCTGTGCTAGGCTTGCTGGGCTAAGAACTACCAGGAGAACATAGGTGAATAAAACATGGCTCCTCCCCCTAGGGAGTTTCGTTTCTTATAAATGTATTTCTAGTATCACATGAGCTCACTCAACTAGGGGAAATGATGAACAACATAGACTGTTGAACAAGAACAGACCTGGAGACAGGGAAGCATCGATCAGACTGTCGGACCTCAGAGGGAAGATAGGGGAGGGTGGGGATAAGGAGAGATATCAAACAAAAGAATTGTGTGCATGCATATGAGCCACAGACAACAGGGAGATGGGGGATGTGTGGGGAGGGGTTTTGGATGGGAATGGGGGAAATGAAGACAAATATGTGATACATTAATCAATAAAGAAATAAAAAATAAAGTAAAATAAAACATGGCTCCTCCTGGAGTTGACAGGCTAGAAACAAGATTCAGACTTGCAAATAAATGCTGCAATAAAGTCGTACAAGCACTATGTTAGGTAGAATTTTTCAAAAATATGTTTGTATTGAATAATACAAACTAAGTAAAATATAAGAAATTATTTCCATTTCAAGAATGAAGCTAGGATAAGTGATGAACTAAAGCACCTCTTACCAGGAAAGTGTTTTCACACCCTCTGCCCTGAACTGATTGCTCCCTCACTCTCACAGCTGCCCCAACTCTTCTGAGGGCGTGTTTGATCTTTAGCTTCAGGCCTCGTCTGGGCCTCACCGTAACCCTAGTTAAGCTGAAGATTGGTGCTCTCATCTTCCCCTAACACAGAGAATCTTGGTCCTTTTGGAGAACCTTTTGCTGCTGGTGCCCTGTGTTGTTGGAAAAAGGAATTTTCAGGTGTCCCCTGCTCACCCACCCCACCTGCTATAGATTCCTGACGTCCTTCCTAGGTCAGTGTTTCCCAAACTTCTCTCATGATGAGAATCACCTGGTGGAGTTGTTAAAGTACAGATTCCTGAATCCCAACTAAGAAGTGCTAAACTGGAATTTTTGGGAACATAGAGGTAAAATTGTATACTTAAATTCCAGCTTAGCACTTCTTAGTTGGGATTCAGGAATCTGTGTTTTAACAACTCCACCAGGTGATTCTCATCATGAGAGAAGTTTGGGAACAGTCAGAGGACGATTTTTCAGGTTCCCCTCTAAACCATTTGAGTTCTCACTTCCTTTCATTCTTCCTCTACTCTGACAGGTAGGTATGGTTTTTAATCCCATTTTTATGGTTGGAGAGGAGACAGGTCCTAAGAAGTTAAATAATCTAGCCAGGGTCACACAGCTGTCAACAACGGAGACTGTCCTTGCCTCTCCTCCTTGCTTTCTGCCAGCCCTGGGCTTCCATTAAAGAGGATGCCACCATATATCTCCCTCCCGGCATGCCTGCTCTTAGAACTGGCATGTGATTCGTACAGCAGCTTTCTCATTGGCCACGAGGATCATCTTTCTCTTCATCACAGTTCTTCCTCCCTGAGAACCTTCATTAGTTTCCTGTTGCTTTTTATACCCAATCTCCTTCCTTAGTGTGGCATTCTGAGTCTTCCTCTTATTGGCTGCCCACTTCCCATCTCTCCAATGAGACCTCCTTACCAGCCCTTCGCACCTGGGTCAGCTGCCCCCACCACCCTTACACGATTTAATGGCATTAGGGACCTCCTTTGTCCTGTCTCCACGGTGCTACAGGAATCTTCCTAGATGACCCCACCCCAAAGAAACTGTCCCCGTGTGCTGTGTCCCCTCTGCCATTATTAGTTTGTATTTACTGATGTGTTACTTGGTAGCGGTCCCTGAATATTTCTTTGCTCTTTCCAGCTAAATTATAATCACTTTGAACGCACAAACCAAATCTCATAATTTCATAACTACCTGAATGGAAAAAATTATTGTTAATGGTCTGATCAACTCATTTATTGTATCTTTTGGTTACTGGGTTTATAAATTCTTAATATCCTGAAGTGTTACATTCGTGTTTACAAAAACCTCAACTTCTAACAATCAGAAAATAAAATTTTAGGCCCCCCAGCACACAGCAGTTTAGAATTGCACTTTTAAACTTCTTAATCCATTTCAGAGTCTCCAATTGTTCACAGTTAATTCTTCTTACCCAGGGTGTATTACACTTGCTCAGCATTGAATGATATGGGAAGAATGGCCTTTCTTTACTGCATAACTGACTTTACTTTTGTTCACAGGTTAAAATCAGCCCTTCCATTTCACTGCAGTATTATATTGGTGGCATTTTTATTTAAGAAGAAAAAAAGCTTTCTTCCATATGAACTTTTGTTACAAATCAGTTTATTGGGGCCAATCAATGGGCAGGACCTATGAAAGGGTGTGGATTATCTGGTTAGGCCTTTGTTTGGCAAAAGGCTTAGATACTGCTTAGTACTTGGCTCATTCTTCATCTTGTAAAGAAGTGTTTTTTGAAGGATCAACACCTGACTGAGCCCTGCCTTTTTCATGGTAATGTTTTCACCTGAGTTGCTTCTTATGGCACTAAGAATTAGTTAACTAATACTTACTTAACCTTGGAACAATGTTTATCGTAATCCGATTGGCAGATAGTTATTTTATTTAGGCCTTTTCTTTATTGCAACAGTAATAACAAATCTCAGCAAAGAGTATGCTGGAAATGGTTGTTGTTTTTTTCTTTCCATCAAGAAGCATGTTTCCGTGCTTTGGGCTTGAGACTAGTAGCCACATATTAACAAGTTCGATTTACCCTCTTGGGTTGAGCTCTACCTTTATTTTTAAAGCTGGTCTTCCTATTTCATGCTGCTGTCAGCTTTTTCTCCAAAACGTTCTCCAATGTGATTTATTATATTAATACATTCAGAACTGCTTTTTCGTGATAAAGCCTCCTCATGAGCATTACTCCACTAATTAATATACAAAATGACCCAGAACAATTTAATTATTTCGTAATGTGGTGTGTGTGTGTTTTTTGGTGTTTTTGTAAAGATGATGCTTTACAAGTCAAGGCCTGAACTTGCCTGGGTCGTGACCTCTGTTCAGTGTTTGCAGTCTTGTTAAACAAGAAGAAAAGCAAAACATAAATTAGCATCTCTATTATAAGTTGCTCTACATTTCCCAGTCTTTCAACACTGAGTTTCTATGAGACTCAGTAGTCACTGTGAGCCTAAGAGAAAGGTTCACTGGGAAAATGGCAGTCCCCACTTTCTGGAATGAGTAAGAAGCTTCTCCCTCAGTGCCATCTTTTGGGGCCAGCATTGTTCTCTGTGAGAGAGGAACAAGGTGAGGGGGTTTGAATTATGGGCTATGGAACATTAAAAAACTAAGGGAGAAAAAGAGAAGAACCACTTACTCTTTAAGTGTAGTAAGGATGTTCCAGCCTGTGTGGCCTTTGACATCGCTTAGCCTTCAGGAAGATGTTCCTAAGTTTACCGCTAGAATTCAGTGTTGGAAAATACCTGCAACGTCATGTAAATGGCACCACTTTTCTGTTACAGTAGATGTTTGTCTGGTTCATGTTTCTTTCCTCCACATGACAGACTGTGACAACATCTCTACCTTTCCATATTGTATTGTAATGATCCCTTGTATCTATCCATAGATACAAGGTCTGTTCCATATTCACCTAGGAGCTTGGTAAAGCTCTGTTGATAAATGTGTTTGATTTGTAGCTACTTGATTTCTTCACTAATAATGATTATCTTTCCATCTGTATACATCACAGTAATACGTCTATCCCATAGTCTTTGCACAGTCATCTGTTGTGCTAATCACATAAGGGCTCTGTTTTGTTTCTTTGACATGCCTTTGTTTATGGTGATGCATTATCTATTTTTAGGACAATAGATGAATAAAAACAGTGAATAAGACTCAGACAGGCTAGCATGGCTTATTGACAGTAGCATGCTTTATTGAAATTGTTTTTGCATCTGTTCTTCAACTTCTTAAAATCTTTTCCTATATTTATTTTAATTTCCACATAATTATTTGCATATTTATTTTAAAACTCTGGATTTCTAAGATCTGTGAATAGGTTTAATAATTGTGTTAAAGAGCCGAAACCGGTTTGGCTCAGTGGATAGAGAGCATCGACCTGCGGACTGAAAGGTCCCAGGTTCGATTCCAGTCAAGGGCATGTACCTTGGTTGCGGGCACATCCCCAGTAGGGGGTGTGCAAGAGGCAACTGATCGATGATTCTCTCTCATCCATGTTTCTAACTCTCTATCCCTCTCTCTTCCTCTCTGTAAAAAATCAATAAAATATATTAAAAAAAATAAAATAAAATAATTGTGTTAAAGGCTTGTCTGTGCAATGAGTGTATATAAATACAGTGACATACGTTAAAAATGTATTCCTCTTATATTTTCTAAGTGTGTGTTTTTTAATGGGTTGTTCTTCATGAAGAAAGGCAGCATTCAATTTTGGATTCTGGAGCTGGCTTTCATTCCTGACTTCATTTTCTTTTAGTTTTTTGACCTTGAACAAATTATTTATTTCAAAATAGAGATAATGCTAATGTTTAGTTCTCAGGATTATAATGAACATTAAATGAGAGCTTGCTCTAAAGAGGTGCCATACTGCAAACAGGAGTAAATGAAGGTCTCCATATTGAACAGCAAGATACTCAGGCTCCTTTCCCCGTCTGCTTCCATAGGCTGGAAACTGGGTTTCAAAGCCCTCAGGAAGGAGATTAGAAGAGTCTTCTCTGGGGAAAAATTTATACATCCTGACTTTTGAGGGACTTCTAATCATCAGTCACGTCTTATCTAATCATCCTCACTGTGTAGTGAAGTGCTCCCAGATATTAATTTAACTCTTAATTGTGATTAGTCATCAAATAATGACCACACTCTTGAGAAAAGCCTCCAATGAGCAAATAGGAAAAAACAAGTTCAGAGAAAACAGAGACAAAGAAGAAAACATTTTTAAAAATCTGTAGAATTCACAGAAATATAAAATTAAGTATTGTATTCATGAAATATAATAGGATACAATAAAAAAAAAAGATTCAAGAAAGAGCTCTTAGAAATAAAAAAATAATATTATAGAAAGAGATTAATGTTAAGGTTGGGATATAAAGTTGATGCTAACCTAGAAAATATTAGAGAAAGAAATAAAAACCAAGAGCAAAAAATATAAAAGAAAAAGGTTAGTATTAGTAGACCAGTATCCAACTAATAGAAGTTTTGGGGCAGGGTTTGGGGGGAGCACAAAGGAAAGAAAACGAGCAGAAGGAAACCCTAAAGAAATTTCCTAGGACTGAATGATTATTTCCAGTTTAGAAAGGATCCATCTAATCCCAGTAAAATGAGTAAAAAAAAAAAAACTTGATCTCAGGGTATATAATTTTGAAATTACATAGGGATAAAGAAAAGATTCCTTTAAAATTATATTTTTAAGATGTAATTTTAAAATACAAGTTAGAAACAAAGAGTCAGAAAATCAGAATGGCATCAGTCTTCCAGCCAATAGTACTGAAAATTAAAAGATAAGAGAGTGCCTTCAAAATTCTGAGGGGAAAATGATTTCCAACCTTGTTCTCTATACCTAGCCAAACTATCAATTATGAGTAGTGTGCACAATATAAAGGCATTTCCAGACATTCAAGGAAATGTTTAAATTTTTACCTCTCATATATTAAAGCCTCTTAGGAAGCTTTGAAGTACATGCACCACAGGGAAGAGAGAATAAATGAAGGAAAGGGAAGGCTAGGAAACAGGGGCTATAACAGAGCGGGGGGGGCGGGAGAGTTCTAGAACTGCGGCTGCGGAGCAGGCCTAGAGAGCAGTCCGTTCAGACTGAGCTCTGGGAACAGGGGACTTTAGGAGGAAAATGTCTTTAAAAAACAACTTCAGAATTTCCTAACATGTTTGGATATAGTGAAAAGAATATTCATGGTTGTGTTTGTTTGGAGATGAACTTGTGATAAGTACCTGGTAAACTAAAGCAGAGCGGGAAAATGGCAATTATTAACTCCACTAAAAACAAAATGTTGATCAAGAAAGGAAATTAATATGGCTTAGCTGTAAGTCGCATTTATATAATCATAATAAATATTGAATATAGATTTAACCAAAGATTGTGAAATAACTATATTAGAAGGATGAGAAAGGATATGGGGGGAAATGCAAAATTAATATTAAATAACTATCTTCCATAATATTGTAGTAAGTCAGTAAAGAATGTTTAAAGCTAAAAACAAAATTCTTAAAATATAAGAATAAACTTATTATTTATACTAATCATAGAGAAATATACAAATTATTCATTACAGTGTCACAAGTGGATGATACAGACTTTCCATTCATTCATTCATTTTTTTCCAGTTCCCACTATACATATACCATGTTGGCTGTGAAAAATGAATTACAAACATGGAATGAAGTGTCTTGGCTTGTATGTCCCACTGATTTACTAAGCCACTATTTTATTGATGTGAATGAGGAGAAAGAGTTGTTGCCTTTCTGAATCCTGTCCTGAAGAAAGTGTTGCTCTTTCTGAATCATGTTGTTATTCTTTTTTAATTTCAAGAGGAAAATTCTGATTTTTTTTTTTATTGCCTAATCATTTGCATTTCTGCGATTAAAGAATTGAGTACTGTTTAGGCTTACTCTAGTTTTCAAATCAGTTTTATCCTGTGCATTTTAACATGTTTTCTCTCTGTGGTCAGGGCCGCAAGCTTCTTATTATTGGGACCACTAGCCGCAAAGATGTCCTCCAGGAGATGGAAATGCTAACCGCTTTCAGCACCACCATCCACGTGCCCAACATTGCCACAGGAGAGCAGCTGTTGGAAGCTTTGGAGGTGAAAATGAGTCAATGGATTGCTCACTGTTTATAAGAAAGGAGTTGGGGCTGGAAATAATACTAAGGGGTGCCAGACTTTGCACCTGGAGTTATACCTTAACTGGGACCTGGGCTATACCTTAAGTTGTTTTCATGACTTAGGGGGATGAGAGATGAATATAAATTAGGGTGAATTTCCCTCTTCTCGGTGAGAGCAGAACACAAACTGCCAGGAAGGAGTGACTCTGTGGTCAGCATGAGTGATGCACATAGATTACAAGGACCAGAAACGTGGGTGAGGGCAGGGAAGGTAATCAATGGAAAAAATTCAGTTAGTCATAGTAGCTTTCAGTCCATTTACTTGTATTTATTTAATAAATTAGAACAATTATTAAAATCTTAGGAACTTCATGAAAGTTACAGAAGCAAAAGGAACTGTTTTATGATCAAGCTCATAATGTAAAAATGTTTTGAGGATGACAAAGTTTTTAATTTAAAAAAATAAATCCTTTATTAACTTTTTATTAATATCAATGTGTATAAGTAACTTGATGAGATCTGTTAGGAAATATGATCTATAACTTGTTCAAGTGTGAAGTCTCCTTAAAATCCTCAAGACCCATAAAATTGGGGCATACTCCCAACAAAATAGAAATTATTTATATGATAAATGTCTCCAGGTTATCGGCTTGAGCAGCTTTTGTGCCAGAGTTGGGTAAGAGAATTAAATTTAGTCTGCTTTGACACATAGATTTGTTTCTAGAAAGGAATGTTAAAAATTTTAACTGATATTTCTTAATGGTGGAACTATTTCCCCCCCAGCAAATATACCTCTAAATTATAATAGAGGCATATAGGAAAACAGGATTTAGGGTACCAATTTTCAATTTCATTGTTATGCCTAATGGATTTAGACAGGTCAGGTTAGATTTTTTTTTTTTTTTTTTAAATAGGAGAGAATCCTGTCAACTTGAACCAGTCAATTGGTCCTTATCATTGTTCTTTTAAGCATAAATGTGAGAATTAATTAGTATTATCAACTCACTATAATAATGTTTTCATTATTTTTATGTTTTTATAGCTTTTGGGCAACTTCAAAGATAAGGAACGTACCATAATTGCACAGCAAGTAAAAGATAAAAAGGTCTGGATAGGAATCAAGAAGCTGCTAATGTTGATCGAGATGTCCCTACAGGTAAGTCATATCCTTCCCCATATGATTTAGACATAGAAACTTCATATGCCTTTCTGTTTGCTCAAGTTTTAATTTGTTATAATTTCCTTATATTATTTTAACTCAAGTTGATATTAATAGCCTGAGATCAAACAATAATTTATTGGTACTTTTCTTTCCCACTTCTTAAAATTCAAAAATAGAACAAAAGGTTATAAAGTTATTTTAAGTTGTATGTTTTTAATATTTTTATTGATTTCAGAGAGCAAGGGAGAGGGACAGAGAGAGAAACATCAATGATGAGAAAGAATGATCGGCTGCCTTTTGCACGCCCCCTACTGGGGATGGAGCCCGCAATCTGGGCATGTGACCTTGACTGGAAGCGAACCTGGGGCCCTTCAGTCCACAGGCCATACCCTATCCACTGAGCCAAACCAGCTAGGGCTATTTTAAGTTTTAACTTTGGGTGGGAGTCACTAGTCCGTAGAAGTAGAAAGAACTTCAAAGAGCAATTGTTCTGCTGCCCCCTCATTTTAGAGTTATTGTCCTGCTGCCGCTCATGTTAGAGATGACAGTGCCAAATGTCCCACAGGTTGTCAGTGAGTTATCCAAGGTCACAGCCCGTTGGTGGAGGGGGATGATGTTGTCCATCAGAGATCAGGCAGCTACCACACATACACCAAAAGGGGCCTGGGAGACTATTTTAAGAGACAAAGTAATTCCGTTGTGCAGACTAGACTTGGGCTCTGTATATTTTCCCCTGCCCTGGGCTCCTAGAAATGTCATGCAGACTACTATATGGTTAATTACCCATAGGAAAACAGAGCTCCAGGCTATTGCCTGGGCAAAGATGAAACTTCTTTGGGCCTTTCTCGCGTCTACTGGCAACTTACCTTTTCTCTTTGGAACTCTCCCCCTCTGTGTACCCATCCTGTGTCTTATGCTTATCTAGTTAGATAATAAATGTATCCTAACCACGCTCTGTGAGTGAGTTCAGGGACGGTGGCTGTCACTCACTATTGAATCCAGCCCCTGGAGCAGAGCCAGACACATAGTAGGGTGCTCAGTGAACTTGCATTGAGTTTACTGAGGTCCTAGGCTACATTCTAAGCACACGCATTACTGCTGAGCCCCGCCACTGATCAGTGTGCGCAGTGGGTGGCGGAGGTGGTGTCAGTTACAACTGAAATAGGCTCTTGGACCACTAACAGATTGGAAAGATGAACTGAATGCTTTTTAATCTTTGCTGGTAAATTTATTTTAAAATAAAATTGTGGTTTTCAGGAACCTAAAGTTTAATTTATCGAACTGTCAGCCAGACTACTTTTAAGCCGATTTATTTATTTCCCATTTTGAGCAGTAAGTTAAAGTTACAGACTAATCACTTTGCTTAGGATTTTTCCTGGTAAAAGTGCATATACAGATGTATTGGCTCTTTCCTTGGAAAAAGATAAACCTGTCAGATAATCAACTCTTCATTTTTTTAGTTTCAACACACTTTTTTTCAATAATTGCATAGAAGAAACTATGTGGGTTTTTCTCCCCAACCCCTACCCCTTCTTCTTGCTTTCATGCCTGCAGGTCAGTGATCAAGTTAATGCCTCTTGTGCATGTGGGGTAGAAAGTGAGAGTGGGGCACTCAGGCCTCATCTTCAGCGGCTGACATTTCATAGGCCTCTGAGTTTGAACCCCTTCGTGTCAAATGGATTTCGTGCAGCTGAGTGAATTCTCTTTAGATCTGCCTTAGAGAGACTGAGCCTAAGTGAAGAGGCACGTAGTCTAGCAGAATATAAGTCATGTTGCCTCTCTGTTCACTATACACAATTCTGTTAAAACTTGCAGAGTGCCGAGGATCTGCTCTGACTGGATGTCACCTGAGGGAATAAAGTCATTTATCTAGATTACTTTTTTCCTCCCTTTCTCTTGACTTTTAATTCCATAGCTACAGGCAAGTCAGTAAGTCGTTGCTCACACATATTAAATATATTTAATGGGCAAAGACCTGCAAGTACTGACTACAACTGAGCTCCAGCCAGTTCCATTTTTTTTAAAGAAGTTGACAATTGATTCATATGTAATTCTATTCCCAAAGAAGAAAAATGTTTCTTTTGTTAGCTATTCACACTTTTTTTTAGTCCTTTGTAGTCTGACCTCTTAACTTTGATACATTTGAAACTTCTATACTTCTGGGATAGAGGAGATCTTTTAAAAAAAAAAAAAAAAAGAAAGAAAAGAAAGAAAGGTAGGTAGAGGGGGAATCCAATTGCACATTTACCCACAGCTGCACTGAGCATTTGAAAGCTATTCCTGGAGGGCAGAGAGTTCCCTCTTGGGAAACAGACTCTTGCCTGGAACATTTTTTAAAAGTTAGGTGTGTTTCTTACAATAAAAATCCATCTCAAGGAATTAAAGATGTTTTTAATGAGCATATTTTTATCTCTCTGCTGGACCAATGAAAATTGAATATAGTTAAACAAATTAGTTAAATGTGAATATAAACTGGAACTTAATAGTTAATTATAATGACCTGAACATAGAGCCTGAGCCAGAACTCCTCCATCTTTTCTTAGACTCACGACACCATTCTCATCACAGAAGTCTTGGATTATCCTGAGTTAGAGGAGTCAATCCTACTCTATTTTTTTAGTTTTAGCATAAGTTTTTTTATTATTATTAATTGCAAGAGCAGTTGGTTTCTTCAAGTTTGATTTCACTTTTATGCTTTAGATGAGTCTTAAGAATTGGATGCCATTTAAGCCCCCATGAATGGCCACTGTCTGATCTCACACTAGTCTTCTTGGGCATGCTATCTCCTCACATAGCTCTCCCAAAGGAGCATGCAGCTGAGGTGTCTGTGAATGACTAGCTGGGTCATTTGGAACCTCGAATAGAGTAATTCCCTAGCTAGGAAATCCCATTCACTTCTCTTGAATGACGCAATCTGCTTCCTGTGTGTCAGAATGCTGGTCAGAGAACAGGTAGCACATTTCTGTGACTCAGCAGAGCATGATGGAAGTCTGAAGCTCAGGATTTCCTTGGCATGAAGTAAGTGCATAGTTATTAGAAGGCACCATTAACCCATCGTCTTTATTTCTTCTGATGTATTTAGATGGATCCTGAATACCGTGTGAGAAAATTCTTGGCTCTCTTAAGAGAAGAAGGAGCGTAAGTATGTATATACAACACTTAAGACTGTCAACCAGACTTACCACTCTTTTAAATCCCAGTGCCTGTTCTACAAGTTGCTTGCTCAACAGTGCATACTATGTAAATTCCAAATCTCAACCTTTCTTGGACAACTGTTTCCATTTATAGAATTCTTCACTGTGCTGTAGGTCTGAGAGACCAAGCAAGGAAATTGGTTGTTGTACTGTTGGTTTGCTTTCCCTGTGCTGCTTTGCATACCTCCTTGTCACAATGCAGGAAAAGCTCAATGATACATATTTGTTGGGACCTGCTTATAAGTGCATGGAGCTGTGACCACTTCCCTTTGTGACACACTCATCTGATAGCACGTGCATTGTGAAAAGTTTACCAAAGCTTTTAAGAAGCTCTTAGTGATTTTGCGATGACCTTTTTGCAGACCCTCATCTGTTTCTTGTGTTTGGGATATTTCTTTTTCAGTCGCTCCCTTGACTTTGAAAATGGACTATTTGCCAACACATAGTGACCAAGCTAAAGATGGCCTGGGATCGTCACTGGATTTACTCAAGACCCTAAATGAAGTGAATTGTTCCCTGCCTTCAACATGTGCTCACTCTGCATGATCAGTGCAATAAAAGTCCCCTCCTTGTGCTTATCCAGATAGTACACTCCTTTGTGGAAGGTACAGACTTGCTTTAGAATGCTGTGCTTACTCTTCCCTGCAAGCTAAGGTGATTCCTTCTTCCTCAGTCTTTAAGTGTGGGAGATACACTGTACTTGTGAACACTACTCCTTTTAAGCTCCATACTCTCCCCTCCACCCAAAAACTCCCAATAAATGTAATGATGTTGCAGGACAACACTTGGCCTATCACTAGGAAGACTTTCTACAGGTAAACCCGGAGCAGGGAGGGCTCACAGGGCCTGTCATACACCTTCCCTGTTCTCCCAGAACAGGTTGACGTTCTCCCAGAACGCTGGTTGTTACCTTTGCCTGAAGAAATGGGGCAGGCTTTGGATTTCTAAGACGCTGTTCTCTTGACCTGCAGTCAAATGCTCTACCACTGAGCTATATCCCCAGGACTAAGACACTGTTCTCAATCATTTTCAGAGATGTTTCCAAGCTGCAATCAGGAGACCTTTCTTAATAGAAAGTCAGTATTTCTGTGTTTGCTATGGCATCCCCTGAATGGTACTGATTTCCTCTGTGGTAAGAGATATGGCCATCATTACCATCTGGTAGGTGTTGTTAAAAACTTGTGAAAGATGTATGGGAAAAGGCATTAAAATAATTTACAATCCTCTCTGCATTGATTAGGGTCCAACTCTAAATGACTCAGTTCCTTAGTATAATACTAAAGGCTTATTAGCATCACCACTTCTCTTTTTCCCTTAGCTTAATGACTAACTTAGAATGTATCCTTCCTTTATTTTAATTGTCTGTACTGTCTAGCATCTAAATAGAAAACTGTTTTCCAGAAGAAAAAAATATATATCACTTTACAGGTTTCTCCCCTCAGTCCTTTAACGTCCATTCCAATACACTTAATACATTTCCTCTACCTTCTTCTCGTTTCTTCCAAAGGCTTTGTCTTATAACTGAGTTAGAAGGAATTTAAATAGGACATCATGTTTGGTGGTGAGACCTATGGAGCATGCTACTCTCCCCATTGCTGCTTAAAATGTGAGGAAAGCAATCAGAAGCCATCTGCAGCTGCCCGTGAAGCTCACTGCCACAATGGCGCTTGGGTGTAGCTCGGCCAGCTGTCCCCATGGCACAAGGCAGATTATCTCCAGATCTTACTATCTGCATATTTTTGGTAGCCTTGTATGTCATGTCTACTTTGTTTCAGCTTTTCATTCCTAGCTGCTTTGTGGCTTTTCAAAAAGTGGACTGTATTGTGAAATTCTGTGATTCCTGGTAGCCAGTACCCTGGGTTCCCTTTAGATCTTTCTTGCCTCTTTTCTCTTCCCACGAAGACAACATGCATTGTACTATAAATTATGTCTCTTATTCAGTGAGGTTCATGTCTTTGTGTTTTGTCCAAAACTATATTGAAAAATATAAATATTATATTGTTTAATGCAAATGAAGGAATGCAATAAAGAGTATATATACTTGAAAACATCCTGTAGACCAATATTTTATATAAAACTATATGTAACTGATATGTATGAAGAAGAGGGCTCAGAAAAGACCTTCTGGATGTTTTGTTATAACTATCATAAGGAGATAGATAATTTTTATTTAAAAATCTCTGATTTGGGCCCTGGCTGGGCAACTCAGTTGATTAGAGCATCATCCTGATACGTCGATGCTGTGGGTTTGACCCCTGATCAGGACGCATACATAAAAGAATCAACCAATGAATGCATAAATAAGTGGAACAACAAATGAATCTCTCTCTCTCTCTTTCTCTTTCTCTTTCTCTAAAAAAACAAAAACAAACAAACAAACACACACAGAAGTCTCTCATTTTCATTATCTTGAAAATATAATTAAAAAATACAGATCAATAGCATTTTTAAAAGTTAATGCACAAGAATCTTTACATTTATTTTACTTATTTCACCTTATTAAAAAAAAAAATGTGACCAAGTCCTAATTGGGTTAAACTAGAAAGTAAAATTGTTTCTCAAGTTGAATTACTTCATCCTATGAAATGTACAAACCAAGGGACTCAAACACTCTGTGAGATTTTTTCCCATGGTTCATTGTACATCCTTCATTCTTTTTACATGTTTCTGAACTATCAGCTAGCTCTCTTAGCCTGAATAAAACCTGGCCTTTGCAGTTGGTTCAGGTTAGGACTAATGGCGGCCCAGAAAGTCAGAGTCTGTGGGAAGAGGCCAACTCAGAGCCTCCCTGACAGCAGGGTCACGGCCCTCCTCCCAGGTCCCTGGGTAGCCTCCAACAGGTGGAGACTGGAAGCTCCGAGTCCTCTCCAAAGTTGATGCTGAGCAGAGAGCATACGAGATCGCAGCCAGCCTGCTGAGGAAGCAGCGGTCCTCCAGCTAGCTGCTGCCGTGCTTTTCTTCATCTACGGATGAACTGTTAACAGGCTATTTCTTTTTTGTCAAAAGATGTCATTAAAGCCTAAAAAAAGAGGTTTATCCTTTTTTTTTTTTAATCCTAAATTTGTACATCTTCACTGAAAACACTTTTTAAAATGTAACACAGAAAACTGTATACTGGTAGTTAAAATCTGAAATATGTATTACTTTAAGTCTGTTTTTTCAGATCCTAAAAACTTCCCCTTGAAGTTTCAGCAACAAGCCATGGAGTAGGTTCAAGTGTGTGTGTATAATAATCAAATCTTGCTAAACACACTATGGAAGCGTTGAGTCAGCTGTACACAGCCAACCCAGCCCAAACACAGAAGGTAAAAGCAAGATTTCATTTTTCCTCGCCTGGCAACGTGATCCATAGCCTTTTCAAAATAGTGACAGGGAAAGGTGTGTAAGAGAGTTCAAAAAAGCATGTAAATTTCAGAAGTTATTGCAAAATGATCTAAGTTTCTCATCCGCTGGCAAGCAGTGCTGAGACTAGGGCCTGGGGCAGGGCCCTCGGCTGTGTGTGGATGGGTACCATAGCATCGAGATGCAGGAGATAGCGCCGTGATCGGCAAGATTCCCAAGTAGTGAAGGCAGGATTTGCAAGGACTCGTGTTTGAAAATTTCCCCGTATACAGCCTCCACAGCTGCCTTTGTCTCACTACTTGGGGAGTTTAGGACTAATGAGTAGATAATTTTTTGCATCCTAGAAAGTTCTCTGTCAAGCTAGGAGAAATGATGACAGGGTGGTGGCCATCACTTTGCTGAAATAACAATCACTGTATATGTGTGTGTATGTCAGCCACATGTGTACAGCCCTTAGACCCAGGCTGGCAGGGATACCCCACTGGATCATTGGATCCATGACTAGATACAGCTCGCGTAACCTCACCACCCATCACCTCTCCCTTGCTTTCCCCGTACCCTCTTTCTTTTGCCCTCATTTGTACCTTAGCCCATCATCCTTGAACACACTCACACTTTCCCCCTCCTTTCTTCGTAAAACAATACTGCTTTGAAAGATATCTTCATTATATTGTCTTTTTTCTTTCTTTTGGATCTTTTTTAAAACTTCCTCATACCTTTAGATGTTTATTAGTATTTATGTTTACAGAGATGCTAAATGTTCGGCACTGCTATAAAGTGTATTCTCTTTAATCTAGAATATGATTAATCATAGAGAGGATTACAAGTGGCCTTGGTAAGTATGAGTAGGGACCATTTAAATATTTGGCAATCTTAAACATACCCAGAGCACGGGTAGATGAGTACTAACTTTACATAAAAGCTGAATACAAAGGTAAGCAGCGTTTTAGGGTGTGGAGATCTGTATACTTTCCGTGTCCGAAGCCTTGCACGGCTCAACCAACCATTTTTGTGGTTTCACCTTTTCAGGGGCCAAATAAAATGCATGGATTTCTAATAGCCATTCCCAATCTAAGGTTAGAGGTCTGGCAACCCATCTCCACCGCACAAGGCAGACTGCTTTACTTTTCTGTTGTTGTCTTTTGTGAAATTAGATGAATAAAATTTGTTGCTAATAAAGGTAAAGCGGGAGGAAAGGAAAGATGGAGAGAGAGAAGGGGAGGGAGGGAGGAGAGGAGGGAGGGAGGGAGGGAGGGAGGGAGGGAGGGAGGGAGGGAGGGAGGGAGGAAAAGAAGATGGAAAGATTTTTATTGTGCCAAATAAACTGAAGATGACTTTATGGGTAGTCTGGAGACATTTTATGTCTGTTGTTATAAAACCGAGTTACGGCATCTCATTGCTCAGAAGGTGTTCCTTGTGGACCTCGGGTGAGTCCTTTGAAACTGCAATCCAAGGAGAGGGTGCCTTTACCTAGAGCATGGTGGGTCCTTTCTGCCCAGACCAGCTTAAAGCTTTAAATGACACTTGTTCCAGACAATCCAGAGCTCAGAGGGCCCCGTCTCTTCTCCCTGACCAGCCTGGCCCTTGTATGGCTTAGTCTCCAGCAGAACTAGCAAGGCCATTTGCAGTCAAGTTTCATTTTCAGTAGAGCAAATGCTATGTTCCCAGTAAGTGGAGTTGAAAACATGGGTGAGGAAAGGATTGAGTCAGTGGCCAACATCGTGGTCTGCTGGCCTTGAGCCACATCTTTGAGTGTCTGTGACATTAATTTGTGTATTGGGACTGCTGGAGTCTATGAAATGAATCACTGCCCACATTGCTTATTTCTAAAACTGGAAATTCTTTGTTAGAAGCTGTTTTAGAACAAAGTAAGCCTGTGAGAAAGTCTTAGAGTACATCAGGCCTACTGTCCATGACGTGTCTCAGATTATCTTGCTTGGAGAACAGAGGAAATGAACTTAATTTGGGCCACTAATTTAAGAGTGAGAGCTGAATTCAGATCTTAATATTCTTGACCTCCTGAGGATTAATCTGGAAACTCCACACATTGTACAATGTATCCATTTTAAGTTTACCTTCTCTTTAATGACTTAACAGAAAAAAACTGCATGATGAAATATATTTTCTCCAAATATATATATATTTATATAATATATAATCTTAGTTAACTCAAAGGTATATACATTGTATAATAAATAATATTTATAAAAAGAGACTTTTTGAATATAAAATCAAAAAGATCAACAACTTCTACAACTTTTTACAAAACTTTGGATACAGCAGGTTGGTAGGAAATTTCTGTTGGATACTATGACCAGACTACAGCAAGAATAATTACAATGCACTCAATGTACTATTATTAAATAATCACTTGTCAGCTACTTGAAGACGCCCCAGAAACATGACTTTATCACTTTTAATATAGAATACATAGATATGAAAAGACTGGTTTGAAAATTTGTGTCCATTCTGCTGAAATAATTCTCACATAAAGCAAGCATTATCAGGTTGACATGATTTAAAACTTTGTAGCCTAAGATGAGATGAGGAGGGGCATTAGAGGTTCTACAGAGGGGATGGGGTGTGTATCATAGCAGGGCTCGTGGCCAGCAGATTCAGGAGTGCAGGCCTGGCTCCTACACAACGTCTTGGCAAAACCTGTCTGAGCACGTGTGGAGACCGCCTGACCCTGCTCTCTCAGGCCAGTGTAAGGTAGACTGAAGAGAAGGGAGAAGAGGAAGAGAAAGCTGTTCTGCACTCTACCCCTGCTGCAGCTCCTTCTGGCTCCCCTTAAGACCGAGCTGTTGGGTTGGTCCATACCATCAGCTCCGTTTGCCCCCGTTTTGCTGGCTTCCTCTAGGATACCGAGGACCACTGTGGATCACCGAGAACTCAGCTGGGAGGCGCTTTTCCCCAAGGAGCAGGTGGCTGCTTGCCCCCTTTGAACACCTAATCCTCACCCTCAGTGCTGCACGGGTTGATGCTTATCAGCATGCAGGTGAGGCCAGAAGCTCTGCCTTAGAGAACTCAGAACTCGCTCGGGCCAAAGAAAGAAAAGGATGCAGGAAGGCATGTCCTTACTGGAGAGGAAATGAGGACGCGTTTTTTTACCCTCGCCGTCTACTGGTCTCCAAACTGGAACTTCAGGAATAGACTGCTCCTCTCTCACTGGCCCTCTGTCTCTCTTACACCCAAGGTGGCCGACTGCTCACCTGGTGTTTTGGTGGAGAGTCTGCAGGTGAGCAGGACTGGAGGGGATGGAGCGGCCTCTTCCAAAGATACCACTCCTTTCTTCAGGAAGCCATTCGGGCTGGAGAAGGCTTGTGCTCCCCCCTCCCCCATACACAACCTATTTACAACATCCACTACAAAAAAAAAAAAAAAAAAGTACTGCATTCCTGGTGGGAACTGCAGAAAGGTAGAAAAAGGTTTGGAAGAGCCTCTGGTGCAGAACAGCGTTGCAGAGAAAACGAGGCTGAGAACACACTGCTGTCCTCCGAACGGCTTTCCAGGGCACCTAGAAGGAGTTCTTCAGAACGAAACCCCACTCTCACCATCGCCTCGGGCCTCCCTACCACAGCATCCTCGCTAGACCTATGGCTTTTATCAGCTCATGAACGTGTACCGGTCTGAATGGGAGGGAGCAGAGGAAAGGAGACTGCAGGGGTCTGTCCTACTTCCTAACTGCCACCCCCAGCATCCCGGGACGCCCCCAGGAGAAGCGGTCTGGAACCAGTCTGGCCCATGCTGATATCTGTATCACCAGGCAGAGCGCTCACATTAGCCCAGCCTGTTCCACTGGAGTAGAAATGGTTTTCCGTTTTTATTTTCTTTAACATGTGCAAAGAGAAGCCTCGGATCTGTTCCTATCAGACCCCAGAGAACTAAAAAGAAAGCCCCTTCTTTAGACACCATCCACCATCCAGAGTCGGGTGAGAAACGTAAGATGAGAGAGGGAGGGAGGCCTCCCAGTCAGCGGGCGGTCGGGTCCAGGCAATTTACCACACGTGCATCTGGCAACAGTCCGGATTCCTTGCTGTCGGATGCTGAGGGCTGAGCTGGCTGAGGTCCTGCCCGGGACTTCAGTGAATCTGCCCAGCAGCACGCTTCACTGTTCCCAGCGCCCTTCGGGAAATAAAGAGGAAGAATTAGAAACATAATTGCTTTCCCAGGGAGACCACCCATAGGAGTGCAAAGATCACAGGCTGATGACAGGAGAGCTCAACATTTGTCTTGTGCTTGGAGGCAATGGGGACCTTGAGTGGCTTTTCCCGGCTCCCTCCTGAACTTGGGGTCCACCGCTGAGGAAGGAGGTGTGGTCTACAGGAACAGTAGGGCTTTAGCATCCACTGACTGGACCCAGACCCTATCTCCCTGGCCACCTCGCTGGGGCCTGGGCGCCAGGAAGCCTGTAGCAGGTGACCACCCCAATGCAGGAAGCTGTCTTGTGTGGACACTGGGAGGAACCTGGCAGGTGCAGCCCCCCCTGTGAGTGCCAGAGCCATGTCCTGGCGGATAGTGGGGACACAGTGCTGCCTCTGGCCATAGTGGACATCAGAGGAGGTGGCCACTGTGCTTTCAGACATCCCTTCCACCTTGGCCAGCCACAGTGAGCCTGTGTGTTCTCTGTCGCTTGCGGACTTGTCTCGAAAGGCAGTAAATGGGCCTACCCAAGTGATGACACCGTGTCACCGCTCATGACCACTCAGGTCACACTCCCTGATGGCATTTAGCACTTTCTATTAGTAAGTGGTCACACCTCTTAGCTCATTTGAGCCTCATAAAGCTTCTGCCAGGCTCCCATTATCACCACCTCTGCCGAGCTGAGGAAACAGGTGGAAGGTGCCGCGGCTGGTAAGCAGAGGAATGGGAACCACCCTTCGAGACGGTCCCTCCTGGCTTCCCAGATGGACTGGTTAAGTCACCCCTCCACCAGAACTCTCCCATGATGCCGGGTTCCCCCAGTCCCATCAGCACAAGCAAGCACCCAGCTCTGAGGTGTGGAGGTGCCCTTCCCTGACACAGCCCCAGTCAGCGATGACCCAGGCACGCAACCTCTGCCATGAACCAGTCACTGCCCCCAGGGTCCTTCCTGTTCCTCCTAGTGCCTCCAGGGAGGATGACTTTAAAGACTCAGTCTGGGTCCCACACCTGGCAGGAGCCAGCCCGGGGTTCCTGCCTTTGTATGTTCGTCTCCTTCTCAGGGCAGAGGAAAGGGAGAAAGGGCACATTGGCCTCAGAGCATTGCACCCCCAGGACTCCTGGGCCACCCCGCATCCACCAGGCCCTACCTGGGGACGGACAGGGCCGAGAGCCAGGCACACCGTCTCCCACGCCGGCCACCTCTGGGAAGCTTGGCAGCATAATCCGCCAGCCTTTGATCCCTTGATTACTCACCACCGTCACTCTGAACTTGACTCCTTCCTCCTCCCCATCACCATCCATAAACTCCGTGAGAGAGCACCCACTCCACCCAAGCTTCAGATGTGTCAGGATATGGGCTTATCCACAGCTTCTCCCCACCCACCTCCCCGAGGTTGGTAGGGTTTGCGCCTGTGCAAAAACCTGCCCTCGAAGTTCAAGGTGGGTGCAGAAGGACTCTGCCCCAGGGTTTTAGAAGAGACTTTTCGGCCTACTGTCTCACGCATTTAACCTCCTTCCTTCACAGCAAGGCAACAGGCCCGGAGAAGTGGTGGCACAGGAAGTTAGGGGCAGAGTTGGCCCCAGAGGTCAGGTCTCCAGTGTCCCCACAGTTCCAACCCCACAGTGTCCCTCCTCTGCCCCCACGGGTGCTCAGTAATGAGAGCCAGCCTTAACCCACCAGCCTTTGATCAAAAAATTTGACCTGGCTCAACATAAACTAACAGGTACAAGAATTTCAATCAACCGCTCGCGGCCTCCAGAGCACACACTAGGGGACTTGGACAGGGTGGTCAGGAAGAGATGGACAAAGCCAGGCCCCCTCCCCCACCGGCCTCCCACCCCGCCACCCTACCTGGCTCCCTACTTGCAGGTGTGCACGTCGTAGATGCGGACGCACTCCTGGCAGCTCACGTAGCAGCACCAGTGGAAGATGCAGTGGCACTTCTCCTTCCGCTTCTCCGTCCTGGTGTTGTGGCCGCGGCCGCAGCAGAGCAGGTCGCAGCCGTCGATGCCGTGGGAGGTGACGTTGCAAGTCCTGTCCCGGGTGCCAAAGGAGCCCGTCTCGGGGTTGGGCTCGCAGAAGTTGGGGGAGTTCTCGTAGTAGACCAGGTCCCGCTCGGTGGGCGGCTTGAAGAGCGCGTACTTGGCGCGCAGCGTCTCCACCCAGCCGCGCGACTCGCGGTGCTTCTCCACCACCATCTCCGAGGCGCTGTCGTACTTGTCCTTGAGGAAGTCGCCGATGGCGCGGAAGTCGGGCTGCGCCCACCAGCAGGTCTTCACCTCGCAGCTGCCCGACAGCCCGTGGCACTTGCACTTGAGGTGCATGTGGTCCAGGATGGTCTGGGGAAGAGAGGCAGCCGCTGGCCCCCAGACGGACACCCCTGGGAGCACCCCGGGGCATCCCCCTGCTCCGCCCTGGACGGAGCCTGCTCTCCCTCCTCTGGGCCCGGGGAGCGCTGGGGGAGGCCCAGGCCCGGACCCAGAGGACGGTGACTACTGACGGCTTCCCTCCCCCTCCCACACACACACACCCCAGGCCTCCCTTCGCCAAGGCTGTAACAAACAGGGGCTGTTTCCCACGTGTAACAGGTGGGAAAGCTGAGGCGGAACGGCAATGCCTCGCCCTAAGGCAACCCACGGGGGGAAGGGGCGGAAGCTGAGCGCAAAGCCCACCGGCCGCCCCAACGCACGGCACGGGCTGCCCCTGCGCCGGCAGCTCCGCCACCCTCCGCCCGGCGCGTCCCCGGGCCAGACCGAGGCTCCAGGTGAATACAAGGGGCGACAGGGGGGGACCCCAAGCCTAGCCCAGGGGAGGGGGCAGGGCGGGGAGCCCCGGGCGCACAGGGCTGCGGGAGGGGTGGAGCCGGAGGGGAAGGGGCAGGGCTGGGAGGGAGCCCCAGGAAGGGTCGCCACCGGGGCCGCTGCGCTCACCGTGCGGCCCGCCTCGTTGTTGTGCTTGTTCATGGCCGAGCGCGCGTCCGGCCTGTTCTCGCGGGCGTCCGCGAACTCCCGGGACACCAGCACCCCGAAGTCGGCGTCCTCGCTGCAGCCGCCCCACTTCCAGCCCTCGCCGGGGGGCCCCTTGTGGTGGGAGTCGCAGCCGCAGATGGTGGAGGTGCCCTCGGCGCAGGAGCGCGTGACGGCGAAGGCCACGCCGGCCGAGGCGATGGCGTGCACGAAGGCCGACTCGCGGGTGGCTGCGGGGGGGGGGGGGGGGGAGGGCATCGCTTAGGCCAGTCTCAGCCCCCAGCCAGGCCAGCAGGGGTGGGGTGGGGTGGGGTGGGGGTGCTGGGGGGAGAGGGCATCCCCCGTTTACGGATGGGCAAACTGAGGGCAGGGCCCCCGGCTGAGTAAAGCAGAGCCGTAACACCTGGCGGAGGGAGCCGGTGAGACACGGTGGGAACCACAGCTGGCAGGTGGCCTGAGAGATGGCGCGGCCCTGATCGGTCCTGGCCCCAGACCCCCTGCCCTGTCTCCCCAAACCCCAGAGACCCCAGCACCGTCCTGAGGGCCTGAGGCCTCAGGAGGAAGGCTGGGACCTGCAGCCTGGCCAGCCAGCCCCCCGTGCCCCACCGGAGGCGCCTGGGCAGAGCCTCCCTTTCTGAGCCTGTTTCCCTCCTCACAGAAAGGGAGCCTGACCCGGGGGCGGTGGCTGGCATGTGTCTCCCTCTCCCTCCCCTTCTCCTCCCAGACGAGGCCAAGGTTTGGGGCTGAGCCGGTCAGGGCCCTCCTGGGGGGAAGAGGACAGGGCCCGCGAAGAGAGAGATTCTCGGGGATGTTCCCAACCTCGTTGTGATGACCCTCTGGGTGCTCCGTGGGCTCCAGATTCTCCCCTCCGGGGGCTACTTCCCATTTAATCCCATTTAATCCTCTCCCCGCAGAGGGGTCCATTCTGCAGATGCACTAACGCCCGGGCCCAGCCGGGAGGCATGCATCCCCTCATGGCGGACCCAGGGCAGGGACGGGCTGCCCACGGCCTCGCGGGGCGAAGGGCCGGCCTCGGAGGGGTCAGCCCTTTCCAAGCCGCCTGACCCCTCGGGAGCCTGTGTCCCGAGACCCCTCTCCCCGCAGGCCACCTGCCGCCCCGATGGGAACGGACTGCAGGGAGGGCGGGCGGCGGCCAGGGGGCGCCACGGCCTGCGGCTCTGCGCCCCGGCTCCGACCCGACCCCCCGCCCCCGCCTCCGCCTCCTCCCATCCATCAGGGTTCAGGGTTCGGGGGCAGCCAGAGCCCGGGCCCCGCTTCCGGCCGGGCTCGCGGCCTCTGGCGGCGGCGGACCGGCCGCCCGGTTCCCAGCGCGGGGCCGGGGGCGGGGGCGGATTAGCCTGGGAGCGGCGCTGGCGGCCCGCTGTGCCGTCCCCGTCCGGCGGGGCCCGCGGCGCCGCTCAATCCGCCTTTGTTCCGCCGAGTCACACCGCATTACCCGCATAAAGCGCCGCCCGGCCGCCCGCCGCCACCGCGTAGCAACGGGGGCCCCGGCCGGCCGCGCCCCCGCCCGGCGCCGCCCGGACCCCGTGGAGGCGGCGCCCGCCCCGCCCCCGCCCGCGGCCCCAGGGCGTGTGAATGGCTGGGCCGCGGGCGGCGGCGGGGCCGGCGCTCAGGCTTCCCAGGCCGCCGACCCCTCGGGGCGCCGGGGGGGGGGGGGCGCTCTGGGGCCTCCGCGGCCTCCGCCTTCCGGCCCGTGACCCCGGCGCCCCCGCCCCGCCCGGTCCCGGCTCCTGGGACCCCGCCCGGGGCGCCCGGCTCCGCGGAAGGTGCGCGCCCCGGGCGAGGCTGGCCCCCGCGGCCCGGCTCCGGACCCGGCGCGTGTGCGCGGGGCCTGCTCCCCGAGGCCTCTGAGCCCCATCAGGCTCCCACCCCTGACCTGCGCCCCCTCCCCTAGCGCCATCCGCCCTCCTGCGGGTTCGGGGCGCGGGCGTGTCTGGGACCCGATGGTGACGGGAGCCGGGCGGGTCTGCGCCGCCGGCACCCGCGCGGCCGGAGGGGAGGGGTGGGGGCCGCGCCCGGGCGCCGGGCCGTGTGCTGGGCGCTGCCCGGCCCGAGGCGGGGCCCGGGAAGGCGGACAGACCGACACGCCGGCGAGATCAGGTTTGAGAGGAAAACCGCCGCCACTCGGCCCCAATTAGAGGCCAAGCCTTCCGTGTAAACAAGCAATCATTAGCTTTGGTAACAGCAGCGCCGACAGAGCCGCCATCCATTGATTCGCTAATTGCCTTCGGCCCCATGACAATGGCCTGTGGATCGGACTTGCTCTGCGAACCCCAGGTGCAGGGGGACCGCGCTCTGAAATGGGGTTTTGGGTGGTCAGCCCCCCACCACCACCACTCCCTTGCCCACACCCGCCCCTCTCCCCTCCCCAAGTCCCTCTAGGCTTTCAGATTCCCTTCCTTTTTTAGATTCTTTTTCTTTCTGGCTGTAAATGCAGCCCCCCTAAAAGGAGGGGGGGCCGGGCTCACGGTGGGGGTGGCAAAGGCTTGGTGATGGGGGGAGGATTCACGATGCTGGGAAAGGGGTGGCGGCCCCCAGGGCCAGCTGGGAGCATCAACCCCCCAGATCTGCAGATTCTCAGGGAGTGGCCCATCTTCAGGCCAGAACTCACCTGGCCAAAGCCCCTTCTCCCGGGGAGCCGCTGTCCCCCATCCCTCCCACCAGGTGCCTCCCTGCTCTAAGGCCGCTGTGCGCCTCCAGGGGCGGTGCAGCCAGTTAGATCCCAGGCGGTGAGATGGCTGGGCGGTCAGTCACCCAGAGGCCACCGCCCGCTCCGGCCCCTCCACAAGCCAAGGGCATGTCCAGCTTGCAGGGGGGTGGGTCCAGCAGAAGGTTCTCACGGAAGCTCTTGGGAGCCATGCGGTGCCACCAGCACCACGCATTGTTCTCAGCTCTAGAATTTTCTAAATGGGAAGGACATAGGGGTGACCATGCCCTCGCCCTACCCCACCCAGAGCTGCATTTGCATAGCACTTCACACAGCCCGGGGGAAATGTCCACATCAAAGCTGGGCCCACGGGGCAGGCTGAGAGGGAAGGAAGGCGGGACCCTAGAGCACCTGGAGGCTGCGCCTGGGAAGGTGTGGCAGCCATGGTGACAGCGTGGGTGGGTCCAGAGAAGGACCTGACCTGTGTTCTGTGGAGGCCCCAGGTCGTGACCAGCTTTATCGCTCTCGCCTGGGGACCCTGGGCTCAGAGCTAAGGCACCCCAAGATGGGAGAGTGACTTCATCCTGGTGGTCTCCCCCACCTCCCCACCCCGTCCCGGGACGATACCTTTGTCCAGGACGGGCCCGAAGATGGCCAGGCTGTCGTCGATGGTGGTGCAGTTCCAGCGGCGGCCCCGGAACTGGTGCTGGCACTCCTGGATGCCCAGCTTCACGCCCTCCGCCACGCTGGGCATGATTTCGATGTAGTTGCGACAGAAGCGCAGTTGCTTGGGGACCAGGCCCGGGATGGAGCCGCAGAGCAGAGGCTGGGAGCCCAGTGACGTGTACTGCTGGCCCAGGGCCAGGGACCTGCGGGCACACAGAAGGCGGCGGCGCTGCAGGCACAAAGCTCAGGGCCCGCCGCGGGCACCGTTTCTCCCTCAGCGGCCCTCCAGGGCAGGGGGAGCCACACAGGCCCCAGGAGTCGGAGCCCATGAGTGCTGCCCTCGGTGGGCAGAGCTCTGATCCAGGCAAAGTCAGCCCTCTGGCGCGGACATGTCCAACATGCAAGGACATGGGGGCCAGCAGACACCTCCTGAGGGCACCTTTGGGGACAAAGCAACTCCATGAATGAGCCAGGGACTGCAAGGACGGTGCTGGGCCCAGGTCAAGGCCCTCCCGGGCTCTGGGCTCGTTTCCCTGAAGGGCACTGAAGGGATTGGTCTGGGGGCAACCTCCCAGGGAGGCTAGGTTTTGGGGGCCCCATGAGACTGTCGATGACCCGTGGAAAGGAACCCAGACCTAACAGGAGGAGGACCCCCAGCCCCAGCTCAGAAGCCTCCGTCCCCACAGGGAGCTTGCACACACAGTACAGTGATAACGGATGCCTCGGGAAGAGGGTCCAGAAGACCCCGGGCAGAAGGGGAAATACCACAGAAAAGCTTCCTGGGCCGGACACAGGGTGAGCCGTTTGACAGCTCTTCCTATGGGCTCGTGGTGGGCACCGCCGGAGGCTGGCTCTGGGCTCAGCGTTCAGAGGGAAGTGGTGGCCCCCACTTACCTACTTTTTAATGACCCTGGGAGCGGGGTTGGGGAACCAGGTCTGGGGTTTGGAGGGAGCCACTTGTGAGACATTTGTAGACGGTGAACATCGAGCTCTTTTGGAAGAGAAGGAAGGGCGGCCTGCAGGGCGGACTTCGCACAGGGCTGTTCCCGAATCCCTCTGTGCGGGGCCCGGGCGGAGTCTTCCCTTTGGCTTTGCCTGACTGAGGCCTTGTGATCACTCTGGGACACAGGATGGCGGTCACACAGCCCCTGCTCCATGGCTTAGCCTGGCAGGTTGAGAACCGAGCCCGGACCACAGAACTGCTAAGGAGTAGCTCATTGGATTCCATGCCGTCAGACTCCGGTGCCCATGGGACAATGCAGTGTGCCACCCTTCCTTCTGGGCAGTGCCCGCCTCAGTCCCTGGGGCGCCGGGGGGCAGGGGGCTGCAGGCCTGGCCTGTCTGCACCCTGGGCCTCAGCACTGCGCCCACCGTGCCTGGCTGGGAGGGAGCGGGTCAGCCCAGAGGCCTCTGAAGGCACCTGCCCGCAGCACCTGACAGGCCCTGCTGGCTGCCCTCTCCTGCCCTGCCTTGTTTATAGTCACGCGCAGGTCAGCGTGCTAACAATGGTCATCAAATCCCCGCCGCTTGTTACATGCCGGGCTGGTTCTGACTGTTCCCATATGTAATCCTCACACTGTCATCGTCCCATTTCATAGATGAGGAGACTTGAGGCCAGGGAGCTAAGTGAGCTGCCCACCTGCAGAACTGCCAAGTGTCAGAGCCGAGCCCCCTCCCTCCCAGCTCAGGCTGCCTCTCCGTGTGCATGTAACCAGCTCGTCCAGCCCGGCCCAGAGCCCTGCCGTTGCTGGGAGGGTGACTGAGCCGGGGTTCAGCGCAGGTGGCCAGCACAGCGACATCCTGCTGGAGGCTCAGGAGCAACCCGCCCTGGGAAGAAGCCCAGGCCGTTCCCGCTCCCTCCTCTTAGGACCCAAAGCCCTCTCTGGGGACCGCTGGGAGGGGAGCTGAGGCAGGAGAGAGGGCGCTGCCACCCCACGGCAGAGCTGTGTTTGGCCATGAGTATGGCGGAGATTGCCGCCCCTCCCCATAGCCTGGCCCAGGCCCTGACAGCACAGGGAGCCCTGGCACCCAATTCCAGCCTCCTCTTTGGCCAGAGTGCTCCCAGGTTCTCCCCCTCTCCATCCCCAGGTGCCTCGGACCCTGCCTGACCCTGGAGGTGTGGGCTGGCCCTGCAGGGCCCCGCTCCCCCGGAGCCTGGCCTCCCGCCCTCTGCACACTCTCACCCGGGCCGGTCTGCCCCACCTCACCTCTGGCACCGGGAGAGTTGCCCACGTCACTCCCATTTATTGGTCTGCTCACCGGCCACGCCGGGTTCCCAGGGCTCCGGCCTGCTTCACCCCGAGAGATGAAAGCGGGGCCCCAGGGGCACTCAGGTCCTTCCTCCTCCTCCCCCTCACTTTTCTTCCTCCTCCTCCTCCCAGCCTTTGCCTTGCACCTGTCGGCACCTCTGCAGGCCTGGGGACCCTCAGACAAAGTGGGAGGCTGAGCCCCAGACCAGAATCAGAGAGAAGCCCTAGGAGAGAGTGAGCCCATTACACAGATGAGGAAGCAGAGGCCCCAGAGAGAAGCGACTTGCCCAAGGCCATACAACCGGGTGTCTGGAGCCTGGTTAGCTGGCTGCCCCTGCACGGCAGGGGGCGCTGAGGCAGAGGTGGGGGCGGGGAGAGACCCTGTTGGCGCTTCTTTTCCACTTGGTGAGGCTGGGCCTTATCCCAGCCCTCCAAGGGGCTCCCTGCTTCCTGGTGTCACTCCCCCGGGTCCTAGGCAGCCTGCCCGGCCCAGCAGAACCCGGAGCACTGGGCACCGGGCCTGGCATCGCTCAGAGATGCCATGGTCCCTCTCCCCCAGTCACCAAGCCCTTCCTACAACCCAAGCGGATTTTCATATTCAAACCAGCGAGAATAATGGCAGCCACTGTGTTAGCACTTACACGCCAGGGACTTCTCTCATCTCATCCTCACAATAGTTCTCTGAGGCGGTGCCGTCACCCCATTTTACAGATGAGGAAACCGAGGCCCAGAGCAGCTGGGTGCCTTACAGAAGGAAGCTGCCAGAGTTCAGACCCTGGGTCTTTTTTTTTTTTTTAATATATTTTATTTATTTTTCACAGAGAGGAAGAGAGAGGGATAGAGAGTTAGAAACATCGATGAGAGAGAATCATCGATCAGCTGCCTCCTGCACACTCCCTACTGGGGATGTGCCCGCAACCAAGGTACATGCCCTTGACCGGAATCGAACCTGGGACCTTTTAGTCCGCAGACCGACGCTCTACCACTGAGCCAAACCGGTTTCGGCCAGACCCTGGGTCTTTATCTGACTCCAAGTGCCACGTCCTCTGAGAAGAACGCCCGTATCAGAGGCGATGAGTTCATTTCCCTCCTCCCACCAAGCCCCGTCTCCTTCGTGCTGCCCCGAGCCAACCGGCTGTGTCGCTGGGAGCCAGGCTGCCTTGGTTTGAATCCAGCTCTGCCTGCCGTTTCCTGGCTGCTGATCTCTAGCGATTTACGTAACCGCTCCGTGCCTCCGTTTCTTCGTTTGTGAAATGGCGTGGTGGGAAGTTTCAGCCTGTGAGACACTGGCACACGGAAGCACTCAGTAAATGGTGTTGGCTGTGGTGACCACGTGTTTTGGGGCTGGCCCCAGCACTTGGTCTGTCCCCTGCCCTGCCATGGGCTTCCCTCCTCCTGCCCCCCATCCCTGACTTAAGAGAGCACACCGCATTCTCAGGGCCCCTCCCGTCCGTCTCTGGGAAGGATGCGAGGAACGGGGCTAAGCTGGCCCCTCCCTGGCAGTTCGGTTCTCACGGGGGTGGCTAAGCAGACGTGCGAGCTGGCTGCCCGGTAAAGGTGACCCACAGGGCAAGGCCAGGGCGGACAGATGTCCCCACTGAGCTCCATCCCGGTGTCCGCTCCGACCTGGACATCCTGCCAGTAATTCCCAGGGCCTCTGCGGACACGGGTTAGCTCCCCGGGCTGGAGCTGGGCTAACGAGGCTGTGGCCACGGGATCGATTTCCGCAGGATGGCTGCCCTCCCGAACGTGCCTGCCGCCCCTGATTGAGCCAGCGGCCCACACAGGACTCCTGTCCGAGGTTCCGCCACCACAGGTTCATGTAATTTAACTCGCAGCTCCTCGTCCCCATTCCTGAAGGTCACGATCGCGTGGGGAGGTCACACAGTGAGCCTTGTCCTCCTCGATTCTTTGCACCAAAGTAAGCGACGTGGCTTTGATTCGCTTTGTCCCGGCCGCTGTGAGGGCTGGCAGCCTGGCTACTCCATGCCCACCTGCCCTCCACCCCCTGTGCCCTCCGCCTGGAGCACCGCCCCGGGAGCCGGGCAGACATCTTCCCCGTCCTCCAACCTCCCAAAGACTCATGGGCTCCACGCAAAGGCAGCCTCTCCTCCCTCCGGACTGCCTCTCCCTTATTCACACCTTCTTATCTCCCAGTGCCGATTTGTTTCCAGTTCCTCTGGCTGCACCAGTGTCAGTTTCCTGAGGCTGGAGGCCGTGTTTCCATTCTCCCTCAACACCTCCTCCATCACACACACACACATACACACACACATGCTCTCACAAGTGCACACACACTCACACACAGACGTGAGCACATTTGGTTTACCAAATAGCCAGGCACATGGTAGGCACATACTGACTCTCAAGGGAGGGAATGAAGGAGCGGGCCCCGCTCCAGGCCAGTCTGCTCACCCCCATCTCCCACTGCCCAGGCCTCCAGGCGTCCGGAGGTCCCACCCCCACACAGAACAAGACTCCTCAGTTCCGCGGAGGAAGTTCCTACCGTCAGGGCCTGAGACAAAGGCGAGGCTCCCCAGGGAGCGAGGGCCCGCCTGGCCCTGGCAGCTGGTGAGGGGGAGGCAGGGGGCACTGCCAGGCCTCCCCAGCTGGGCAGGGGCTATTTATACTCAGCTCCTGGCCCGGCCCCGCCCAAAGGCACTGCCACCCTCCCCTGAGGGCAGTCCTCCTCCACCCCACCCACCCGCCACGTAGCTGGGCGAAGGACAGACACAGGCCTCCAGGCGGGTGGGCAGCAGGTGCCAGAAAGCACCAGCGAGGTCTCTGCTTGGGAGACCTCATGTCAACCTCTCAGGCAAATCCCCCTCTCCACAGAGGCTGGACGTCATTAAGTACGGAGCACAACTTGTTAGACCCCTCCCAGGTTGTTCACCTGGGCCCTGCCACACCTCCCGAGGTCCCAGGGGGCTGACGGTGGGCCTGCATGGTGAGCACAGGGCAGAGGTAAAACTTTTAACCAACGGATTCAGGGCAGCGTAGATGCGGAACTGACTGGTGCTCGTAACGCACGGTGAGACACCACCGGGGGCCCCATGCCGTGTGGCCTGTGCCGAGACGCTGGCAATGTTGGCCCCCAGAACCCGTCACCCAGCAGCAGTGACCCCCCTGCTGTGGCTGGCCGTGGACTGCCCCTGGCCCCGCCATGTTTCCTTTAAGGAGCCATTCCGGTTGGAGTTCTGCAGCCAGTGAGGCGGCCTCCCTTGCACCCCAGGGTCTATATTTCTTACCTTGGGCCCTCCTAACATTGTAGGATTTTAGAGATTGGATGGGCCGTAGGAGTCATCTGGGATGTTTCTTAATTGTTAATCATTTATTCCGAATACACACACGCCCTTCTCTCCTATAGCTACTCTGTTTCCCCGAAAATAAGACAGTGTCTTATATTAATTTTTTTCTCCCAAAGTTGCGCTAGGTCTTATTTACAGGGGATGTCTTATCTTTTCATGCACTAGGTCTTATTTTCGGGGAAACACGGTATGCAGTAAAACAGACCAAAAGAGCAATCTGTTCTTCAAAAGGCTACACACAGAATTATCACACGACCCAGGAATTCTACTCCTCAGTTTAGACCCAAGAGAACTGCCAGCAGGGACTCAAACAGAGACCTGGACCCCTGTGTTCACGGCCGCATCGCTCACCATAGCCCAAAGGTGGGAGCCATCCAGGAGTCCATCAACACACGGACAAACAACAAACGCAGTGACCCACACAGTGCGAGAGTAGCCATAAAAAGGAACGAGGCTGTGATACACGCTACAGCATAGGTAAGCCTTGACAACATGGCGCTACGTGAAAAAAGCCAGTCACCAAAGGACAGATATTGTATGATTCCACTCATATGAGGTACCTGGAACGGGCAAATACATAAGGACAGAAAATAGACCAGTCGTTACCAGAGGCTGGGGAAGAGGTGGGAAATGTATTGATTAATGAGTATAACGTTTCTGTCTGGTGTGATGGAAGGTTCTGGAAATAGATGTGTTGATGATTGGACAGCATTGCACATGTACTGGATGCCACAGAATTGTACACTTTAAGTTGGAGGGGGCGGTAAGAGCCATCCAGCCTTACCTTTACCCTCCCCGTGGCCCCTGTGCAGGATGCAGTCTGAGAACCACCGGTCTAACCCCTTCCTTCTCTGGATGGGAAGACTGAGGCCCAGAGAGGGCTTGTTGTCCTCACCCCCCCACCCCCGACTCACACCCCCACCAGCTTCAGAACGCCTGCCTCCAGTCTCGGGGTGAGCTCCATGGTGAAGCCTCCCCAATCAGGTCTTTCGCGCAGTCAGAGTTCCCTTGCCCTCACCTTTCCCTGCGGTGAGGCATAGCCATCTCTGCCAGCCCCAGACAGGGCACTTCCACCGCTAACCCAGAGAACGAGTGTGCGTCTCTCCACATGACTGACGTGGGGCTGGGAAGGAGGGAGGGAGGGAGGGAGCTGGAAAGGGGCAGGAGTTGAAACCTCCTCCTTTGTGGTCAGTTGTCTCTCTCCCACAGTGGCCATCACGTTTCTGGAAACCTTAACATAGCCCCGTGTTTGGTGCTCTGCCTGCTGGCTCCTGGGCAGTCCTGGACAGATGTCCTCCCCACTCCTGGGCCCAGAGGGGCCCACATTGGCCAAGGGCAAGACAGACATTTACAAAAGGGGAAGACGAGGCTTGACAAAATGTGCAGGGAGTAGAGCCGAGCATAGACCTTAGACTTAAGGCTACTTCCCTTCCGTTTAGGTGAAGGGGCCACCCCGGGCTGTGGGTGGCAAGGGGAACCTGTCTAGTTCAGGGGCGGGTGCCCGCAGGGCAGGCCGGGAACCTGAGGCACCCAAGTCCTGGAGCTTCCAAAACGCGGAAACCGGAGTCTGGAGGCAATCGCTGCTCCCGACACGGGAGGCCACAGGCCCTCACCGGCCTCTCGCCCTGTGTCTCTGCGGGTGCTTGTGATGCCGCGGGAAAGGAGGGGCCTCCGTCATGCCTCACAAGCTACCGCCTTCCGTTGCCTGTCCGCTGGTCCTTCCCGGAGCGCACCGGGGCCCATGGGTGCTGAGCACAGCTCTATGGCCTCCCACCCCAGCCCTGCACCCGCCTCGGTGCGGCCACGGGGAGGGAGCTGCTTCTGAGCCCAAAGGAGCTCCTGGGGCCCCACGGTCCGCCGCCGAGCCGGTGTAGACACCCCAGCAGAGGCCTCCCCTCATGGAGGCAGGCACATCTCCATGGGCCTTTCCCATCAGCCACTGGGCCATCCGCTCAGCAGGCACGGGGGCCACCTGGTTCTCATGTGTCTCCAGCCGGACAAGGAGCACCCTTGTTCATGTGCAAGAAAGGATAGGAAGGGAAGGGGAGGGGAGGGGAAGGGAGGGGAGGGGAGAGGAGGGGAGGGGAGGGGAGGGGAGGAGAGGGGAGGGAAGCATAGGGGGAGGAGGAAGGGGTTCAAGTGCTGAGCTGGGGCCCAGGGTCCAGACAGGAGTCAATGGAGAAGCAACAGTAAGAGCGTCCGAACCCGGCGTGGCTCAGGCCTGCTGCTGGGCTTGCCGTCCTGCCTCAGCTCCCGCCATGCAGACGGGGCCCACGAGGGCAGTGACCATGCGGAGTGACCGGACGCGCCTGCCCTGGGGAGAGCAGGTCACATCTTCCCGGTAAACAGATTCCCTGTTTACCTGTTCCTGCCTGTTCCCTCCACACGCACCTGAGCGGCGACGGAGCAGGGCCAGGCCTGGGAACGTGCAGGTGGGTTAGGCCGCACCCACGGAGCGCCCAGACCAGGAGGCATCTGCCAGCTCCAGACCAGCCAGCCCTTGTGCAGGTCCGGGTGCCCTGGGTGCCATGGGTGCCATGGATGGATGGCAGAGGGTCCTGAGGCCCTTGTAACTTAAAACCCAATGCCCACAGGCCGGAGGGCACTAGAGGCCGCTGGCCGGAGGAGCAGTGGGGAGGCCCGGGAGAGAGGTGAGGCTGAGGAGGCGCCTGGGGCCTGGCTGCACATCACAAGCCCCCGGGGGGCCGGCGCACTGGTCTGGGGGAGCATAGTGGGCAGCGGGGGCTGAGCACCCCCCACCTGGGTCGCCAGGGTCCGAGGCCACAGGTCTGGGGCGGTGGCCTTGGGCGCGGAGCGGAGGCGGTGACTAAGGATGGGCAGCTCTTGGCCACATGAGACCAAGACGGGGAACTAAGAGGTGGCACAGGTCTGGGAACAGAGAGGGGATTCTGTGGGGCCAGCGAGCCCTGCAGGCACCGTGTGCTGGGGGTCCAGAGCTGGGGCCCGAGAGGAAGAGGCTGGACGTCCAGGTTGGGGAGCCTCCGTCCTGGGGGCGAGAGCAGGCTGCCGAGGCCTCGTCTCCCGCAGCGGGCGCAGCGGGCGCAGCGGGCACAGCGGGCACACGGGAGGGTGAGACAGCCCGGAGCTCGTGGTGGAGTGCTGGCTGCCACGTGCCCAGGGAGGGAAGCCGGTGGGCGGCGGCTCCAGGAATGCAGGGCTCCCCGGGGAGGAGGGCACAGGACGGGGGCCAGGATCTCACACCCACAGGCTAGCGCATCCGGCCAAGAGGCGGGCGGCCTGGCCCTGCCAGCACTGGCGTTAGGTGCCGGGTTTGGCTGCCGGTTCCCGATCTTCTCCCCGGGTCCCACCGAGGCGCGCGGCCAGCATACCTGGGCAGAGTGAGTCACCGGCTCTTCCTGTCCCTCTTCCACACTCACCCTCCGCCCTGCACCCTGGGCCTCGGCCCCAGCCGTGCCCTCCTGGCACAGGGGTGGCTCCCAGCCTGACCAGCCCCTTCCCCCCCAGCAGTGGCTAAGGCCGCTCTTCCCATCACCTGTGGGGTGTGACAGGCCCCCGTGAGCATGGCGGGAGAAGGAAGGCTGGGGCGTGCGGAGGAAGGGGGGTTAGTACAGGCCAGGGGCCCACAGCGCCAAGGCCGAGAAAAACCACCCGCCTGCAAAAAACGAAGCCAAAGTAAGAAGCCATTCCCGCCCCTGGGGCAGCAGCCCCGAGGACTGGCAGGCCCCCATCTTCCTCTCCCTCCTAAGATCCCAGCACAACTCGCTGGCCCCTCCGGCCCAGTGGCCCTCCTCCCGCTCCCAGGTCGCCGCCCAGGGCTCTCAGGTGAGCGGAGACCAGCGGAGCCGGAGGAGGGTGTGGGCGGACTTGGACTCAGAGCTAAAGGGTCGGCAAAGACTGGGTCTCAGTGGCAGGGAAGGGGCGGAGGTGCGGCCGGGGAGCCCCGTGGGGTGTTTCTTGGGGAGAAGGCGGGCGGGAGGGGCGCGGAGGGCGGGGTGCCCGGCTGGAATGTTTCAGCTTCTGTTCTCCAGAGCGGCTCCCAGGCCCTGGCCCGCGGCTCCCGGCTGATCTGATAAGATGTGACGGGCGGCCTGAAAAATGTTGGAACCTGTAAAATGTTTAAACCTGTTTCTGCTGTGCTGTGAGCGCGAGGGGGTTTCCGCTCTCGGGTCCATAGGAGAGGAGCTGAGCGGAGGGGAGCAGGGGCGGGCGGGAGGGCAGAGCGCTGGTCTGGCTGGGGAGGAGGAAGGGGTGGGGGTGGGGGCTGAGAGAAGGGGCGGAGGAGGAGGAGGAGGAGGAGGAGCACAGCAGGACCTGAGCCCAGGGGCTGTCAGAGAGAAGTAGAGGGGGGCTAGGAAAACTGGGCCCTGGGACCTCACTCCTGAGACCTCCAAAGGGCGTCCTGCAAGGCTCCGAGCCCACAGGTGGACAGGTGGACAGAGGTGGACAGGCGGGCAGAGGTGGACAGGTGGACAGAGGTGGACAGGCGGGCAGAGGTGGACAAGCGGACAGAGGTGGACAGGCAGACAGAGGTGGACAGGCGGACAGGCGGACAGGGCAGTGGAGACGCTCCGGGGGCCTGCTTTGCGGGCGGTGGGGGCACAGGGGAGCCCAGACAAGCCCGGCCTCCGGAGCCGGGAGCTGCGGGCTGGGGCAGGCGGCCTCGCCAGGGCTGACCCGCGGTCTCCCAGCGGAGGCACTGAGGCCCGGAGGCGACAGTGACTGTGGGGAGACCACGCTCCTGGCCTCCGCTCCCGGCGAATCTGCCAGAATTCCCTCCAAATGGCCCAGCCTGGCCCCCTGAGCGCCTGGAAACCAGGTGGGACCGGTGTGCCGGGCGCTGCTAGGGGACAAGGTAGAAGCTTAAGGCTGCGCAGGAGCTGCTCCGCCTGAGGCCCCCACTGGCCTCTGGGTGTGTGTGTGTGGGCGGGGGGGTGGGGGGGAGTAACAGTGCCTCGGAGAGGCCGGAGAGCCTCTAAGCCGCCACACGCACTGCTCACCCTGTCGCCGGGCCAGGCTATAGGTCATCCGTTGGGTGGAAACTTGGGCATCATCCAGCCCAGCGCCTCCGGCAAACTGAAGCCAGGGAAAGCCTGAGCCGTGCCCACCGGCTGCGGGCAGCGCGAGGAGCACCACCAGCTGGGGGCAGCGCGGGGAGCACCGCCAGACCTCTGACCCCCCCCCCCCCCCCCCCCCGCCAGAACCATCTCCCTCACACGTGCAAGTCCTTCTCGGAGCCTCGTGTCTGCAGCCGAGGCTCCATTCAGCACATGTGAACCGCATGTGTGTGTGTGTGTGTGTGTGTGTGTGTGTGTGAAAGGCCAGGCCCCCTGCCAGGCCCCGCCCTCAGGCAGGTGACCCCTGTCAGGGGCAGGTGTGAGAAACCCCATTTGGGGTGGAAACCAGGGGGAATGGGGGTGCCAAGCAGGAGAGGGACCGAACAGCCAGGAAGCCGTCTCTGAGGTGACATGTGAGCTGGGCCTGGATGCTGAGGTCAGAACGCACATCTTTTACCCAGAGCTCTGTCTTCTGTGTCTCTGCTTCCTCCCCCGCCCCCTCCCCCCCCCCCCCCCCCAATCACATAAACATTCCCTGAGCCACCTGTGCACCTTCAGCTCGGGTCAGCCTCAGAACACGTCTCCCGCCCCGCCCTGAGCTCAGAGGCCGGGGTCAGTCTCCCGTCTGACGGGTGAGGAAGCGAGGTCCTTCCAGGGCCCGGGCGCTGGTTCTGAGACACCGAGCCTGCCGCTCCGCCGGCCAGGGTTTGTGGGGCTCCTACACAACGTGACCCTTCAGCCTGGTTCTGGCAAAAGATAAGACGCAGCCTGCCCGGCGCTCTTGCGCACTTTGGGCTCCTATTCATCCATCAAGGCCCCATTCTAAATGCCCTCGTTGTTTAAGCAGCATTTCCCGGCTCTTACACTGCCGAGGCAGGAACCTTAAACACGTTCCGCTGAACTGTCCCTCTACTCTCTGTCCGTCAGCTACACGTGAGCGTTTGTGAGAGGAGGGATGCTCCGCTCATTTTCCTGGCATTCCGCTCCTCTTGTCACTGAACAGCTCTGCCTGTTACCGCAGCCATTCCTCCCCCCCACCCCCCCGGCCCCCCAGGGCCCCACAGGCTGAGGGCAGTGGTGGCCTCCTGTTCGCTGGGCCTTAGATCAGCGGCGGCTCCACCGGCTGGAAACGCTTTGTTTGACTCTTAGGAAGCCCAGAGGGCAGGTGGAGAGCAGGGCCGCTCTGCCGGGAGTTCCCTCTCGGAGAAGCAGAGCCCGGGGAGTGTCTTCACCCCGAACATGTGAGCACGGCCAGGCCTGTGCGGGGCGCCGGGGCACAGAGGTGCACGTGGGCCTCCTGGTCTTGCCCCGGGTGACCCCTCCTCCTCCCCCCCCTCCTCCCCTCCTGGGCCCGGGTGTCCTCGGCCCACCCTGCCTCACGGCCCCTGCACTGACCGCCCACCTGGGGAGGCCTGGGCACTAAGACTTCCCCTTCCTCGACCGTCCCACCCACTTTCTTACACCAGGCCTTTTGGGTAAGGTGACCAGACGACCGCTTTTGGCGGACAGTCCCGATTTTTAACAATTATTCCCGCGTCCCACAGTGGGACCGTCCCGCCAAAAGCGGGACGTCTGGTCACCTTACTTTTGGGGGACCAAGGACAGGCATTTGCCAGCTGCTGCTGGGGTCAGGGGTGCAGGCGGCAGCATCAAGGCCCTCAGACCACATGGGGTGGATTTGAAAAAGACGGACCCCTGGGCTCCAGAGCCAGCCCCGCTGAACCAGACTCCGGAGAGGCGCCCGGGAAACTGGGCCAGGAAAAGCCTCCGGAGGGTGACAGTGTCACAACGTCAGACGATGGAAGGCCGAGTTCCCAGGGGCCCAGGAAAGGCTCCGGCCACACATGAATAACCTGAGTCTCCCCCCAGCTTTTAGAGGCAACTTTCGGGGGTCAGGGAAACTGAGGGACACGAACAGCCCGAATGTCACTGGGGAGGGAGCAGCCAGATTACGAATGTGGACAGCCCATGAGGCTACGGGCTGGACTCTCCAGAAAGCCAGTGTCATTTTCTGTAAGGTGTGTGAGTGTGTTGGGTAGGGGAGGTGCGTTTTAGATGAAAATAAACTTAAGAGACGTTAACAATAAAAAATTAAAAAAAAAAATGGAACTAGTTTGAGAATCCTAGCCACCAGGGCATTCTGAGGGTTCCCGGAGACATCGCAAACATTAGGAATTATCCATTTTTTTAAGTGTGATCAAGGAGTGTGGTCATTGGGGGGGATGGGGGATGGTCATTCTTAGATTTTGCAAATGCGGGGCCAAGAGCCAGGATGGGTATAACTTAACTTTGAAATGACTCGACAAAAACAGAGAGAGAGCGTGTGTATGTGTGTGTGTTGGGGGGACCGGAGGGGAGAGTGGAGGAATGAAATGTGGCAAAACGCTAACACAGTCGAACTAGGCGCAGTGGTGGGCAAACTGCTGCTCGCGAGCCACCTGCGGCTCTCTGGCCCCTTGGGTGTTTAGCAGAGGCCAGCTTAGGAGGACCCTAACGAAGTTAATAACAATGTACCTACCCATATAGTTTACGTTTGAAAAATGTGGCTCTCAAAAGAAATCTCAATCGTCGTACAGTTGGTATTTGGCTCTGCTGACTAATGAGTGTGCTGACCACTGGACTAGGAGAAATGTACCCTGTATATATAGTCATGCTATCTATCTATCTATCTATCTATCTATGTGTCTATATCTATCTATCTCTATCTATCTATTTATATGTCTATATCTATCTATCTATCTATATGTCTATATCTATCTATCTATCTCTATCTATCTATTTATATGTCTATATCTATCTATCTATATCTATCTATCTATCTATATGTCTATATCTATCTATCTATATCTATCTATATCTATCTATCTATATCTATCTATATCTATCTATCTATATGTCTATATCTATCTATCTATCTATCTATCTATGTCTATATCTATCTATATCTATCTATCTATATGTCTATATCTATCTATCTATCTATGTCTATATCTATCTATCTATCTATATCTATCTATCTATATGTCTATATCTATCTATCTATCTATCTATCTATCTATCTATCTATCTATCTATCTATCTATCTTGTTTTTCTGGTTGACTTTGAAGGAACAGTAAGAACTCCTGGGGTCTCTGGAACCGAACCCGGTGCCCAGCTCGGGGTGGGGCGGGGCGGGGCCGCGGGCCGGGAGACGCGGCCACCTCCCGGCGCTCAGGGCCCGCCGGCCCCCCTCCCGGGCGGGTATTTCCCGTGGCCCCGGAGAGCGCAGGTGAGCGCGGCGCTGCCGGCACCTGGGCTTCCCCGCGCGGCTCAGGGCGGCTCCCCGCGAGTTCAAAGCCGCGGCTGCCTCTCCGCCCCCTCCCCATCCGCGGGCGCGGCAGCCGAGCGAGCCCGGACACCTTCCCCTGCGCCCCTCCGGGTCCACCGGCCTCCCCGCGCTCCCTGTCCTTCTTCTCCAGCTCATCACGGCGGCGCCGGGTTCTGCGGGCATTCGCCCAGGGTCCACGCCGGACCTCATTACATGTCCCGGTCTCACAGGGCTGGGTCACCCACCGGTTCTCCACCCGGGCTGCGCGACAGAGGGCGCGTGGGGGGACTTGCAACTCCGGGTGGCTGGGCCCCAGCCCCAGAGAAACAGATTTCATCGGTCAGCGTGCTCCCTCCTGTCTGATAGTCTTCCCGCCCCGGCTTAAGAGGAGCAAGAGGCGAGGTGGGGAAGCACTGTCCTAGGTCCCAGACAAAGCTCAGGGCCTGTCCCCGTCATAAACAGGGCGCCTCCTCTAGCTCTCAGCATGGGTCCAGCTCTCCAGCCCAGGTTTTGTCTGTCCCCTCATCCTCTCCCCGGGCCCTCCACAGGCCTCCGTCTCTGCAGCAGCGGAGGGAAGCCTTCTGGCCCACTCAAGTGGCCCCTCCATGCACAGCTGAGCTCTAAATCACACGCCAGTCCGCCGTGCACTCATGTTTTCTGTGCCTGCAACACACACACGCTAACATGCGCTGGGAAAGGCAAGACAATAAGTCTATTTCAAAAGAAATCGTTTCCTCCTACAACCCAATGCTTCATCTGGTGACCCCCAGCCCCAGCCTCCAACCCTCCCGGGCATCCCCGAGGCTCTGCCCTCATTGCCCGTCTTCCTGGGGGCCAGCTCGCTTCTCTTACTCCCGCCAATATGTCTGGGAGTAAGTGGAGGTTCTCTCTGCAGAGACGCAGGCCGCCAACAAACCCTCTTGGGGTTCAAGGCTCCAAGGCCTCCCTCCTCCTGGGATTGCTCATCTTCCTGGGCTCTTGTCCTCAGTACCGTGTGTGTGTGTGTGTGTGTGTGTGTGTGTGTGTGTGTGTGTCTAGGACTCCGGGTTCTCCACTCATCTCTTCGCTGGCAATGCTTTCTCTCCACAATCCACAGCGGAGTCCTCCTGTCCACTCCCCTCCTCTGGTCTGTCCTCACTGCCTGCTCCCTCCCGGCCCTCACCGTGCCCGGCACCCTGCCAGCCACCAGCCCGGGCGGGTCCCCAGGAGAGCGCAGTGCCATGGGGAAGGCCTGCGTCTTCACCCTGTGCTGTGGTCCGCGTCCGTCACAGGAGCAGAAAGGAGTTCCTCCCGGCGGGGGAAGACACGCCGGGGACAGAAAAGAGGCCGTCATCACGCCCCCACGCACAAACAGCACAGAAACATTCGAAGTGAAAGGAATGTCCATTCCTCCCCCAAAAGGACGTGTGCTCCCCGTGAGGGAGCGGGTGAGCACCAGCTGGGTTCCCTCGGGAATCCCCGGGCCTGAGAGGCGGAGCCCACGAGGCTCTGGGGGGGGGGGTCTGGGCCTGAGAGCTGTCAGTGGGCAAAGGGGGTGCTTGTAGAGGTGCGTGCCCGGCGGTGGAAAGGACAGTGTATGTGGGCAGAGGGTGGTTAATGAGGTTACGAGGACATCATTTCTGAACGCTGCTATAGGGAAGGTGCTGAGGCTCTTGGGACGGTTATCATTAGCGATAATAACAGCTAACCTTTGCTGAGACCTGACTAGGGCTAGAGCCATGGGAAGCTCTTAGACAGAATATGTCTTCTGATTTGCCAAAGAACCCTATGAGGTTATTATTATTATTATTGCCCACATTTGGCAGGGGATGACGGCCTGGCTCAGAGAGGCTAAGGAACTTGTCTGGGGTCACACAGCGAGGACACGGGGGTGCTGACATGGCTCATAAAGCCATGGCGGAGGCGTTTATGAGGACAAGGCCTCTCGGGAGCACGGTGACGAAGGGCTGGGGGAGGAGGGGAGGGAAGCACGCAGGTCCGTCCTGCTCCTCAGGCTGCTGTCTGGGTTTACAGTCCCGTAAACTCCGCCCCGAGGGCCTTGCCTATTGATCTTTTGCTTCTGAATGTTGTCACGGGCCCTCTCCCGCTGAGGCTCGTCTCACTGCGTGTCAGACGAGGCCAGACCCACACTGGAGGAGGGATGTGTGTGTGAGGCGGGGCATGCGGCCTCAGGGCCTCTTCCAAGAAGCCAGACCCAGCTGACGCCGACCAATGTGGGCCTCGATTTCCCAAGAGGGATCCGGGCAAGTGACACACGTCCCAGCACCTGGCAGTGTGCACAGCGTTTCCCCGAAGAGCATCGTGGCTAATCCTCGTTCCCAGTGAGGAAACTGAGGCTCAGACGGGGAACCCCCAGCCAGGAAGAAGTGGGGGTGGGGTGGGCCCCTGCTCCCCGTCTGTCTGACTTAAATCCCTACTGCTGTTACTTTGCTCTCTGCCGGTGCATTCCAGCAGAATGCATTTATTCTGCACCGCCCGCCCCCCTACACTCCCCAGGTGCTCTGCCCTGAACGGGCACCTGGGGGAGGTACATTCTAACGGCCACGTGCACAGGGACAGACGGCAAGAAGGAGGCCAGCCAGCTCACACCCGTCCTGGTGGCAACGGGAGACCAGGAAAGGAGGACACAGTGGGATGGGGAAGGCCTCGGTGGTGGTTTTGTGCCCTGAGAGAAAAGGAAGAGGAAGGATGGTTACTGGCGTGACCCAAAACGCCAAAATGCAAGGAGCAAGAGGGGCGGTGGGGGGGGACAAGGGCCCAGCTGACGAGTTTGGATCCCACGTGCAGGGAAGTTGCCCTGAAGGACGCCAGGCCCTCCGCAGGCTGGGCCCCCGGAAGGAACACGGGGTCAGCGGGCCCCAGTTGGGGAGTTCAGCTGGGATCCTGTGGGCTGAGGGGCCAAAGCCCTCAGTGAGCTGTGAGGAAGGGCTCTGCCAAGTCCTCCTGGAATCTGGGTCCTTTGTTCACAGAACATTCTGGACCGGACCGGACCGTGGAGAGGATACGAATCTAAAATGCAACAGATTCTCACACTAGTCAAGCCTTTGATGCTAGGGCAGCTTATACATTCCTGGGACACCGCCCCCCCCCCCCCCCCCCCGCCCCACTTCAGGCTGGAGAAGCCCCAGCCCCTTCCCTCACCCCCTCTGCCAGCCTCACCAGCTGCTTCCCCGCCTGCCTCTGCCCTGAGACACCCGGTGGGAGGGCTTTCCTCGCCACCTACCCCGTCCCGCTGAGCCACCCGTGGGCTCTGTGTCTGTCCTCGGGTGCTGGGGGAAAGGCTGCTCCCTGCACAGAGTGAGGTCCCCCAGTTTTCTCTGCTCCGAGAAAAACAGCCCCCGGCGTTCACCACATCAGCCCCTCTCCCCCACGCCTCTGCTGTGCGCCCGGACCGGGGCTGGGATCCAGCCGGCCCCGTGTGGACAGAGGACCCTGGACCCTGTGACTTCGGGGGTCCTCCATCTAAGCGGGCCCTGGATCCGTCTGTGGAGTCCGGGAAGGCCAGCTGGCCCCCGGGGGAGGGGTTCCAGCATGCTCACCTCCCGAGTCAGGGATGGCCCCCCATCCCGAGGCCCCGAGGCCCATCCCTAACCTGTGGATTCCGCCTTTCGCCTGGATGACTGGCCTGGGTAAAAGCAACCACAGGCGTCCTGCCTCGGGCATGCCCTGGGCACACACAGGGCCCTGGGCAAGGTGCTGGGCGGTGACACCACGCTGAATGCCAGGGTTACTCGGCCCCGTCTGCAGCACCGTGGATTCCCAGGGGACCCCCTCCCCTCCATGGATCTCAGGGGGAGTCCCGCCTCAGGGTCCATCTTATCAGGTCTGCCATGAAGGTTCTGGCAACCCCAGACCTCTCAGGTACATCACTCTCACCTGCCACCACTCTCGCACGCACATGCGCACACACACACCGCACACACACACACACACACACACACACAGAACCAACCACGCGGCAGCAAGGACTTCCCCCTTTGGGGGAAGGATAGAGGATTGAACACACAACACCTGGACCGGTTCTCAGTGGGGTAATTACAGGTGAACAGAAGCAGCCCCCGAGGGGTCAGCAGCACCCTCCGTGGCGCGGGGCAGGACCGCCCCGCCTGCTGACCTGAGTCCTGGCCCCATGCTGCCACCAGCTCCCCAGCGTGGCCCTCTGGAGGCCTCCGCTTTCTCCCGGGAAACTGGAAACATCACGGCTTCAGAGAGGCTGCGGGGAGGAGTCCTGGAGCCACAGTCAGCAACGGTAGGTGCTATTGTTGTAAGTGCTAACGCCGGCCAATGCCATGCTCGGTGCCAGGCTCTGTTTCCTGTGCTTTACGCACATTAACTCACTGAACCCAACAGCTCTGGGAGGGAGGTGCTGCCGCCGCCCCCCCCCCCCTCGGACAGGGAAACTGAAGTGCAGAGATTAAGTCGTTGGCCCCAGGTCACCCTGGTAGTGAGACACATCCAGTCTGGCTCCGGAGCCTGCAGGCGCTCTGCCGGCCTCTGCGAGGAGTCCGGGAGCCGTCCATCATCCGGCAGCTGGGCACCGCGCTGCTTGTGGGAGCACAGGGCGGGGCGTGGCCGTGGGGCCTGCCCCGCAGGGGCTCCCGTCCCACCGGGAGACAGCTGCCCAAAGAGAAAATTACAGGGGCCTCCTGAGGAAGAGTGATTCATTCTAGCGGAGGTGAGGGGGACCGGCTTTGTGGAAATACTGTCGGGAGGGTCTGACCCTGGCCGGAGAGACCGAGTCCCCAGGGTACAGAGACCAGCGGACTGCCTCACGGGGGAGGAGATGCAGCTGGGTGACGGGCTTGTTGGCTGACTGCTCTATTCATTTGTTCGCTTGCTCGTTCATTCGTTCATTCATCCATGCAGGCATTCTACTCAAACCACACACACACACACCCTCCCCCCCCCCCCCCCTGCCTGGGATGGGTGCTGTGGGCTGGACTGGTTCACACAGGATGATTTAAAAGTTAGTGGAATCACAGCCACATTGCAGAGAGGAATAAGACAGCAAGGATAAACTGACACAGGAGAGGGGCAGGTGAATGTTCCAGGTTGCATTTTCCAAGTGGGTAATGGCCGTTACTTAAGGTGGGAGGGAGACTCAGCTCTGAGAGTCTGGAAAACAGATTAAACCAACGAAAACAAGGGTCATAAAAAGAAAGGAAGGAAGCGAGGGTCATTTCTGGCTTCGTCGCTGTGTTGCTAATATGCTAATGAGATGCTAATACGCTAATGAGCACCATGAATGCCAAGAGGTTGGAAGTAGCAGGTGGCACTTCTCTAACTTATTTGACCCTAGAAGCTCTTCTCAGCGGGATTGTGTGGGGTTGGTGTAAGTCTTACAAAGTAAGTCTTACATGTGATGTTCTGCGTTGGCCCCAAAGGTGGAGGCCTGAAAAGTGGAGGGAGGGAAGGAAGGAGGAAAGGAGAGAAAGAGAGAAAAGTAAATTAGGCTGGAGGATTCCCAGGAATGTGGCAGCTCTGAGCTGGGTTTAGAAAAATCCTGGGAAGGTCACGGGCAGGTGACGGGAAGAGTTTTTCCTTGGGGAAAACTATTCACAGTGGAGGCCCCAGGAAGAGGAGTTTTGCCCCCCGGGGTAGGAAGGGAGGGTGAGCCAGCCCAGCCCCGAAGACAGAGACCCAGCAGGAGCCGGCTGCCACGTCTGCTGTCTGATGGCCTTTCTCCCAGGGGGCAGGGGTCCAGGGTTGGGATAAACTTTAAGGTAAGGATTCACATCTGGTCTCCCCTGAAGTGGCTCAGGCAGAGTGGCCCCTGGGAACAAAGGGCAGGTGCTGGGCCCTGGTTCTAGTGGGATGGGCCCTCCTAGAAAAAATGGCATTCTTTCTGGATGGTAGGCAGGCACGGCCCAAGAGAGTGCATTTGAGGAGCGGAAAGGGAAGAGGTGGAGAAAGGGGAGAGGTGAGGCAGGGGAGCCCCGTCTGAGCTAAGTCTGCTGTCAGCAAATGGCCAGGGTGCCCTCTGGCTCTCAGGCAGACAGAGGGACTGGAAGCTGAAGGCAGGGAATTTACTCAGCCAACCTTCCTCATGTGCTTCATGAGGCTGTCATGGCCAGTGTCAGCCATTACAGGACCACTGTAAGCCCACAGACCAGTCCTTGGAACCCCAGTAAAAATTCACGGACACCATATTTGATTTATAGTAGTCCCCCCCTTATTCCCCAGGGACACTTGCCAAGACCCCCCACTGGATGCCTGAAACGGCCAAGAGTACCAAAACCTATACATACTATGCTTTTCCCTATACACACACATCTATGATAAAATTTAATTTATAAGTAAGGCACAGTAAGAGAGAACAGTATGTAATAGTAAATTAGTCTTCTTCTCGAAATATCAATATACCCCAAATCTTCGGAATTATTTGTTTCTGAAGTTCGCCATTTGGTATTTTTAGACTGCGATTGCCCATGAGTAACGGCAGCCTTCCCTTCCCGAGAACCAGAGTGCTCGTGAGGACTCTGGCCGAACAGGACACCAGGACACAGGGTCCGGCCAGAGTCCACATTCTCGGGGGTCCACTGAGTCACAGGATTCTGCCACACACCCATCTCTCACTTCCTTCTTCACCAGGTTAGACAGGACAACCCAAGGTAAAGGGCATGGCTTTCCCTGAGTGTGGCCTTTTCTGTTTGGGAAGGGATCCAGATCTTTCTGTTCCGCAGAAAACTAGCCTGGGATAGAATGTTTTTAGAATGCTTGCTACATTGGAATGACCTACAGAATTCTTTTTTTTTTTATATATATATATATTTTTATTGATTTTACACAGAGAGGAATTGAGAGGGATAGAGAGTTAGAAACGTCGATGAGAGAGAAACATCGACCAGCTGCCTCTTGCCCACCCCCGACTGGGGATGTGCCCGCAACCAAGGTACATGCCCTTGCCCAGAACTGAACCTGGGACCCTTCAGTCCGCAGGCCGACGCTCTATCCACTGAGCCAAACCGGTTTCGGCCAGAATTCTTTTTTTAAAAACATATTTTTATTGATTTCCGAAAAGAAGGAAGAGATATAAATATCAATGATGCGAGAGGATCATTGATTGGCTGCCTCCTGCATGCCCCTATTGGGGATTGATTCCATAACCCAGGTCCCAGAATCGAACCTGAGACCCTTCAGTCCCCAGACCAATGCTCTACCACTGAGCCAAACTGGCTCAGGCTGACCCACAGAATTCTTCTTTTTTTCAATATTCTTAAATTTATTAAGGCTAGTTTTGTACAGAATTTTTAATTCATTCAGTGCTTTTATACACCTTTAACTCAGTTCCTGTTTCTTATTTTATTTCAACCTCACATTTCAACTGCCCTGAGATTAGGATATTTACCCCCATTTTACAGATGAACAAACTGATATATTAAAAAACAAAAACAAAAAAAAACTACCCAAAGTTCCATCGCTATAAAGCAGCACATTGAGTTTTATACGAAGGCCTGTTTAGGCCCAGAGCCTGCCCACTTTCCGGAATACCAGGCTGCCTCCCAGCACAGTGGCTAGAAGCTCCAGTCTGGACCCTCTGGGGAATCACAGGACGAGGGAAAGGAAAATGGTCCCAGGGAGCCGGGACCAGCTGGGCCTGGACATGAGCTAGCTTGGGAAGAAGCCAGGCCCACTGGCCAACAACCGACAGAATTACCAACTGTGCTCCTGCAATATTCAGGCTCACTGGGAATACAGAGACATACAAAGCAGCATTCTGCCCTCAATGGACTGATACTCCAGTTGGGGAGATAAGACAGATGCCCATGAAGGGGAAACTAGTGACAAGAGCCGGTAGGTCTTCCTGGGAGGCCCTCATGGCGGCAATGGGAATCCAGCTGGAGCTGGAAGACTGAGCCTGTTATTGGCAGATGGCAGAGGACCCTCATCCCACCACCCACCTCAGAGGACCTACTGTGTGCCCCATGCTTTGCTGGGTGATGTGGGTACCAGGATAATGGGGGCCTGGTCCTGCCCACAGGGGCTCACAGTTTAGTCAAGAACACAGCTAGAGCAGAGAGACCGAGTAGGGGGCCGAGCTCGGGCCACGTGCTAAGGGAACGCTGCCCAGAGGAAATGGAGTCTGAACTGTCCTTTGAAGAATGAATGGGAGTTCACAGAGGTTGTTCCAAGAGAAGGCAGGGGCAAATGCAGAGGTCTGGAGGTGGGAGCTACTGCACAAACAACACAAACAGTAAAACAAGATTAACAGTGGCAAAGGGTGTGGGTACCAGACCCTGTGCTAAATCTCACAGTCGCCCTCATTTTACAGAGAAAACTGAGGCTCAGGTTCAGCTCACCCAGATATTAAAGGCAGAACTACCTAGAGCCCAGGACTGATGCCCCCTGAAGCCCATGCTTCTATCCAGACAAGTGAATGGGGTGGGGAGGGCACTGAGGGGGTGGGAGATGAAGGAGAGTTAGGAAGGGGCTAGGTCGAGCAGGGCCTCTGGGCCATGGCCATGCTAAGGAGTGTGGGCAACACAGTCAGAGCTCCCGGCTGAATGCTCTTTGATTGGACCATTCATTTAAAAAAAATGACAAAACCCACCAAACCCAAATAAAGATCCTCTGAGGCCAAGAAGGAGTAAGACAAGGACCCAGCTTAACAAATAGAAACCTGAAGTGAAGAGCTGACAGCAGACTACAATGCCGTGTTGCTAACGTGGAAGGCACTCAACCTGCTAAGGAGAGAAGGTAAAGACAACAAATGTTTATTGAGCAGCTACTATGTACTTGCCAGGCACAGAGAACACAGCAAGATAGTGCCTGCCCTCAGAAACGCATGGAATTAAATAACAATAAAATGAAATAGACAACCAGGATCAAGGTGAAGGAGAAGACAAATAAGCCAGGTCAAGCTCAATCAATGAAGGTGCAAGGGTTGAGCTTCAAGCTTGACTCCGGGTTTCCTAAGAGCCAGGAAACCTTATCTGAAAGGAGAAGCCGTGCTCGTTCCCCGGGGAGAAATAAAGCTAAATATTAAATTGTAATGGTCAAGTGAAAACTCATCTCTATCAGAGATACCAACACAGGAATCGGCTTGGGCAGAATCCTCTTTCTTGCGATGGTTTTCTGGTATGTGTGTGACACAGACCAGATGCCAAGGAGCAAAAGGGACTAGTGGAATGACAAAGCCTATAGCTGGAGGGAACACCAGGGGTCGCTTCCTCTCCCTCCCTCCTGTGTCACAGGTGAGGAAACGGAGGCAGTGATTGGCCCAAAGCCACCACTCTCCCCTGCAGCAAAACGGTCACCGGGCCACTACGGCCGGCTTCGTACAACCCCAGCTTGAGGACTGGTGGGTAGTTGGCCAGCGACTTATACATGGTCCCAAATAAGAGCCCTCTCGCAGCTTCAGCAATCGGGTCAATAACCCCAAGGCAGCAGCCCTCAAGGTGAAGGTCAAATGTAATCACGCCACAAAGCCATCCTTTGAGAAACGAGATAGAACAAGTGAACACCTGCTCCAAAGAAGTCCGCTTCTGAGCCTTCATGGCGGCAGAAGGAACAAGCTGTGGGCCTGGGAGGACATGGGCTCGGAGAGCAGGCTGCAGGACCCGAGGCCCCGTCTGTGAAACGGGCAGGATTGGGTTCTGGTTTGTGATGTGCGAACAGGGACCAGCCCATAGCCACCGTCTGCAAACACACTGCCCTGTTCCTGGGTGGAGAAACAGTCCTGCCAAATGGGATTTTTACACTAACGACGTGGACAGACACCTGAGTACAGTGTGAGCTGGTGACCCTGGGGGACAGATAGGGTACATTCGCAAATAGAGCTGGGACGGAGAAACCGAGCCTAAGGAGACTCAGCCTTCTGAGGCCCCTCCACAGCTCCGGCTGTTAGCCACGTGGGCCTGAGCCACGTGGGCCTGAGCGACGTGGGCCTGAGCCACGTGGGCCTGAGCCACGTGGGCC